>NC_092044.1:99623940-99930521 GCF_003086295.3 Arachis hypogaea
AACAACAACAACAACTCCCAAGGAAAAGTTTGGGAAGCAGCCTCAAATGATCAAGCTTGTACTAGATGTGGGAGTCACCATCCGGGAGCACCATGCAAGGCCGGATGGGGTTTGTGCTACACTTGTGGAAAGGCGGGGCATAAAGCCGCAAATTGTCTGAGAAGCAGAAACAAGGTGCTGGAAAGGCACAACAGACTGGTCGGGTGTTCACCACTTCAGCTGTAGGAGCTGAGGGATCTGAGACACTTATTCGAGGTAACTGTGAAATGGCTGGTCAAACTTTAAATGCTTTATTTGATTCGGGAGCATCACATTCATTCATTGCATTTGAGAAAGCCCATGAGTTAGGATGAAGATTGTAACTTTAGGTTATGATCTAAGAGTGTACAATGCTACCCATGAAGCCATGGTAACTAGGCTAGGATGCCCGGAAGTTTCCTTTAGGTTCAAGCAGCGTGATTTTGTTCATAATTTAGTCTGCTTACCGATGATTGGTCTTGATCTTATCTTGGGATTGGACTGGTTATCTAAGAACCATGTTCTGCTAGATTGTTCTACAAAGTCGGTGTACTTTATGCCGGAGATACTGAAGGGCCGGTCGTGGTGAATAATTATTACTTGAATTCGATGATGGTGAATGTTCCGGAACCGAATGTCAGGGTATCATGTTGTTAACCGCGGGTGTTTCGGGTGATGATCAAAGGTTGGAACAGATTCCGGTTGTGTGTGAGTTTCCGGAAGTGTTTCTGATGATATTGATGAGTTTCCACCTAACCGAGAGGTTGAGTTTGCTATTGAATTGGTGCCAGGGGCGGGACCAATCTCAAGTGCTCCTTATAGGATGTCACCATTTGAGATGAACGAGTAAAGTCTCAGTTAGAGGATTTGTTGGGAAAAATTTTATACGCCCAAGTGTATCTCCGTGGGGTGCTCCAGTGTTACTGGTGAAGAAGAAGGATGGGAGTATGCGGCTCTGTGTGGATTACAGGCAGTTGAACAAGGTTACAATAAAGAATAAGTACCCATTGCCGAGAATTGATGATCTCATGGATCAGTTACAAGGAGCTGGAGTTTTCTCCAAGATCGATTTGCGATCCGGTTATCACCAGATAAGGGTGAGGGGTGAGGATATCCCTAAGACCGCTTTAGGACTCGTTACGGTCATTACGAGTACACTGTAATGTCTTTTGGGTTGACGAATGCTCCTGCAGTGTTTATGGATTACATGAATAGAGTTTTCCGTCCGTTTTGGATAAATTCGTTGTTGTCTTCATTGATGACATACTGATTTATTCCAAGACTGAAGAAGAGCATGTGGAACACTTGAAGACCGTGTTGCAGATTCTAAAGGAGAAGAAACTTTATGCAAAACTATCTAAGTGGAGTTTTGGAAGAGTGAGGTGAAGTTTTTGGGTCACGTGGTGAGTAAAAGGGAATAGCCGTAGATCCAACTAAGGTGGAGGCTGTGATGGATTGGAAGCAACCAACCACCGTAACAGAGGTAAGGAGTTTTCTGGGTTTAGCTGGCTATTACCGAAGATTTATCAAGGCTTTTCACAGATAGCTTCGCCAATGACAAAGTTGACCCGCAAAGACACTCCATTTGTTTGGACTCCTGAGTGCGAGGAGAGCTTTCAGACATTGAAGAAAAAGTTGACCACTGCACCTGTGTTAGTGTTACCCGAGCCAAATGAGCCATTTGAGGTGTATTGTGATGCCTCATTGAAGGGTCTAGGGTGCGTGCTGATGCAGCATCGTAATGTGGTGGCATATGCCTCACGACAGTTGAGACCTCATGAAGTTAGTTACCCTACGCACGATTTGGAACTCGCTGCGGTTGTGTTTGCCTTGAAGGTGTGGAGGCATTATCTTATGGGGTTAAGTTCCAAGTTTTCTCTGATCATAAGAGCTTGAAGTACCTCTTTGATCAGAAAGAGCTTAATATGAGGCAGAGAAGGTGGATGGAATTGTTGAAGGACTACGACTTTGAGTTGCATTACCATCCGGGAAAAGCGAACGTAGTGGCGGATGCTTTAAGTCGAAGTCATTATATGCGGCTTGGATGATGCTTCAAGAGGAGAAGTTGCTCAAGGGATTTGAGAGTCTAAAATCGGTGCTCGAGAAGTATCCGAACTTTGTGTTTAAGCCGATTAGAAATCTCAAGTGACTTTAAGTCCGAACTCCTAAAGGCTCATCAAAATGATGAAGCGTTATGGAAGGTGTTACCGGCTATTGAGCAAGGAAAACGGTGGAGAGTGTCGGAAGAAAAAGATGGGTTATGGAGATTCAAGGGTAGGATCATTGTGCCGGATGTTGGCACTTTGAGGCAAGATATTTTAAAGGAGGCACACAAAAGCGGATTCTCCATTCACCCGGGAAGTACTAAGATGTACCATGATTTAAAGGTAATGTTCTGGTGGCCGGGAATGAAGAATGATGTGGCGGAATATGTTTCAAAGTGCTTAACTTGTCAAAAGGTAAAGATTGAACATCAAAGACCTTCCGGGATGTTGCAACCTTTAGAGATTCCACAATGGAAGTGGGAAAGTATTGCAATGGACTTTGTGTCTGGATTGCCAAGGACTAGGGCTGGTTTTGATGCTATTTGGGTGATTGTGGACCGACTGACGAAGTCAGCTCACTTTTTACCCATTCGGATGACCTACACCCTTGAAGAGCTAGCACGGTTATACATAAAGGAGATTGTGAGACTTCATGGTGTACCTGCTACTATAATCTCTGATAGATATCCTCGTTTCACTTCAAGGTTTTGGGGTGCATTTCAGAAAGCTTTTGGAACCCGATTAAGCTTGAGCACGGCTTACCATCCTCAAACCAATGGTCAATCCGAGAGGACGATCCAAACACTAGAAGATATGTTGAGAGCTTGTGTTTTGGACCAACCGGTGAGTTGGGATCGGTATATGCCATTAGTGGAGTTTGCATACAATAATAGTTATCATGCGAGCATCGGAATGGCTCCGTATGAGGCCTTGTATGGGAGGAAATGTCAATCTCCGCTATGTTGGTATGAAGCTGGAGAGAAAGGCTTGTTAGGGCCGGAAATGATAGCTGAGACTACTGAACAAGTCAAGAAAATCCGTGATAGGATGATTACGGCGCAGAGTCGTCAAAAGAGTTACGCCGATCAGAGGCGAAAGCCCTTAGAATTTGAGGAAGGAGATCATGTTTTCCTTAAGGTTACTCCGACCACGGGAGTAGGTAGGGCGATTAAGCAAAGAAGTTGAATCCTCGATACATTGGTCCATTTCAGATCCTGGAGAGGATTGGACCGGTGGCGTATCGGATGGCTCTACCACCTCATCTTTCGAATCTACACGACGTGTTTCACGTGTCGCAGCTTCGGAAGTACACCCTGATGCTAGCCATGTGTTAGAACCTGAGTCGGTTCAGTTAAGGGAAGATTTGACGCTTCCAGTGACTCCAGTCAGAATTGATGATACTAGTATCAAATGGTTGCGTGGAAAAGAGGTTTCATTAGTCAAAGTGGCTTGGAGTCGAGGCGATGTTGAGGAACACACTTGGGAACTCGAGTCAGAGATGCGAACGGATTATCCGCATTTATTCTCAGGTAATTGCATTTGAATTTTGTGGGCAAAATTCCCAATTAGGTGGGTAGAATGTAAAATCCCGGTTAATTAACGGCTAATTAACCCATAAATGAGAATTTATTATAGAAAGCCTAAAATGTGATTTTTATGGCTAAATGTGATAGAGGAGATTGAGACGAGAATTTCGGTACCAATTTTATAGAAATCGGACCAAGATTGGACCGAACGGGCCAAACCGGGCCAATTGGACCCAAAGTGGGCCCTTGGCCCAACATAACTTAACCAAAACCCTAGTTTTCAGCACTCTCTCTCCTCATTTGTTACACACACAAGCTGAAATTAGAGAGAAAGGGAGGAAGAACACTCTCTCAAGTTCTCTCCCTTGGTTGATCTTCAAATCACCATAACTTTTGATCTAGAGCTCCGATTGCCGCTCCGTTTGCAGCCACGCGTTCACCGCGGAGAGCTCTACAAAACTCATACAACCAATCTTGAGGAAATCTCAGCCCTTATTTTCGAGTTTCATGGGTGAAATGTTGAGATTTTGGGTTCTTTGATGTTATAGGACCCAACTCTCTTGAAGGAGAAGGCTAATCTTGTCTCCTTGGACCTTGGGTGTGGTAAGATTCTCAACCCTAGTGTGATTTGTGATTTTATGATGTTTGGGTTTTGAGATGTTGTGTATGGGTATGATGATTGTGGCTTATGTTGTGTATATGTGAATATTGGAGCTTGATTGGTGATTTTGAAAAGCTTGGAAAGGTTTGGTGGTGAAAAATCTGTTCTTGGAGGTGTTGAGGCCTTGAGAGCTTGTGGATAGGTGATTTGGAAGTGCTCCGGTGGAGCTTGGGAAAATCGGCTAAGGTATGGTTTCAGTTTCCCGTATCTAATATGTAATGTGGTAGGAAATACTTAGGCTAGAGGCCCTAAGATAGGCATTGAATGGTTGATATTGATTAATGATTGAGATATATGATGTGGTCATATATGTGATGATGGTTAATGATGCCTTGATGATATGATGTATGAGAAATATGCATGTTGTGATATATGCTTGATGATTGGTTATGGTTGAATTGTGGGTTGAACCATGTTTATGGTGAGTATGATGTTGATTGTGTACAATAATGATTTATTGGATTGGTGTTGTTGAGAATTATCATGAGGAATAGTATATGACATGTCAATATGTTTGAGTTTGAGCCACTTGGGTCAAGTGGGTTAAAATGATGAGATAGTGATTTTGTATATCGTGGTAAATCTCCATGTGTGAGTTGAGGAGGCTTGATGTTGAAATTGATATATTTTGATTGATTTCAAAGAAAAGGGATGAAAATGGCATGTTTTGATTGATTTTGAAAAGAGTTGGAAATGGCTTGTTTGCAAATGGCACTTTGTGGTTTTTATGAAAAATATGGTTTTTGGGCATACTTTGGTGGGACATAACTTGGACTACGGATCTCTGTTTTGTGCCAAATCAATTTAGAAATGAAATTGGATCCGGGATGTCCATGCCGTTCGAAGAACGGGTGAAAAACGATTTAAAATGAGAAAGTTATGTCCGTTGGAAGATTGGGGTTTAAATTGGTGAATTCTGCAGCTTTTAACTTAGAAAATTTTTAGCAGAATGACCCCTTGCGCGTGGGCGCACTTGGCGCGTGCGCGCCGTTCTTCCCGAAAATGCCATCCACGCGTGCGCGTGATGTCCGCGGGCGCGCCGATGGTGCTGCACCCAATGCCCAATCATTTTCCAGAGAGTTATGCCAGAACTGTGCCAGTGTTGTGCCGGGGCACGAGAACACCCACGCGTACGCGTGGTTAACGCGTACGCGTCGATTGGCAAATGTTTAATCCACGCGTTAACGTGCATGACGCTTGCACGTCGATGAAGTTTTGAGGCCATTCACGCGTGCGCGTGGAGTGCGCGTACGCGTGGACCTGTTTTCATCCCAAAGTTGATTTTTGAGTTTTAAGAACCAAATTTCATACTTCTAAGCCTCCGATCTCACCACTTATATCTTAAATCATTATGACATGCCTAGCTATTAAAAAGGGGCTAGTGAATGAGGTAACTTGCGAGTGAAGCAAGGGAAAAATGAATGGTCATTGAGGATCAAGCATGATTATGTGAGATGTGGAGGATGGTGGTGGAAGTGCTTGTTATGCCATGGGCCGAAAGGCTGTAATTGTTTATGAATTGGCTGGTTCTGGATTGAACTGTGAGCCGGAATAGCTGTGTATGCTATGAATATTGGCTGGTTATGGATTTAACCATGAGCCGGAATGGCTGATATGGATGTTGATCCATGGATGAGAATTCATGCATGTTTATGCTGAATTATTGATAATTGTGATTTGCACTTCCACTATCGGAGATACGAGTTTCCCTGGGTAGTAGCAGTGGCTAGCCACCACGTGCTCCAGGTTGAGACTTGATACTCTTTTGACCCTATGTCATAAGTGTGGCCGGGCACTGTGAAAGACCCGGATGAGCTCGCCCCCGTAAATATTCACCAGTGAGGGTGATGGATATAGATCATGATTATGATCAAGTTTATAACGAGTATAACTCGAGTTGGGGATGCATGACAGAGGGACAGTCCAATGGTTAGCTACCAAGACTTGTCGGGTTGGCTCTATAACCGACAGATGATATCATCAGCCACTAGGGACAGACATTCATCATATGCATACTATATGAATTGTTTGAGATTGCCCATTTGACTGCATATTACTTTCTAATTGTCTAAATGCCTTACTTGTTCCTAATTGTATATTTCTTGCTTGATATAACTGTGTTTGCTATATTATACTCCTACTGGTGGTTGGGAGGTCTGAAGGAATTGGAAAGGGAAGTATTAGTTAGACTGAAGTATCTTTAGTCAGATGCCCTTTATGCCCTTTAGGATTGCCTTCGGCTTTCCTCCATTATTATGTATTATATATGTGGAAGCTGTTACCATGCTGGGGACCTCTGGTTCTCACCCATGCGGATTTTGTGGTTTTCAGATGCAGGACGTGAGGTTTCTCGCTGAGGCATGCTGGAGACTTCTAGATTTGCGAAGATCCTTTGTTCTTGGGGTTTATGTTTTGGTTTATATGTTTTGCTTAGATACCTTTATCTCCATTAAATAATACAAACTGTGATGACTCCTCTTATGGGAGATTTTGGAGAATAGGTTTTATGTATTTGTGTCCCTTTGGGTTTCCTTGGGGTTTTCCTTATTTTTATCATATGTATATATTGCTATGCTCGGACCGGTTATCTTCGCAGCCGGATCTTGAGTCTTGATATTCCTGTTTTTGACACTCCTTTGTATATATATAGTTCTCGCGTTGGTTTTCCTTGTTCGCTACGTTATCGATCGGAGTGTTGCGCTTTCGAGTTGCAGTTTTTGTTTACCCCTTTTTCTACAAAGGCTCCTAGTTATAATCAATCATTCATACTACTATATGTACTAAACTTTTATTTTTGAGGTCGTAATACCTTGCCATCTTTGAATTATGACTTAAGTATAAGGCTCTGTATGGTAGGGTGTTACATCTGTTGCAAAAATAGTTGCCAACATCAATAATAAGGCCTTTAGGTACCCCATATCTAGTGAAGATGTGTCTCTTAAGAAATTGAAGGACAATTGGTGCATCACATGTGGTTGTGGCTATAACGTCCACCCATTTGGAGACATATTCCACTGCTACCAGAATGTATTTGAAAGAATAGGATGGGGGAAAGGGGCCCATGAAATCCATACCCCAGAGATCAAACAGCTCTATTTCCAAAATGAAGTTTTGAGGCATTTCATTCCTTTTTGTCAACCTTTCAGCCCTTTGACATTCATGGCATTGATGCACAAACTCTATGGCATCTTTGAATATAGTTGGCCAATCTACTTTGAAGTACTTTGGCTGCTATTCTTTCTGACCCAAAATGTCCACCATAAGTTGAACCATGACAGTGCCACAGTATGTCTCTCATCTCACCTTCAGGGATACACCTCCTAATCATCCCATCTGGACATCTCTTGAACAAGAAAGGTTCTTTCCACAAGAACTTCTTGGCCTTATTATGCAGCTTCTTCACTTGTTGCTTGGTGAACTCTTGAGGAATCTTTCTTCCCACCTTGTAATTTGCAATGTCAGCAAACCAAGGTGCTTGCTGAACTTAGAAAAGATGTTCATCTGGGAATTTTTCATTTACTGGTTGTGGTATATCCAGATTGGCCTCTTGTGGAAATCTTGACAAATGATCTGCCACTTGATTCTTGCTCTCCTTTCTATCTCTCACTTCAATGTCAAACTCTTGTAGTAGCAGCACCCACCTGATGAGTCTTGGCTTTGCATCCTATTTAGACATAAGATACTTGAGAGCAACATGATCAGTATATACTATAACTTTTGAACCAATCAAATATTGTCTAAACTTGTCAAATGCATATACAATAGCCAGGAGCTCTTTCTCTGTGGTGGTATAATTCTTTTATGCCTCATTTAACACCTTACTGGCATAGTATATGACATGATGCAGCTTGTCTTTCTTTTGCCCCTATACAGCACAAATTGCAACATCACTTGCATCACACATTAGTTCAAAAGGAAGTCCCCATTCTGGAGGTGTGATGATTGGTGCTGTAGTGAGTTTTCTTTTTAAAGTTTCAAAGGCATGCTTACAATTGTCATAAAAGATGAAAGGATTGTCAACCACTAGCAAATTGCTCAGTGGTTTTGCTATTTTTGAAAAATCCTTGATGAATCTTCTATAGAATCTAGCATGCCCAAGAAAACTTCTCAATGCTTTTACATTGACAAGTACAGGGAGTTTTTCAATGATTTCTATTTTTGCCCTGTCAACTTCTATACCCTTGCTTGAAACCTTATGCCCAAGAACAATACCCTCTGGCACCATGAAATGGCATTTTTCCAATTCAAAACTAAATTTGTTTCTTGGCATCTTTTCAATACAAGAGTTAGATATTGCAAACAAGTTTCAAAAGAGTTGCCAAAAATAGAGAAATCATCCATAAAGACCTCTAAGAATTTTTCAACCATATCAGAGAATATGGAGAGCATACACCTTTGGAAAGTTGCTGGAGCATTGCATAGCCCAAATGGCATTCTCCTGTAAGCAAATACTCCAAATGGACAGGTGAATGATGTTTTCTCTTGATCCTTGGGGTCTACCACTATCTGATTATACCTAGAATACCCATCCAGGAAGCAGTAATAAGCATGGCCAGCTAATCTTTCTAGCATCTGGTCAATGAAAGGTAGAGAAAAGTGATCTTTCCTTGCAGCTGGTGCACGAAATTGCAATCACACTTTTTGCAATCCGCACAACTAACCAGCAAATGCACTGGGTCGTCCAAGTAATACTTTACGTGAGTAAGGGTCGAATCCCACGGAGATTGTTGGATTGAAGCAAGCTATGTTTATTTTATTAATCTTAGTCAGGATACCAATAGGATTCTTTAGCCTCGTATAAAGTAAAAAGGGCATAAAATAAATAGTTGTTACTTTAATAATGGAGAATATGTTAGAGTTTTGGAGATGCTTTGTCCTCTGAATTTCAACTTTTCCTTGAAATCCTTTTCCCACACGCAAGGTTCCTTCCATGGCAAGCTCTATGTAGGGTGTCACCGTTGTCAATGGCTACTTCCCATTCTCTCAGTGAAAATGGTCCAAATGCTCTGTCACAGCACGGCTAATCATCTGTCGGTTCTCAATCAGGTTGGAATAGAATCCATTGATTCTTTTGCGTCTGTCACTAACGCCCAGTCTTCAGGAGTTTGAAGCTCTTCACAGTCATTCAATCCCAGAATCCTACTTGGAATACCACAGACAAGGTTTAGACTTTCCGGATTCTCATGAATGCCGCCATCAATCCGGCTTATACCACGAAGATTCTGATTAAGGAATCTAAGAGATACTCATTCAATCTGATGTAGAACAGAGGTGATTGTCAGGCACACGTTCATGGATTGAGGAAGGTGATGAGTGTCACGGATCATCACCTTCTCCATAATTAAGCGTGAATGAACATCTTAGATAAGAACAAGCGTGTTTGAATGGAAAACAAAAGTAAGTGCATTAATTCATCGAGACGCTGCAGAGCTCCTCACCCCCAACAATGGAGTTTAGAGACTCATGCCGTCAAAGTGTATAAAATTCAGATCTGAAAATGTCATGAGGTACAAGATAAGTCTGTAAAAGTTGTTTAAATAGTAAACTAGTAACCTAGGTTTACAGAATATGAGTGAACTAAGATAATTGGTGCAGAAATCCACTTCTGGGGCCCACTTGGTGTGTGCTGGGGCTGAGACTAAAGCTATCCACGAGCTGAGGCTTTTCTTGGAGTTGAACTCCAAGTTATAACGTGTTTTGGGCGTTCAACTCCGGATCATGACGTGTTTCTGGCGTTTAACTCCAGACAGCAGCATGTACTTGGCGTTCAACGCCAAGTTACGTCATCTATCTTTGTGCAAAATATGGACTATTATATATTGCTGGAAAGCTCTGGATGTCTACCTTCCAACGCCGTTAAGAGCGCGCCAATTGGACTTCTGTAGCTCCAAAAAATCCATTCCGAGTGCAGGGAGGTCAGGATCCAACAGCATCAGCAGTCCTTTTTCAGCCTAACTCAGATTTTTGCTCAGCTCCCTCAATTTCAGCCAGAAATTACCTGAAATTATAGAAAAACACACAAACTCATAGTAAAGTCCAGAAATATGATTTTTACCTAAAAACTAATAATATTCTACTAAAAACTAATTAAAACATACTAAAATCTACATGAAATTACCCCCAAAAAGCGTATAAAATATCCGCTCATCACAACACCAAACTTAAACTGTTGCTTGTCCTCAAGCAACTAGATAAATAAAATAGGATTAAAAGAAATTAAGGAGTAATAAAATCGCTGAGTTTTAAGTGAAGCTCAGATTCTAATTTAGATGAGCGGGGCTAGTAGCTTTTTGTTTCTGAACAGTTTTGGCATCTCCCTTTATCCTTTGAAATTCAGAATGATTGGCATCCATAGGAACTCAGAATTCAGATAGTATTATTGATTCTCCTAGTGTAGTATGTTGATTCTTGAACACAGTTACTTTATGAGTCTTGGCCGTGGCCCTAAGCACTTTGTTTTCCAGTATTACCACCGGATACATAAATGCCACAGACACGTGACTGGGTGAACCTTTTTAGATTGTGACTCAGCTTTGCTAAAGTCCCCAGTTAGAGGTGTACAGAGCTCTTAAGCACACTCTTTTTGCTTTGGATCACAACTTTAACCACTCAGTCTCAAGCTTTTCACTTGGACCTGCATGCCACAAGCACATGGTTAGGGACAGCTTGATTTAGCCACTTAGGCCTGGAATTACTTCCTTGGGCCCTCCTATCCACTGATGCTCAAAGCCTTGGATCCTTTTCACCATTGCCTTTTGGTTTTAAGGGCTATTGGCTTTTTCTTTTTCTTGATCCAATGATTTCTTGTAAAAGTTTTTTTTTCACTGCTTTTTCTTGCTTCAAGAATCAAATTCATGATTTTTCAGATCATCAATAACATTTCTCTTTTTCATCTTTCTTTCAAGAGCCAACAATTTTAACATTCATAAACAACAAGATCAAAAATATGCACTGTTCAAGCATTCATTCAGAAGACAAAAAGTATTGCCACCACATATAAATAATTAGAATTTTTCTTATTAAGAACTCGAAAAAATTATTGCCTCTTTATTCTAAAAATCTACTATTTTATTCATGTTTGATGATGATGAGAAAAATAAATTATAACTTAATTGAAAATAAAATCAAAATAGATATGCTAATTACTACTACTCCTATATAACTTCTAAGTTAAAATCCTATAATAATACTATCACAAAGTTAAAGCTAGAATTAGAACTTAACAACCTGTATTTTGGAAAGTGGATGTTCCTCTAGTCTGTGGGATGCTTGGTCCTTCAAGAATTAATTTCTGACGCTTCAGTTCCTTTAGTTCACATCCTTGCTCTTCCTGTTTCCTTAGGTGCCATGATCTTAATGAGTTTTAGCTCAGTGATCATGGCAAATCACACAAAACTTAGAGGTTTGCTTGTCCTCAAGCAAAAGAAAGGATAGGAGAGGAATAGAGGGAGAGGCAATTTCGAAATCCAAAAGATATGATGAGTTGAAAAAGATTTGGATTGGAAAAAGATTTGTGTTTATGAATTAAGATACATTTGATATTTTTTTTAAAAAAAAGGGATTTTAGAAATTAGGGTTTTTAGAAATCTAATTTGATTTGAAGGATGACATTTTGAAACATGTTTATGCAAGAAATCATGAATTGAAACATAAAAAATTAGAAAATTTGTAAAGAAAAATGAATTTTACCTCCTCCCCACCATCCTGGCGTTAAACGCCCAACTGCTGCATGTTTTGGGCATTTAACGCCCAATTGTTGCTTCTCCTGGGCGTTCAACGCCCAACTGTTGCTTTTTTCTGGCGTTGAACGCCAGGAAGTCCTTTGTCACTGGGCGTTTTTCTAAACGCCCAGGATGCTGTTAATCTGGCGTTAAACACCCAGAAGGTGCTTCTTTCTGGCGTTCAACGCCCAGAAGATGCTCCTTTCTGGCGTTTAACGCCCAGATGGCTACCCTTACTGGCGTTGAACGCCCAGTGGGTGCTTCTTTTGGGCGTTCAACGCCCAAAATGTTTCTTACTGGCTTTTTCACGCCAGTGAGCTTCCAATTTTCCTTGTAACTCTGTGAATCCAATCAATTGCTATTTTACCTTGAAGATACCTTGACATATACCTGTAAAAATCAATTAATTAATCAAAACGAATAAAATTAAATTTTGTGAATGGCTGGGTTGCCTCCCAGCAAGCGCTTCTTTAATGTCGTTAGCTGGACTATTACTGAGCTTTTAATCAAGTCTCAGTTTTGAGCATTCTTGCTCAAAATTGCTTTTAAGATAATGTTTAACTCTCTGTCCATTAACAATGAACTTTTTGTTAGATTCATTATCCTGGAGCTCTACGTATCCATAGGGTGATACACTTGTAATCACAGATGGACCTTTCCACCGGGATTTTAATTTCCCGGGGAATAATTTGAGCCTAGAATTAAATAGCAGAACTTTCTGCCCCGGCTCAAAGACTCTGGATGACAATTTCTTATCATGCCATTTTTTCGCTTTCTCTTTGTAAATTTTTACATTCTCGAAAGCATTGAGTCTAAATTCCTCTAGCTCATTTAACTGGAGCAATCGTTTTTCTCCAGCTAACTTGGCATCAAGGTTCAGGAATCTGGTTGCCCAGTAGGCCTTGTGTTCCAGTTCCACTGGCAAGTGACATGCCTTTTCATACACAAGCTGGTATGGAGAGGTCCCTATAGGGGTCTTGAATGCTGTTCTGTATGCCCACAGAGCATCATCCAAGCTTCTTGCCCAATCCCTTCTACGGTTAATTACAGTCCGTTCCAGGATTCTTTTGAGTTCTCTATTTGAGACTTCAGCTTGCCCATTAGTCTGTGGGTGATATGGAGTAGCTACCCTGTGGCTAACTCCATAACGAACCAAAGCAGAGTAAAGCTATTTATTGCAGAAATGAGTGCCCCCATCACTGATTAATACTCTAGGGGTACCAAATCTGCTGAAGATGTGTTTCTGGAGGAATTTTAACACTGTTTTAGTGTCATTAGTGGGTGTTGCAATAGCCTCCACCCATTTGGATACATAATCCACTGCCACCAGAATATAAGTGTTTGAGTATGATGGTGGGAAAGGTCCCATGAAGTCAATACCCCATACATCAAACAACTCAATCTCCAAGATCCCTTGTTGAGGGATGGCATAACTGTGAGGCAGATTGCCAGATCTTTGGCAACTATCACAATTAAGTACAAACACTCGGGAATCTTTATAGAGAGTAGGCCAGTAGAAGCCACATTGGAGGACTCTTGTGGCTGTTCGCTCACTTCCAAAATGTCCTCCATACTGTGATCCATGGCAGTGCCAAAGGATCTTCTGCGCTTCTTCTTTAGGCACACATCTACGGATTACTCCGTCTGCACATCTCTTGAAGACATATGGTTCATCCCAAAGATAGTACTTTGCATCTGTGATCAATTTCTTTGATTGCTGCCTACTGTACTCTTTGGGTATGAATCTCACTGCCTTGTAGTTTGCAATGTCTGCAAACCATGGTACTTTCTGCATGGCAAAGAGTTGCTCATCCGGAAAGGTTTCAGAGATCTCAGTGAGAGGGAGGGACGCCCCTTCTACTGGTTCTATTTGGGACAGGTGATCTGCCACTTGGTTTTCTGTCCCTTTTCTGTCTCTTATTTCTATATCAAACTCTTACAGAAGCAACACCCATCTGATGAATCTGGGTTTTGAATCCTGCTTTGTGAGTAGATATTTAAGAGTAGCATGATCAGTGTACACAATCACTTTTGATCCTACTAAATAGGATCTAAACTTGTCAATCGCGTAAACCACTGCAAGCAACTCCTTTTTTGTGGTTGTGTAATTCTTCTTGCGTCATTTAGAACACGACTGGCATAGTAAATGACGTGCAGAAGCTTGTCATGCCTCTGTCCCAACACTGCACCAATGGCATGGTCACTGGCATCACACATTAGTTCAAACGGCAGTGTCCATTCTGGTACAGAGATGATTGGTGCTGTGACCAATTTAGCTTTCAGAGTCTCAAATGCCTGCAGACACTCCTTATCAAAGACAAATGGCATGTCAGCAGCTAGCAGGTTGCTCAAAGGTTTGGCGATTTTTGAAAAATCCTTTATAAACCTCCTATAGAATCCTGCATGCCGCAAAAAGCTTCTGATTGCCTTAACATTGGCAGGTGGTGGCAATTTTTCAATTACCTCTACCTTAGCTTAATCCACCTCTATTCCCTTGTTCGAAATTTTGTGCCCAAGGACAATTCCTTCAGTCACCATAAAGTGACATTTTTCCCAGTTTAAAACCAGGTTAGTCTCTTGGCATCTCTTTAGAACAAGTGCTAGATGGTCAAGACAGGAGCTGAATGAGTCTCCAAATACTGAAAAGTCATCCATGAATACTTCCAGGAATTTTTCCACCATATCAGAGAAAATTGAGAGCATGCACCTCTGAAAGGTTGCAGGTGCATTGCACAGGCCAAATGGCATCCTTCTGTATGCAAATACTCCAGATGGACATGTGAATGCTATTTTTTCTTGATCTTTTAGATCTACTGTAATTTGATTATAACCTAAATATCCATCCAGGAAGCAGTAGTATTCATGACCTGCTAGTCTTTCTAGCATCTGGTCTATGAATGGTAAAGGAAAATGATCCTTTCTGGTTGCTGTATTGAGCCTTCTATAATCAATACACATACGCCACCCTGTAACTGTTCTTGTAGGAACCAGTTTATTTTTTTCATTGTGAACCACTGTCATGCCGCCTTTCTTAGGGACAACTTGGACAGGGCTCACCCAAGGACTATCAGAAATAGGATAAATAATCCCAGCCTCTAGTAATTTAGTGACCTCCTTCTGCACCACTTCCTTCATGGCTGGATTCAGCCGCCTTTGTGGTTGAACCACTGGCTTGGCGTCACCCTCCAATAGGATCTTGTGCATGCATCTGGCTGGGCTAATGCCCTTAAGATCACTGATGGACCACCCAAGAGCTGTCTTGTGTGTCCTTAGCACTTGAATTAGTGCTTCCTCTTCCTGTGGCTCTAAGGTAGAGCTTATGATTACAGGAAAGGTATCACCTTCTCCCAGGAATGCATATTTTAGGGATGGTGGTAATGGTTTGAGCTCAGGTTTAGGAGGGTTCTCCTCTTTCTGAGGGATTTTCAGAGGTTCTACTATTCTCTCTTATTCCTCCAGATCAGGCTGAACATCTTTAAAGATGTCCCCTAGCTCTGATTCGAGACTCTCAGCCATATTGACCTCTCTTACCAGAGAGTCAATAATATCAACACTCATGCAGTCATTTCGGGTGTTTGGATGTTGCATGGCTTTGACAACATTCAACTTGAACTCCTCCTCATTGACTCTCAAGGTTACTTTCCCTTTTTGGACGTCAATGAGGGTTCGGCCAGTAGCTAGAAAAGGTCTTCCTAGAATGAGAGTTGCACTCTTGTGCTCCTCCATTTCCAGCACCACAAAGTCAGTAGGAAAGGCAAATGGCCCAACTTTGACAATCATGTCTTCAATCACGCCTGATGGGTATTTAATAGAGCCATCAGCAAGTTGAAGACATATCCGGGTTGGTTTGATTTCTTCAGTCAAACCAAACTTTCTGATAGTAGATGCAGGTATTAGGTTGATACTTGCCCCAAGATCACATAAAGCTTGCTTGGTGCAATTACCCTCTAATGTGCATGGTATCATAAAATTCCCGGGATCCTTAAGCTTCTCAGGTAAGCTTTTCAGAATGACTGCACTGCATTCTTCAGTGAGGTAAACTTTTTCAGTTTCCTTCCAATCCTTCTTATGACTTAAGATCTCTTTCATGAACTTAGCATAAGAGGGTATTTGCTCAAGTGCTTCTGCAAACGGAATCTTTATTTCAAGAGTCCTGAGATAGTCTACAAAGCGAGCAAATTGCTTATCCTGTTCCGCTTGGCGGAGTTTTTGAGGATAAGGCATTTTGGCTTTATATTCCTCAACCTTAGTTGCTGCAGGTTTATTGCCTACAGAAGTGGGTTGGGAAGCCTTTTTAGAAAGGTTGTTATCAGCACTTGTATGTGACTGATCCCCCACTGGCGTTTGAATGCCAGGGGTGGAAGCTAGAGTGGCGTTAGACGCCACCTCCTTATTTGTTACTGGCATCTGAACGCCAGAACTATGCTTCCCTTGGGCGTTCAACGCCGGATTCATGCTTGTTTCTGGCGTTAAACGCCAGAAATGAGCATGGTCTGGTCGTTCAGCGCCAGCCTTATTCCTCTCTGGGCTCTGATTGTCCTCAGAGGGATTTTGAGTAGCCATTTGTTCATTTCTTGGCTTCCTGCTGCTTTGAAGTGAGGTATTTAATGTTTTCCCACTTCTTAATTGAACTGCTTGGCATTCTTCTTCTATTTGTTTTGACAGTTGCCTTTCTGTTTGCTTTAACTGTACTTCCATATTCCTGTTAGCCATTCTTGTTTCATGTAGTATTTCCTTGAATTCGGCTAGTTGCTGGGTTAGAAAGTCTAATTGCTGATTGAATTCATTAGCCTGATCCACAGGACTGAGTTCAGCAGTTACTGTTTTAGCTTCTTCTTTCATGGAGGATTCACTGCTTAGGTACATATGCTAATTTCTGGCAACTGTATCAATAAGCTCTTGAGCTTCTTCAATTATTTTTCTCATATGTATAGATCCACCAGTTGAGTGATCTAGAGAAATCTGAGCTTTTTCTGTAAGCCCATAGTAGAAGATGTCTAATTGCACCCATTCTGAAAACATTTCAGAGGGGCATTTTCTTAGCGTCTCTCTGTATCTCTCCCAAGCATCATAAAGGGATTCATTATCTCCTTGTTTGAAGCCTTGGATGCTTAGCCTTAGCTGTGTCATCCGTTTTGGAGGGAAATAGTGATTCAGGAATTTTTCTGACAGCTGTTTCCATGTTTTTATGCTGTTCTTAGGCTGGTTATTTAACCACCTCTTAGCTTGATCTTTTACAGCAAATGGAAACAGTAATAATCTGTAGACATCCTGATCTACTTCCTTATCATGTACTGTGTCAGCAATTTGTAAAAATTGTGCCAGAAACTCTGTAGGTTCTTCATGTGGAAGACCGGAATACTGGCAATTTTGCTGCACCATGATAATGAGCTGATGATTCAACTCAAAGCTACTAACTCCAATGGAGGGTATACAGATACTACTCCCATATGAAGCAGTAGTGGGGTTAGCATATGACCCCAGAGTCCTCTTGGACTGTTCATTCCCACTTAGTTCCATGATGGAATAAAGGAGATGATATGTATGTTGATATTATTTATTTTAAAAAAATATTTTATAAAATAAAATAAAAACGAAATAAATAAAAGAA
Organism: Arachis hypogaea; assembly: GCF_003086295.3. Lineage (NCBI taxonomy): Eukaryota > Viridiplantae > Streptophyta > Magnoliopsida > Fabales > Fabaceae > Arachis > Arachis hypogaea. The sequence goes on from NC_092044.1 coordinate 99,641,523, forward strand.
ATTGAAAATATTTTGAAATTGAAATCTGAATTTTTATATAAAATTTTCGAAAATGTAGTTTAAAATTAGTTAGGAAAGATATTTTTTTTTTGAATTTTGAATTTTATGATGAAAGAGGAAAACACACAAAAGACACAAGACTTAAAATTTTTAGATCCAATGCTCCTTATTTTCGAAAATTTTTGGAGAGAAAACACCAAGGAACACCAAACTTAAAAATTTTAAGATCAAAATACAGGAAAGACTCAAGAACACCAAGAACAAAAGAAAGACACCAAACTTAAAATTTTTAGAAAACCAAGACAAATTTTTGAAATTTAAAGAAAAATTAACAAGGGGACACCAAACTTAGAGTTTGGCACAAGATTCAATCAAAGAAAAATTATTTTTGAAAAAGATTCCAAAGAAGGTACCCAATTATGAAGAACAACTACTAATGCTCCAGCCAATTGGGCAGTAACTTCAGTGTTAATTTTAAAGATGTATTATATTTATGGATAAAAGTATAATTTTTGAAAGTTAATGTTTTGAAAAAGCACAAGAAAAACAAGAAAAGACACAAAACAAGAAAAACTAAAGATCAAACAAGCAAAATAGACAAGAACAACTTGAAGATCAATGAAGAACAAAGAACACAAGTTCAAAAATTTAAAGAAAAATATAAAATATGCAATTAACACCAAACTTAGAACAAGACACTAAACTCACGAAAATTAACAATTAATTAAGAAAAATAATATTTTTGAGAAGAAATTTTTGAAAAGAAACTATCCTATCAGGATTTAATGACTCTATAACAATAAAAATAATTTATTCCTAATCTAAGAAATAAAATAAACCTTTAGTTGTTCAAACTCGAACAATCCCCGGCAACGGCGCCAAAAACTTGGTGCACGAAATTGCAATCACACTTTTTGCAATCCGCACAACTAACCAGCAAGTGCACTGGGTCGTCCAAGTAATACCTTACGTGAGTAAGGGTCGAATCCCACGGAGATTGTTGGATTGAAGCAAGCTATGTTTATTTTATTAATCTTAGTCAGGATACCAATAGGATTCTTTAGCCTCGTATAAAGTAAAAAGGGCATAAAATAAATAGTTGTTACTTTAATAATGGAGAATATGTCGGAGTTTTGGAGATGCTTTGTCCTCTGAATTTCAACTTTTCCTTGAAATCCTTTTCCCACACGCAAGGTTCCTTCCATGGCAAGCTCTATGTAGGGTGTCACCGTTGTCAATGGCTACTTCCCATCCTCTCAGTGAAAATGGTTCAAATGCTCTGTCACAGCACGGCTAATCATCTGTCGGTTCTCAATCAGGTTGGAATAGAATCCATTGATTCTTTTGCATCTGTCACTAACGCCCAGCCTTCAGGAGTTTGAAGCTCGTCACAGTCATTCAATCCCAGAATCCTACTTGGAATACCACAAACAAGGTTTAGACTTTTTGGATTCTCATGAATGCCGCCATCAATCCGGCTTATACCACAAAGATTCTGATTAAGGAATCTAAGAGATACTCATTCAATCTGATGTAGAACGGAGGTGATTGTCAGGCACACGTTCATAGATTGAGGAAGGTGATGAGTGTCACGGATCATCATCAGCAGCCTCATTTAGTCTTCTATAATCTATGCACATCCTCCACCGAGTCACTGTCCTTGTAGGGATTAACTCATTCTTCTCATTGGATATTACAGTCATTCCCCCCTTCTTTGGCACAACTTGGACTGGACTTACCCAAGAGCTAACAGAGATTGGGTATATGATTCCATCATTCCATAGCTTTATTACTTCCTTTTGAACTACCTCCTTCATGGTTGGGTTAAGTCTTCTCCGAGGTTGTACCACAGGCCTTGAGTCCTCCTCTAGTAAAATCTTGTGCATGCAGATGGCAGGGCTTATGCCTTTGATATCATCAATTGTCCATCCCAAGGCTGTCTTGTGAGCCTTCAATATCTCAACCAGCTTTGTTTCTTCTTCCAAGATTAAGGAGGAATTGATTATTACTGGTAGAGTCTCTTCTCCTCCAAGAAATGCGTACTTGAGATGAGGAGGTAGAGGCTTTAGTTCTTGTTTTGTCACCTCCTATGTCTTGTCTTCAAAGAAGATTTCTGCTACTTCTTCTTCTAGGATGTCGTGTTCCACTTCAGTTTCCTCTTCTTGTTCATTGGCTTCAAGTAGCTCATCCTCCAATTCTTCTATCATTTCTACCCTCATATGCTTTTCCTTCTCAGGTGGATGTTGCATGGCTTGAAAAACATTGATGATCATCTTTTCATCATGCACCCTGAGGGTCATCTCTCTTTTCTCCACATCGATTTTAGCCCTTGCTGTAGTTAGGAAAGGTCTTCCCAGAATAATCGAGTTGTGTCCTTCTTCTTCTATGTCTAAAATGACAAAATCAGCAGGGAATATGAAATCTCCTACTTTCACCAGCAAATTTTTCACAACTCCATTTGGTATCTTGAGTGATCTATCCGCCATTTGAAGTGACATTCTGGTGGGTTTGACTTTATCTATTGCAAGCTTTTTCATCAATGAAAGAGGCATCAAGTTGATGCTGGAACCTAAGTCATAGAGAGCTTTTTCCAAAGTCATATTGCCTATGGTGCATGATAGGATGAAACTTCCAGGATCCTTGAGTTTTGGTGGGAGGCCTCTTTGGATTATTGCACTGCACTCTTGAGTTAAGACCACTATTTCTTTTTCATTCCAGCTTCTCTTTTTGTTGATGAGCTCTTTAAGGAACTTAGCATATTGAGGCATTTGTTCCAAGGCTTCAGCAAGTGGGATATTAATTTCTAACTTCTTAAAGACCTCTAGGAACTTGGGGAATTATTGGTTCTTTAGCTCCTTTTGCAATCTTTAAGGGTATGGCAGAGGAGGAGTGGTGGACGAAATTGTGATCCTCAAAATTGGTCTCTTTGTATTTGTGTGAAATCAAAAATATCCCAAAGAGATCATGGTGTGATAAATTGGGATCTTAATAGTCCCTGGTGTGATCATAACTCCGTTCAACTTAACCAGCAAGTGTACTGGGTCATCCAAGTAATACCTTACGTGAGTAAGGGTCGATCCCACAGAGATTGTTGGTATGAAGCAAGCTATGGTCACCTTGTAAATCTCAGTTAGGTAGATTAAATGGTTATGGGTTTCGAAAATTAATAATTAAACAGAAAATAAAATAAGATAGAAATACTTATGTAAATCATTAGTGGGAATTTCAGATAGGCGTATGGAGATGCTGTGCTCTTCTTGAATCTCTACTTTCTTTTTACATTCATCCAATCCTTCTTACTCCTTTCCATGGCAAGCTGTATGTAGGGCATCACCGTTGTCAATGGCTACATCCCATCCTCTCAGTGAAAATGGTCCTATGCTCTGTCACAACACGGCTAATCATCTGTCGGTTCTCAATCAGGTTGGAATAGAATCCATTGATTCTTTTGCGTCTGTCACTAACGCCCAGCCTTCAGAAGTTTAAAGCTCGTCACAATCATTCAATCCCAGAATCCTACTCGGAATACCATAGACAAGGTTTAGACTTTCCGGATTCTCATGAATGCCGCCATCTATCTAGCTTATACCACGAAGATTCTGTTGGGGAATCTAAGAGATATGCGCCCGGCCTAGAGTAGAACGGAAGTGGTTGTCAATCACGCGCGTTCATAGGTGAGAATGATGATGAGTGTCACGGATCATCACATTCATCAAGTTGAAGTGCAACGTATATCTTGGAATAAGAATAAAAGAGAATTGAATAGAAAGTAATAGTAATTGTATTGAAACTTGAGGTACAGCAGAGCTCCACACCCTTAATCTATGGTGTGCAGAAACTCCACTATTAAAAATACATAAGTGAATGGTTTAGGCATGGCCGAATGGCCAGCCCCCTGAATGATCCAAAAGACCGAATGGTCAAAGACTCCCTAATATACTAGTAAAAAGTCTTATTTATACTAAACTAGCTACTAGGGTTTACATGAGTAAGTAATTGATGCATAAATCCACTTCCGGGGCCCACTTGGTGTATGTTTGGCTGAGCTTGATCTATCCACGAGCTGAGGCTTTTCTTGGAGTTGAACGCCAAGTTATAATGTGTTTTGGGCGTTCAACTCCGGATCAAGACGTGTTTCTGGCGTTTAATTCCAGACAGCAGCATGTACTTGGCGTTCAACGCCAAGTTACGTCATCAATTTCCGAATAAAGTATGGACTATTATATATTGTTGGAAAGTTCTGGATGTCTACTTTTCAACGCCGTTGAGAGCGCGCCATTTGGAGTTCTGTAGCTCCAGAAAATCCATTTCGAGTGCAGGGAGGTCAGATTCCAACAGCATCAGCAGTCCTTTTGTCAGCCTTTTTCAGAGTTTTGCTCAAGTCCCTCAATTTCAGCCAGAAATTACCTGAAATCACAGAAAAACACACAAACTCATAGTAAAGTCTAGAAATGTGAATTTAACATAAAAACTAATGAAAACATCCCTAAAAGTAGCTTGAACTTACTAAAAACTACCTAAAAACAATGCCAAAAAGCGTATAAATTATCCGCTCATCACAACACCAAACTTAAATTGTTGCTTGTCCCCAAGCAACTGAAAATCAAATAGGATAAAAAGAAGAGAATATACTATAAATTCCAAAATATCAATGAATATTAATTATAATTAGATGAGCGGGACTTGTAGCTTTTTGCTTCTGAACAGTTTTGGCATCTCATTTTTTTCCTTTGAAGTTTAGAATGATTGGCTTCTCTAAGAACTTAGAATTTCGGATAGTGTTATTGACTTTCCTAGTTAAGTATGTTGATTCTTGAACACAGCTACTTATGAGTCTTGGCAGTGGCCCTAAGCATTTTGTTTTCCAGTATTACCACCGGATACATAAATGCCACAGACACATGACTAGGTGAACCTTTTCAGATTGTGACTCAGCTTTGCTAGAGTCCCCAGTTAGAGGTGTCTAGAGCTCTTAAGCACACTCTTTTTTGCTTTGGATCACGAATTTAACCACTTAGTCTCAAGCTTTTCACTTGGACCTTCATAACACAAGCACATGGTTAGGGACAGCTTGATTTAGCCGCTTAAGCCTGGATTTTATTTCCTTGGGCCCTCCTATCCATTGATGCTCAAAGCCTTGGATCCTTTTTACCCTTGTTTTTTGGTTTTAAGGGCTATTGGCTTTTTTTGCTTGCTTTTTCTTTTTCTTTCTTTTTTTTTTGCCATTTTTTTTGCAAGCTTTTCTTTTTTTTTTCACTGCTTTTTCTTGCTTCAAGAATCAATTTTATGATTTTTCAGATTATCAATAACATTTCTCTTTGTTCATCATTCTTTCAAGAGCCAAAAATTTTAACATTCATAAATAACAAGATCAAAAATATGCACTGTTTAAGCATTCATTCAGAAAACAAAAAGTATTGTCACCACATCAATATAATTAAACTAAATTCAAGGATAAATTCGAAATTCATGTACTTCTTGTTCTTTTGAATTAAAACATTTTTCATTTAAGAAAGGTGAAGGATTAATGGAATTTATTCATAGCTTTAAGACATAGTTACTAACTACTAATGATCATAAAGTAGAGACACAAAACATAGATAAACATACAACATAAAAACCGAAAAGCAGAAAGAAATAAGAACAAGGAATGAATCCACCTTAGTGGCGTCTACTTCTTGAAGGACCAACAATGTCCTTAAGCTCTTCTATGTCCCTTCCTTGCCTTTGTTGCTCCTCCCTCCTTGCTCTTTGATCTTCTCTTATTTCTTGGAGAATGATGGAGTGCTCATGATGTTCCACCCTTAATTGTTCCACATTGCGGCTCAAATCTTCTAAGGAAGTGTTGAGTTGTTCCCAATAGTTGTTGGGAGGAAAGTGCATCCCTTGAGGCATCTCAGGGATTTCTTGATGATGAGCTTCCTCATGCATCTCTTGAGAACCGTGAAGGGTCTCTCTTGCTTGCTCCATCCTCTTCGTGGTGATGGGCTTATCCTCTTCAATGGAGATGTCTCCTTCTATGATAACTCCAGCTGAGTAACATAGATGGCAAATAAGGTGAGGAAAAGCTAGCCTAGCCATGGTGGAGGGCTTTTCGGCTATTTTGTAGAATTCATTGGAGATGACTTCATGAACTTCTACTTCCTCTCCAATCATGATGCTATGAATCATGATGGCCCGATCCACAGTAACTTCAGATCGGTTGCTAGTGGGAATGATGGAGCGTTGAATGAACTCCAACCATCCTCTAGCCACAGGCTTGAGGTCCAGTCTTCTTAGTTGAACTGGCTTGCCTTTGGAGTCTCTTTTCCATTGAGCTCCTTCCACACATATGTCCATTAGGACTTGGTCCAACGTTTGATTAAAGTTGACCCTTCTAGTGTAGGGGCATTCATCTCCTTGCATCATGGGCAAATGAAACGCCAACCTCACATTTTCCGGGCTAAAATCTAAGTATTTCCCCCGAACCATTGTGAGATAATTCTTTGGATTTGGGTTCATACTTTGATCATGGTTCCTAGTGATCCATGCATTGGCATAGAACTCTTGAACCATTAAGATTCTGACTTGTTGCATGGGGTTGGTTAGGACTTCCCAACCTCTTCTTCGGATCTCATGTCGGATCTCCGGATACTCATTCTTCATGAGCTTGAAAGGGACCTCAGGGATCACCTTCTTCTTTGCCACAACATCATAGAAGTGGTCTTGATGGCTCTTGGAGATGAATCTTTCCATCTCCCATGACTCGGAGGTGGAAGCTTTTGTCTTCCCTTTTCCTTTTCTAGAGGATTCTCCGGCCTTAGGTGCCATTGATGGTAGTGGAAAACAAAAAAGATTGTGCTTTGACCACACCAAACTTAAAATATTGCTCGTCCTCGAGCAATAGAAGAAAGAAGAGAATAAGAAGAAGAGAATATGGAGGAGAATGGGGAGTGTAGGTTTCGGCCAAAGTATAGAAGACGGGGTAGTGTTGTGTGAAAAAGAAGTAGAATGGAAGGGTATATATAGGGAGAGGGGAGAGGGTAGGTTCGGCCATTTAGGGTGGGATTGGGGGGGAAATTTTTTTGAATTTTGAAGGTAGGTGGGGTTTATGGGAAGTGTGACATGGGGAAGAGTAAAATAGGATTAGGAGGTAAGGTGAGAATATGTTAGGTGGGGATCCTGTGGGGTCCACAGATCCTGAGGTGTCAAGAAATTCCATCCCTGCACCAAATAGGCATGTAAAATGCCTTTGCACACCATTCTGGCGTTTAAACGCCGAGTGGTGCATGTTCTGGGCGTTCAACGCCCATGTAAAGCATGTTTCTGGCATTGAACGCCAGTTTCATGCTTGTTACTGGCGTTCAGCGCTAGCTTTTTCCTCTAGGCACATTCCTGGCGTTCAGCGCTAGAATGTTGCTTGTTTCTGGCGTTCAGCGCCAGATTCATGCTCTGTTCTGGCATTGAACGCCAGCCAGATGCATCTTACTGGCGTTGAACGCTAGCCTATGCTTCTTCCAGGGTGCGAATTTTTTCTGCTATTTTTGCTTCTGTTTTTAATTTTTATGATTTTTTTCATGACTCCACATGATCATGTACCTAATAAAACACAAAATAACAATAAAATAAAATAAAATAAAAATTAGATAAATAAAATTGGGTTGCCTCTGGTGGACGAAATTGTGATCACTTGTTCTTTGTTTATAAAGGATGTATACTCTGAGGACATTGTTTATTTTCTTCACAACTCCGTTCAACTAACCAGCAAGTGTACTGGGTCGTCCAAGTAATAAACCTTACGTGAGTAAGGGTCGAATCCACAGAGATTGTTGGTATGAAGCAAGCTATGGTCACCTTGCAAATCTCAGTTAGGCAGATTAAAATAGTTTTATGGGTTTTCGAAAATATAAATAATGAAAGGGATAAAGATACTTATGCAGATTCATTGGTGGGAATTTCAGATAAGCGGATGGAGATGCTGTAGAGCTCTTGGACGCCTGCTCTCCTACTCCTTCTACTCAATCCTTCTTACTCCTTTCCATGGTCAAGCTTTGTATAGGGGTTCACCATCAACTGTGGCTACTTTCATTCCTCACGGGGAAATATCCTGTGCGGCTGTCACTCGCACAGCTAACCAGTCTGGAGGCATCACCCATGGCTGATGGCTACATCCCATCCTCGCAGTGAAAACTATGCTAACGCACTCTGTCACAGTACGGCTAATCACCGGTTGGTTCCCGCTCCTACTGGAATAGAATCCCTCTTTTGCGTCTGTCACTGACGCCCAGCAGGTTAAAGTTTGAAGCACGTCACGGTCATTCATTACCGGAATCCTACTCGGAACACCACAGACAAGGTTGGACTTTCCGGATTCCCAGGATCCTACTCGGAATACCACAGACAAGGTGAGACTTTCCGGACCCTCATAAATGCCGCCAACTATCTAACTTATACCACGAAGATTCTGTTGGGGAATCTAAGAGATACACATTCAAGCTCGGTTGCATGTAGAACGGAAGTGGTTGTCAATCACGCGCGTTCATAAGTGAGAATGATGATGAGGGTAATTTGACTCATCAAATTCATCATGTTCTTGGGTACGAATGAATATCTTGGAATAAGAATAAGAGAGATTTGAATAAAAGAAGATAGAATTGCATTAATACTTGAGGTACAGCAGAGCTCCACACCCTTAATCTATGGTGTGCAGAAACTCCACCGTTGAAAATACATAAGTAAAAGGTTCAGGCATGGCCGAATGGCCAGCCCTCTCCATGATCAAGTGACCGAATGATAAAAGACTTAAAGTGGTCAAAAGATGTCTAATACAATAGATAAATGTCCTATATATACTAGACTAGCTTCTAGGGTTTACATGAGTAAGTAATTGATGCATAAATCCACTTCCGGGGCCCACTTGGTGTGTGCTTGGGCTGAGCTTGATGAATTCACGTGTAGAGGCATTTCTTGGCGTCAAACTTCAGGTTATGACGTGTTTTGGGCGTTCAACTCCGGATCATGACGTTTTTCTGGCGTTTAACTCCAGACAGCAGCGTGTACTTGGCGTTCAACGTCAAGTTACGTCGTCATTCTTCGAATAAAGTATGAACTATTATATATTGCTGGAAAGCCCTGGATGTCTACTTTCCAACGCCGTTGAGAGCGCGCCAATTGGAGTTCTGTAGCTCCAGAAAATCCATTTCGAGTGCAGGGAGGTCAGAATCCAACAGCATCAGCAGTCCTTTTGTCAGCCTTCTTCAGAGTTTTGCTCAAATCCCTCAATTTCAGTCAGAATTTACCTGAAATCACAGAAAAACACACAAACTCATAGTAAAGTCCAGAAATGTGAATTTAACATAAAAACCAATGAAAACATCCCTAAAAGTAGCTTAAACTTACTAAAAACTATATGAAAACAATGCCAAAAAGCGTATAAATTATCCGCTCATCACAACACCAAACTTAAATTGTTGCTTGTCCCCAAGCAACTGAAAATCAAATAAGATAAAAAGAAGAGAATATACTATAAAGTCCAAAATATCAATGAATATTAATTTAATTAGATGAGCGGGGCTTGTAGCTTTTTGCTTCTGAACAGTTTTGGCATCTCACTTTTTCCTTTGAAGTTTAGAGTGATTGGCTTCTCTAGGAACTTAGAATTTCAGATAGTGTTATTGACTTTCCTAGTTAGGCATGTTGATTCTTGAACACAGCTACTTTATGAGTCTTGGCTGTGGCCCTAAGCACTTTGTCTTCCAGTATTACCACCGGATACACAAATGCCACAGACACATAACTGGGTGAACCTTTTCAGATTGTGACTCAGCTTTGCTAAAGTCCCCAGTTAGTGGTGTCCAGAGCTCTTAAGCACACTCTTTAGCTTTGGATCACGACTTTAACCATTCAGTCTCAAGCTTTTCACTTGGACCTTCATGACACAAGCACATGGTTAGGGACAGCTTGATTTAGCCGCTTAGGCCTGGATTTTATTTCCTTGGGCCCTCCTATCCATTAATGCTCAAAGCCTTGGATCTTTGGTAAAATTTTCGCCACTTCTTTTTTTTTTTTTTTGACTGCTTTTTCTTGCTTCAAGAATCAATTTCATGATGTTTTTCAGATAATCAATAACATTTCTCTTTGTTCATCATTCTTTCAAGAACCAACAATTTTAACACTCATAAACAACAAGATCAAAAATATGCACAGTTCATTCATTCATTCAGAAAACAAAATTTATTGCCACCACATCAATATAATTAAATTAAATTCACTAATAATTTCGAAAATTATGTACTTCTTGTTCTTTTGAATTAAAACATTTTTCTTTTAAGAGAGGTGAAAGACTAATGGATTTTATTCATAGCTTTAAGGCATGGTTACACACTAATGATCATGAAGTAGAAACACAAAAACATAGACAAACATAATACTTAAAAACAGAAAACAGAAAGAAAATAAAGAACAAGGAATGAATCCACCTCTAGTGGCGTCTTCTTCTTGAAGGACCAATGATGTTCTTCAACTCTTCTATGTCCCTTCCTTGCCTTTGTTGCTCCTCCCTCATAGCTCTTTGATCTTCTCTTATTTCTTGAAGAGTGAGGGCGTGTTCATGGTGTTCCACCCTTAGTTGTTCCACGTTTTGGCTCAAGTCTTCTAAGGAGGTACTGAGTTGCTCCCAATAGTTGTTGGGAGGAAAGTTTATTCCATGAGGCATTTGTTGATGAACTTCCTCATGTTCTCCTTGGGGGCCGTGAGGGACTTCCCTTGTTTGCTCCATCCTTTTCTTGGTGATGGGCTTGTCTTCTTCAATGGAGACATCTCCATCTATGATAACTCCAGCTGAGTAGCATAAATGGCATATGAGGTGGGGGAAGGCTAGCCGTGCCATGTATGAAGGCTTGTCAGCTATTTTGTAGAGTTCATTGGCTATGACTTCATGAACCTCTACTTCCTCTCCAATCATGATGCTATGGATCATGATTGCCCGATCTACAGTAACTTCAGATCGGTTGCTTGTAGGGATGATGGATCTTTGGATGAACTCCAACCATCCTCTAGCTACAGGCTTGAGGTCCAGTCTTCTTAGTTGGACTGGTTTGCCTTTGGAGTCTACTCTCCATTGGGCGCCTTCCACACAAATGTCCATTAGGACTTGGTCCAACCTTTGATTGAAGTTGACCCTCCTTGTGTAGGGGCGTTCATCACCTTGCATCATGGGTAGATGAAACGCCAACCTCACATTTTCCGGACTGAAATCTAAGTATTTCCCCCGAACCATTGTGAGATAGTTCTTTGGATTCGGGTTCATACTTTGATCATGGTTCCTTGTGATCCATGCATTGGCATAGAACTCTTGAACCATCAATAATCCGACTTGTTGCATGGGGTTGGTTATGACTTCCCACCCTCTTCTTTGGATCTCATGTCGGATTTCCGGATACTCATTCTTTTTGAGCTTGAAGGGGACCTCAGGGATCACCCTCTTCTTTGCCACAACATCATAGAAGTGGTCTTGGTGGCTCTTGGAGATGAATCTCTCCTTTTCCCATGATTCGGAAGTGGAAGCTTTTGCCTTCCCTTTTCCTTTTCTTGAGGAAACTCCGGTCTTGGGTGCCATTGATGGTGAATGAAAAATAAAAAGCTAGGCTTTTTACCACACCAAACTTAAAATTTGCTCGTCCTCGAGCAAAAAGAAAAGAAGAGTAGAAGAAGAAGAAGAAGAGAAATTGGAAGAGAGGGAGAGAAGTGGGTTCGGCTATATGAGAGAAGAATGGGTAGTGTTGTGTGAAAATGAAGAAGAAAGGAGAGGTATTTATAGGGAGGGGGGAGGGTTAGGTTTCGGCCATTTTGGGTGGGAAAGGGTGGGTATTTGAATTTGAATGTAATGGAGGTAGGTGGGGTTTATGGGGAAAAGGAGGGTGATGTGAATGGTGCATGGGGTAATTGGGAAGAGGAATTGATGTGATTGGTGAAGGTTTTTGGGAAGGGTGACATTGAAAATGAGATTTGGATTAGGAGAGTGTGAATAGGATTAAAAGAAAAGGTAGGTGGGGATCCTGTGGGGTCCACAGGTTCTGAGGTGAAAAGAAATACCATTCCTTCACCCTATAGGCGTGTAAATTGCCTTCATGCACCATTCTGGCGTTCAAACGCCCATTGGTGCATGTTCTGGGCGTTAAACGCCCATGTGATGCTTGATTCTGGCGTTGAACGCCAGTTTCAAGCTTGTTTCTGGCGTTCAGCGCCAGATTGTCCTCTGTGTGCGCATCCTGGCGTTAAACGCCAGGATGTTACTTGTTTTGGGCGTTCAGCGCCAGAAAGATGCTCTGTTCTGGCGCTGAACGCCCGCCAGATGCATCTTCTGGGCGTTGAACGCCGGCCAGTGCGTCCTCCAGGGTGAAAATTTTTTTCTTCTGTTTTTGACTCTGTTTTTAATTTTTTTGATTTTTTCGTGACTCCTCATGATCATGTACCTAATTAAACACAAAAATAACAAAGAAACAAAATAAAATAAAATTAGATAAAATAAAATTGGGTTGCCTCCCAACAAGCGCTTCTTTAATGTCAATAGCTTGACAGTGGCTCTCATGGAGCCACAGAGCAATCAAGTCAATGTTGTCTAGCCCCAACACCAAACTTAGAGTTTGGATATGGGGTTTGAACACCAAACTTAGAGTTTGGTTGTGGCTTCACAACACCAAACTTAGAGTTTGACTGTGTGGGCTCTTCTTGACCTTGAACTGAGAGAAGCTCTTCATGCTTATTCTCCTTTGTCACAGAGGGATTGCCATGTGCTTGAAACACAAGGTATTCTCCATTCAATTGAAGGACTAACTCTCCTCTGTTGACATCTATCACAGCTCCTGCTGTGGCTAGGAAAGGTCTTCCTAGGATGATGCATTCATCATCTTCCTTCCTAGTATCTAGGATTAGGAAATCAGCAGGGATGTAGAGGTCTTCAACTTTTATAAGCACGTCCTCTACTATCCCATGAGCTTGTCTCACTGACTTATCTGCCAATTGCAGTGAGAACAAAGCAGGTTGCACCTCAATGATCCCTAGCTTCTCCATTACAGAGAGTGGCATAAGGTTTATCCCTGACCCAAGATCACACAGAGCTTTATCAAAGCTCATGGTGCCAATGGTGCAAGGTATCAAGAACTTGCCAGGATCTTGTCTCTTTTGAGGTAGTGTTTCCTGAATCCAAGTATCCAAATCACTAATGAGCAAGGGAGGTTCACTTTCCCAAGTCTCATTACCAAATAGCTTGGCATTCAGTTTCATGATAGCTCCTAGATATTGAGCAACTTGCTCACCAGTCACATCTTCATCTTCTTCAGAGGATGAATAATAGTCAGAGCTCATGAATGGCAGAAAGAGATTTAATGGAATCTCTATGGTCTCTGTATGAGCCTCAGATTCCTCAGGATCCTTAATAGGAAGCTCCTTCTTGCTTGAAGGACGTCCCAGGAGGTCTTCCTCACTAGGATTTTCGTCCTTCTCCTCCCTAGTGCATTCGGCCATGTTGACTAAGTCAATGGCTTTGCACTCTCCTTTTGGATTCTCTTCTGTATTGCTTGGGAGAGTACTGGGAGGAGTTTCAATAACTTTCTTACTCAGCTGGCCTACTTGTGCCTCCAAATTTCTAATGGAGGATCTTGTTTCATTCATGAAACTGAAAGTGGCTTTTGACAGATCAGAGACTATATTAGCTAAATTAGAATTATTTTGTTTAGAGTTCTCTGTCTGTTGCTGAGAAGATGATGGATATGGCTTACTATTATTCAGCCTATTGCGTCCACCATTGTTAAAACCTTGTTGAGGTTTTTGTTGATCCTTCCATGAGAAATTTGGATGATTTCTCCATGATGAGTTATAGGTGTTTCCATAAGGTTCACCTAAGTAATTAACCTCTGCCATGGCAGGGTTCTCAGGATCATAAGCTTCTTCAGAAGCTACCTCTCTAGTACTGTTGGATGCATGTTGCAATCCATTCAGATTTTGAGAGATTATGTTGACCTGTTGAGTCAACATTTTGTTCTGAGCCAATATGGCATTCAGAGCATCAATTTCAAGAACTCCTTTCTTCTGAGGGACCCCATTATTCACGGAATTCCTCTCAGAGGTGTACATGAACTGGTTGTTTGCAACCATGTCAATGAGTTCTTGAGCCTCTTCAGGCGTTTTCTTCAGGTGAATAGATCCACCTGCAGAATGGTCCAATGACATTTTCGAAAATTCAGAGAGACCATAATAGAATATATCTAATAGGGTCCATTCTGAAAACATGTCAGATGGACATCTCTTGGTCAGCTGCTTGTATCTTTCCCAAGCTTCATAGAGGGATTCACCATCTTTTTGTTTGAAGGTTTGAACATCCACTCTCAGCTTGCTCAGCTTTTGAGGAGGAAAGAATTTATCCAAGAAGGCAGTGACCAGCTTATCCCAGGAGTCCAGGCTATCCTTAGGTTGTGAATCCAACCATATTCTAGCTCTGTCTCTTACAGCAAAAGGGAAAAGCATGAGTCTGTAGACTTCAGGATTAACTCCATTCGTCTTTACAGTATCACAGACTTGCAAGAATTCAGTTAAAAACTGATAAGGATCTTCAGATGGAAGTCCATAAAACTTGCAGTTTTGTTGCATTAATGCAACTAGTTGAGGTTTAAGCTCAAAGTTATTGGCTCCAATGGCAGGAATGGAGATGCTTCTTCCATCAAACTTGGATGTTGGCTTTGTGAAGTCACCAAGCATTCTCCTTGCATTATTATTATTATTATTATTTTCGGCTGCCATCTCCTTCTCCTGTTCGAAAATTTCTGAAAGGTTATTTCTGGATTGTTGTAATTTAGCTTCTCTTAATTTTCTCTTCAGAGTCCTTTCAAGTTCTGGATCAGCTTCAACAAGAGTGCCTTTATCCTTGTTCCTGCTCATAAGAAAGAGAAGAAAACAAGAAAAGAAAGAGGAATGCTCTATGTCACAGTATAGAGATTCCTTTATGTTAGTAGAAGAAGAAAGGGGTAGAAGAAGAGTGGAAAAGAAACACAACTGTGAGGATGGCAGAGATGTGAGATGAGATGTTAGGATATGAATGAAGAGAGGTGAAGAGAAGTGTTAGTAATTAAATAATTAAATAGAAGAAGAAAAGAGAGAGGAGAAATTTCGAAAATAATTTTGAAAAAGAAGTTAGTGATTTTCGAAAATTAGAGATAAAATGTAATTAAAATTAAAATTTAAAACAAAAAGAATTTTTGAAAAAGAGAGGGAGAATTTTCGAAAATTAGAGAGGGAAAAGTAGTTAGTTGGTTTTGAAAAAGATATGAAACAAACAAAGAGTTAGTTAGTTGATTGAAAAAGATTTGAAATCAAATTTTGAAAAGATAAGGAGATAAGAAGTTAGATAAGATATTTTGAAATCAAATTTTGAAAAAGATAAAATTTTTGAAAAGGATAAGATAAAAGATAAAAAAGATATATTTTGAAAAAAAATATTTTGAAAAGGATTTAATTTTTAAAAATTACTTAACTAACAAGAAACTACAAGATAAGATTCTAGAACTTAAAGATTGAACCTTTCTTAACAAGAAAGTAACAAACTTCAAATTTTTGAACCAATCACATTACTTGTTAGTTAATTTTCGAAAATTTGATATAAAGATAAGAAAAAGATTTTGAAAATATTTTGAAAAAGATTTTTGAAATTTTCGAAATTTAAAAAAAAATGAAAAAGATATGATTTTTGAAAAAGATTTTTGAAAAGATAAGATTTTTTAAAATTGAAATTTTGACTTGACTTGTAAGAAACAACTAATTTTAAAAATTTTTGACCAAGTCAATCCAAAATTTCGAAAATTTGGAGGGAAATAAGGAAAAGATATTTTTTTGATTTTTTTAAATTTTTAAAGAAAAACACAAAAATGACCCAAAACATGAAAATTTTGGATCAAGACACAAGATGCATGCAAGAATGCTATGAATGTTAAGATGAATACCAAGAACACTATGAAGATCATGATGAACATCAAGAACATAATTTTGAAAAATTTTGATGCAAAGAAAACATGCAAGACACCAAACTTAGAAATTTTTAATGCATGGAAAATATGAATGCAAAAATGCACATGAAAAACAACAAACAACACTAAACAAGAATTCATCAAGATCAAACAAGAAGACTTGTCAAGAACAACTTGAAGATCATGAAGAACACTATGAATGCATGAAATTTTCGAAAAAATGCAAGAAAAAATTTTAAAAGCATGCAATTGACACCAAACTTAAAAATTGACTCAAGACTCAAACAAGAAACACAAAATATTTTTGATTTTTATGATTTTCTAATTTTTTTGTATTTTTATTGATTTTTTTCGAAAACAAAGTTTAGAAAAACGAAAAATAAAAGAAAAATTTTTGAAAAAGATTTTTGAAAAGAAAATTACCTAATCTGAGCAACAAGATGAACCGTCAGTTGTCCATACTCGAACAATCCCCGGCAACGGCGCCAAAAACTTGGTGTTGTTGCCGGATCTGAAAAACTTGGCGCTGTAGTTGCACGTAATTGTAATTCAAATAATCCCCGGCAACGGCGCCAAAAACTTGGTGGACGAAATTGTGATCACTTGTTCTTTGTTTATAAAGGATGTATACTCTGAGGACATTGTTTATTTTCTTCACAACTCCGTTCAACTAACCAGCAAGTGTACTGGGTCGTCCAAGTAATAAACCTTACGTGAGTAAGGGTCGAATCCACAGAGATTGTTGGTATGAAGCAAGCTATGGTCACCTTGCAAATCTCAGCTAGGCAGATTAAAATAGTTTTATGGGTTTTCGAAAATATAAATAATGAAAGGGATAAAGATACTTATGCAGATTCATTGGTGGGAATTTCAGATAAGCGGATGGAGATGCTGTAGAGCTCTTGGACGCCTGCTCTCCTACTCCTTCTACTCAATCCTTCTTACTCCTTTCCATGGTCAAGCTTTGTATAGGGGTTCACCATCAACTGTGGCTACTTTCATTCCTCACGGGGAAATATCCTGTGCGGCTGTCACTCGCACAGCTAACCAGTCTGGAGGCATCACCCATGGCTGATGGCTACATCCCATCCTCGCAGTGAAAACTATGCTAACGCACTCTGTCACAGTACGGCTAATCACCGGTTAGTTCCTGCTCCTACTGGAATAGAATCCCTCTTTTGCGTCTGTCACTGACGCCCAGCAGGTTAAAGTTTGAAGCACGTCACGGTCATTCATTACCGGAATCCTACTCGGAACACCACAGACAAGGTTGGACTTTCCGGATTCCCAGGATCCTACTCGGAATACCACAGACAAGGTGAGACTTTCCGGACCCTCATAAATGCCGCCAACTATCTAACTTATACCACGAAGATTCTGTTGGGGAATCTAAGAGATACACATTCAAGCTCGGTTGCATGTAGAACGGAAGTGGTTGTCAATCACGCGCGTTCATAAGTGAGAATGATGATGAGGGTAATTTGACTCATCACATTCATCATGTTCTTGGGTACGAATGAATATCTTGGAATAAGAATAAGAGAGATTTGAATAAAAGAAGATAGAATTGCATTAATACTTGAGGTACAGCAGAGCTCCACACCCTTAATCTATGGTGTGCAGAAACTCCACCGTTGAAAATACATAAGTAAAAGGTTCAGGCATGGCCGAATGGCCAGCCCTCTCCATGATCAAGTGACCGAATGATAAAAGACTTAAAGTGGTCAAAAGATGTCTAATACAATAGATAAATGTCCTATATATACTAGACTAGCTTCTAGGGTTTACATGAGTAAGTAATTGATGCATAAATCCACTTCCGGGGCCCACTTGGTGTGTGCTTGGGCTGAGCTTGATGAATTCACGTGTAGAGGCATTTCTTGGCGTCAAACTTCAGGTTATGACGTGTTTTGGGCGTTCAACTCCGGATCATGACGTTTTTCTGGCGTTTAACTCTAGACAGCAGCGTGTACTTGGCGTTCAACGTCAAGTTACGTCGTCATTCTTCGAATAAAGTATGGACTATTATATATTGCTGGAAAGCCCTGGATGTCTACTTTCTAACGCCGTTGAGAGCGCGCCAATTGGAGTTCTGTAGCTCCAGAAAATCCATTTCGAGTGCAGGGAGGTCAGAATCCAACAGCATCAGCAGTCCTTTTGTCAGCCTTCTTCAGAGTTTTGCTCAAATCCCTCAATTTCAGTCAGAATTTACCTGAAATCACAGAAAAACACACAAACTCATAGTAAAGTCCAGAAATGTGAATTTAACATAAAAACCAATGAAAACATCCCTAAAAGTAGCTTAAACTTACTAAAAACTATATGAAAACAATGCCAAAAAGCGTATAAATTATCCGCTCATCAGCCTCCCAACAAGCGCTTCTTTAATGTCAATAGCTTGACAGTGGCTCTCATGGAGCCACAAAGGTGATCAGGTCAATGTTGTATAGTCCCAACACCAAACTTAGAGTTTGGATATGGGATCTTAACACCAAACTTAGAGTTTGGTTGTGGCCTCACAATACCAAACTTAGAGTTTGACTGTGGGGGCTCTTCTTGACTCTGAACTGAGAGAAGCTCTTCATGCTTACTCTCTTTTGTCACAGAGGGATGGCCATGTGCCTTAAACACAAGGTAGTCCCCATTCAATTGAAGGACTAATTCACCTCTGTTGACATCTATCACAGCTCCTGCTGTGGCTAGGAAAGGTCTTCCAAGGATGATGCATTCATCCTCTTCCTTCCTAGTGTCTAAGATTATGAAATTAGCAGGGATGTAAAGGCCTTCAACCTTTACTAACACGTCCTCCACTATTCCATAAGCTTGTCTTAATGACTTGTCTACCAATTGTAATGAGAACAAGGCAGGTTGTACCTCAATGATCCCCAGCTTCTCCATTACAGAGAGTGGCATAAGATTTATCCCTAACCCTAGATCACATAGAACTTTTTCAAAGGTCATGGTGCCTATGGTACAAGGTATTAAGAACTTGCCAGGATCTTGTTTCTTTTGAGGTAGAGTTTGCTGAATCCAGGTATCTAGTTCATTAAGGAGCAAGGGAGGTTCACTTTCCCAAGTCTCATTACCAAACAACTTGGCATTCAGCTTCATGATAGCTCCTAAATATTGAGCAACTTGCTCTTCAGTCACATCTTCATCCTCTTCAGAGGAAGAATAGTCTTCAGAGCTCATGAATGGCAGAAGGAAATTTAGTGGAATATCTATGGTCTCTATATGAGCCTCAGATTCCTGTGGATCCTTAATAGGAAACTCCTTCTTGCTTGAGGGACGTCCCAGGAGGTCATCCTCACTAGGATTTTTGTCCTCCTCCTCCCTTGTGCATTCGGCCATATTGATTATATCAATGGCCTTGCACTCTCCTTTTGGATTTTCTTCTGTATTGCTTGGGAGAATACTGGGAGGAGTTTCAATGATTTTCTTACTCAGCTGGCCCACTTGTGCCTCCAGATTTCTGATGGAGGATCTTGTTTCACTCATGAAACTGAAGGTGGCCTTTGACAGATCAGAGACTAGATTGGCTAAATTAGAAGTATTTTGTTCAGAATTCTCTGTCTGTTGCTGAGAAGATGATGGAAAAGGCTTGCCATTGCTCAGCCTATTGCGTCCACCATTGTTAAAGCCTTGTTGAGGCTTTTGTTGATCCTTCCATGAGAAATTTGGATGATTTCTCCATGATGAGTTATAGGTGTTTCCATAAGGTTCACCCATGTAATTAACCTCTGCCATGGCAGGGTTCTCAGGATCATAAGCTTCTTCAGAAGCTGCCTCTTTAGTACTGTTGGATGCATGTTGCCATCCATTCAGACTTTGAGAGATCATGTTGACTTGCTGAGTCAACACTTTGTTCTGAGCCAATATGGCATTCACAGTATCAATTTCAAGAACTCCTTTCTTCTGAGGTATCCCATTATTCACGGAATTCCTCTCAGAAGTGTACATGAATTGGTTGTTTGCAACCATGTCAATGAGTTCTTGAGCTTCTGCAGGTGTTTTCTTTAGGTGAATTGATCCACCTGCAGAATGGTCCAATGATATTTTCGAAAATTCAGATAGGCCATAATAGAATATATCTAATATGGTCCATTCTGAAAACATGTCAGATGGACATCTTTTGGTCAGCTGCTTGTATCTTTCCCAAGCTTCATAGAGGGATTCACCATCTTTTTGTTTGAAGGTTTGAACATCCACTCTCAGCTTGCTCAGCTTTTGAGGAGGAAAGAGTTTATCCAAGAAGGCAGTGACCAGCTTATCCCAGGAGTCCAGGCTATCCTTGGGTTGTGAATCCAACCATATTCTAGCTCTGTCTCTTACAGCAAAAGGGAAAAGCATGAGTCTGTAGACTTCAGGATCAACTTCATTCGTCTTTACAATCTCACAGATCTGCAAGAACTCAGTTAAAAACTGATAAGGATCTTCAGATAGAAGTCCATAAAACTTGCAGTTTTGTTGCATTAAAGCAACTAGTTGAGGTTTCAGCTCAAAGTTATTGGCTCAAATGGCAGGAATGGAGATGTTTCTTCCATCAAATTTGGACGTTGGCTTTGTGAAGTCACCAAGCATTCTCTTTGCATTATTATTATTTTCGGCTGTCATCTCCTTCTCTTGTTCTACTATTTCTGAAAGGTTACCTTTAGATTGTTGTAACTTAGCTTCTCTTAATTTTCTCTTCAGAGTCCTTTCAGGTACTGGATCAATTTCAACAAGAGTGCCTTTATCCTTGTTCCTGCTCATATGAAAGAGAAGAAAACAAGAAAAGAAAGAGGAATCATCTATGTCACAGTACAGAGATTCCTTTATGTTAGTAGAAAAAGAAAGGGGAGAAGAATGAAGAAGAGTGGGTTCGGATATTTAGATGGAGAGAGGTGAAGAGAAGTGTTAGTAATTAAATAATTAAATAGAGTAAGAAAAGAGAGGGGAAATTTCGAAAATAATTTTGAAAAAGGGGTTAGTAATTTTCGAAAATTAGAAATAAGATAAGATTAAAATAAAATTTAAAACAATTAAAAAGAATTTTTGAAAAAGAGAGAAGTATTTTCGAAAATTAGAGAGGGATAGGTAGTTAGTTGGTCTTGAAAAAGATAGGAAATAAACAAAAAGTTAGTTAGTTGATTGAAAAAAATATTAAAATCAAATTTGAAAAGATAAGAAGATAAGAGGTTAGATAAGATATTTTGAAATCAAATTTTGAAAAAGATAAAATTTTTGAGAAAGATAAGATAAAAGATAAAAAGATTTAATTCAAAAATTTGAAATTACTTACTTCACTAACAAGAAACTACAAGATAAGATTCTAGAACTTAAAGATTGAACCTTTCTTAACAAGAAAGTAACAAACTTCAAATTTTTGAATCAATCACATTAATTGTTAGCTAATTTTCGAAAATATGATATAAAGATAAGAAAAAAATTTTGAAAATATTTTGAAAAAGATTTTTGAAATTTTTGAAAAATAGAAAAAAATGAAAAAGATATGATTTTTGAAAAAGATTGTGAAAAGATAAGATTTTTAAAATTGAAATTTTGACTTGACTTGTAAGAAACAACTAATTTTAAAATTTTTTTGACTAAGTCAACTCAAATTTTCGAAAATTATGAGAAAAATAAGGAAAAGATATTTTTTTGATTTTTGAATTTTTAATTATGAGAGAGAAAAACACAAATATGACCCAAAACATAAAAATTTTGGATCAAAACACAAGATGCATGCAAGAACACTATGACTGTCAAGATGAACACCAAGAACACTTTGAAGATCATGATGAACATCAAGAACATATTTTTGAAAAATTTTTGATGCAAAGAAAACATGCAAGACACCAAACTTAGAAATTTTTAATGCATGGACTCTAACAAACGAAAAAACAAAAAATGCATATGAAAAACAACAAACAACACAAAACAAGAAAACATCAAGATCAAACAAGAGGATTTACCAAGAACAACTTGAAGGTCATGAAGAACACTATGAATGCATGGAATTTTCGAAAAATGCAAGAAAAATTTTTAAATCATGCAATTGACACCAAACTTAAAAATTGACTCAAGACTCAAACAAGAACACAAAATATTTTTGATTTTTATGATTTTCTAATTTTTTTTGGATTTTTATTAATTTTTTTCGAAAATAAAGTTTGGAAAAATGAAAAAGAAAAGAAAAATTTTGAAAAAGATTTTGAAAGAAAAATTACCTAATCTGAGCAACAAGATGAACCGTCAGTTGTCCATACTCGAACAATCCCCGGCAACGGCGCCAAAAACTTGGTGTTGTTGCCGGATCAGAAAAACTTGGCGCTGTAGTTGCACGTAATTGTAATTCAATCAATCCCCGGCAACGGCGCCAAAAACTTGGTGGACAAAATTGTGATCCTCAAAATTGGTCTCTTTGTATTTGTGTGAAATCAAAAATACCCCAAAGAGATCATGGTGTGATAAATTGGGATCTTAATAGTCCCTGGTGTGATCATAACTCCGTTCAACTTAACCAGCAAGTGTACTGGGTCATCCAAGTAATACCTTATGTGAGTAAGGGTCGATCCCACAGAGATTATTGGTATGAAGCAAGCTATGGTCACCTTGTAAATCTCAGTTAGGCAGATTAAATGGTTATGGGTTTTGAAAATTAATAATTAAATAGAAAATAAAATAAGATAGAAATACTTATGTAAATCAATAGTGGGAATTTCAGATAGGCGTATGGAGATGTTGTGCTCCTCTCGAATCTCTACTTTCTTCTTACATTCATCCAATCCTTCTTACTCCTTTCCATGGCAAGCTGTATGTAGGGCATCACCGTTGACAATGGCTACATCCCATCCTCTCAGTTAAAATGGTCCTATGCTCTGTCACAGCACGGCTAATCATCTGTCGGTTCTCAATCAGGTTGGAATAGAATCCCTTGATTCTTTTGTGTCAGTCACTAACGCCCAGCCTTCAAGAGTTTGAAGCTCGTCACAATCATTCAATCCCAGAATCCTACTCGGAATACCATAGACAAGGTTTAGACTTTCCGGATTCTCATGAATGCCGCCATCTATCTAGCTTATACCACGAAGATTCTGTTGGGGAATCTAAGAGATATGCGCCCGGCCTAGAGTAGAACGGAAGTGGCTGTCAATCACGCACATTCATAGGTGAGAATGATGATGAGTGTCACGGATCATCACATTCATCAAGTTGAAGTGCAACGTATATCTTGGAATAAAAATAAAAGAGAATTGAATAGAAAGTAATAGTAATTGTATTGAAACTTGAGGTACAGCAGAGCTCCACACCCTTAATCTATGGTGTGCAGAAACTCCACTGTTGAAAATACATAAGTGAAAGGTTTAGGCATGGCCGAATGGCCAGCCCCCTGAATGATCCAAAAGACCGAATGGTCAAAGACTCCCTAATACACTAGTAAAAAGTCTTATTTATACTAAACTAACTACTAGGGTTTACATGAGTAAGTAATTGATGCATAAATCCACTTTCGGAGCCCACTTGGTGTATGTTTGGGCTGAGCTTGATCTATCCACGAGCTGAGGCTTTTCTTGGAGCTGAACGCCAAGTTATAACGTGTTTTGGGCGTTCAACTCCGGATCATGACGTGTTTCTGGCGTTTAACTCCAGACAGCAGCATGTACTTGGCGTTCAACGCCAAGTTACGTCATCAATTTCCGAATAAAGTATGGACTATTATATATTTCTGAAAAGCTCTGGATGTCGACTTTCCAACGCCGTTGAGAGCGCGCCATTTGGAGTTTTGTAGCTCCAGAAAATCCATTTCGAGTGCAGGGAGGTCAGATTCCAACAGCATCAGCAGTCCTTTTGTCAGCCTTTTTCAGAGTTTTGCTCAAGTCCCTCAATTTCAGCCAGAAATTACCTGAAATCACAGAAAAACATACAAACTCATAGTAAAGTCCAGAAATGTGAATTTAACATAAAAAATAATGAAAACATCCCTAAAAGTAGCTTGAACTTACTAAAAACTACCTAAAAATAATGCCAAAAAGCGTATAAATTATCCGCTCATCAAGGAGTGTAAGGCTTCACTTTTTTCCCCTGTTCTTGTGAATGTTCCTCAATAACCTGCTTCCCTTTCTTTGAGGCTTGATGTTCCTCATCCTTCTCCTCAAGCTCTTCCTGGTTCTTTTCTTCAGTTGTCACTTTCTTCTTACTGCCAATCTTGTCATCCTCCAATGTTCTTCCACTCCTCAGTTGGATTACTTTACATTCTTCTGTAGGATTGGGAATGGTGTCACTTGGGAGTGCATTGGGTGCTCTTTCAGCCACTATTTGCTTAGACAATTGTCCAATTTGCCTTTCTAAATTTCACAGTGAAGATTCATGGTTCTTATTGGCCAATTCTTGATGCTTGATCATCTTTTTCATCATCATCTCCAAGTTGGAGATCCTTTGAGCTTCTTGAGGTGGTTGTGGTTGATTATGGGGTGTTGAGGGTGAATGATAGTTGTTTTGGTTAGTTGATGGGTTGTGGGGTGGATAGAAGTTAGATGGAGGTTGACTGTTTTGTGGTTTTTTGTATTGGTTTTGGTTAGTGTTTTGATGATTTTGATGGTTTGTGTTTCTGGAGTTATTTTGGTTTGAGTTTCTCTGCCACGACTGCTGGTTTTGGTTATCTCCCCATCTCAAATTGGGGTAGTTCCGCCACGATGAGTTAAAGTATCTCCATGGAAGTCATTTTGTTCAGCTCCTTGGTTATGCATGTATTGGATTTGCTCAGGCTGCTGCTCTTCATAGCTCTCTTCATTCTGCCCCCACCCAGCTGGTGGTTAATTTGTAGTGCTCACTGCTGTAATTTGAAGACCATCAATCCTCTTGGTCATCATCTCTATTTATTGCTGAATTTGTTGGTGCATCACCTTGTTTTGTGCCAAGATGGTGTCCATACCTTCAAGTTCTAACACACCTCTTTTTAGAGCTGGTTGGCGTTGCCTTTGATGAGCATAGAAGTACTGGTTATTGGCTACAGTGTCTATTAGATTCTGAGCCTCTTCAGCTGTCTTCATTAGTTGCACTAAACCTCCAACAGAATAATGCAAGGCCTCTTAGGCTTTTAGAGTTAATCCTTCATAGAAAAAGCTATGAAAAAGAAAACTACCTCAGGTTGGGTTGCCTCCCAACAAGCGCTCTTTTACTGTCACTAGCTTGACATCTTCTATTTTTGCTGATCATGGAGGTTGAAAATCACAGTGCCTTAGCTTGTCTTTCTTCACTGTGAACTTCCTTCCGGTTTCCTCTTTGATGACCTCTATAAATTCTTGTGGAAGGATCTTAGTCACAGTGTAATGATCAGACAACTGTGGGGATACCTTCATGGTTTGGATATTGATCATCACTCGATCCCCTAGTGAAAACTTTCCAGTGGGGATTTTCTGCTTGTCTTTAGTTTTATCCTCTGTTTCTCTTTGAAGGAATTCCCTGTTGTGTTTTTCTTGGCTGGTACTTCCTTTTTCATTGTCCTCTATGATCCTTTTCCGTCCTTCCTTCTTTGTAGCATCTTCGTTGTTGGTTGGTTTATCTTCAATGGGTTTGAGGAAAGTATTTGGTTTCTTCTCACTCATTTCTGCAAAGTGCTTCGCCAATTGAGCTATCTGCTCCTCAATTCCTTTGATTAACATTGTTTGGTTCCTTCTTGTTTCCTCTTGGTGTTTTATCATTCTCTCTATTAGGATCTCCAAGTTTGTGATTCTCTGAGAGTCTTGTGAGGTTGGTTGGCTATGAGATGTTAAAGGTGGGAAGGGTGGGTGCGGTGGTGGCATGTAGTGGTTGTTATTGCTGTAATGGTGTTTCTGATGGTTTATGAAGTTAGGGTTGTTATAATGGAATTCCCTTGGTTTGTGATTTTGGTATTCACTCCTTCTCCAGTTGAGATGGGTTTGGGAGTGTCTGTGTTGTGAGGGTTGGCTTTGAATGGTATTAGTGGGTGTGTGATATTGATTGTTTGTGATCATGAGGTTGCTTTGGTGGAGACTTCCTTGTTCTTGATGTTGAGACTCCCTCATTCTCAGATAGGAATGGGGTCTCCATGGTGGAAATTTGGCATTCACTGCAGCAGGTGTCTCCATGTTTTGCTGTGGTTGAGGGTGCATTTGTCTGTTTAAGTCTTTGAACGCATTCACCCCTTCACTATTCATCACTTCTTTTTCTGAGATTGCATTCTGTGGTTTCTCAAATGACTGTTGGTTGTTAACTCCTTTGTCATTGAGGTCTGCAATTCCTTGGGCAGTTGTTGTTGCTTTGAGTAGGCCATCTGAGAAGTAGTCCACTGCTTCTCTTGTTTCTGGGGTCAATCCTTCATAGAAAGCTCAGAAGCCCACTTTATCAGTTGCTTTCTTGTATCTTTCCCAGGCCTTGAAGAGTGGTTCCTCGTCCCCTTGTGTGAATAGATGTTCCTCCTCTTTCAGCTGGATGATCTGTCTGGATGAGGTGAATTTGGCCAGAAATTTGGTGACCAAATCATCCCAACTAGTGATACTTCCTTGGGGAAAAGTTTCAAACTATTGTGCAGCTTCACCCTTTAATGAGAATGGGAATAACAGGATCTTGTAAGTGTCCTGATCTGGACCATCGGTTTTGACCGCATTACAAGTTCTCAGGAAAGTAGATATGTGCTGTTGAGGATCCTTTGATGGATTTCCATCATAAGAACAATTGTTCTTGATGAGTGTAATGAGTGGTGGCTTCATGTCATGATACTCCTTGTTTGTAGAAACTTGATTTCCTGTGGCATGCGATCAAACAGGAGGAATAAACGGCAGCACACTTGAGGATTAAATGAAGTTAGTTAAAATAAACTGTTAGTGAATTGATAGAGGCAATTTCTCAAACAATTAGTATGTTAGTAAAAAGATAAAGAAAAAGTGCTTGATCTAGACCTCCACTTCACTTAATCATTGTCAATCTATTTCAATCCCCGGCAACGGCGCCAAAAACTTGATGTGTGGAAAACGATCCAACACAAAACTCACCGGCAAGTGTACCGGGTCGCATCAAGTAATAATAACTCACATGAGTGAGGTCGATCCCACAGGGATTGAAGGATTGAGCAATTTTAGTTTAGTGGTTGGTTTAGTCAAGCGAATCAAGTATTGGTTGAGTGATTTGTGTTTAACAGGAAGTAAATGACAGTAAATGTAAAGGGAGAGGGGAATTTGCAGTAAATTAAAGAACAGGAAAGTAAAATGGACTGAATCTTAAAGAACAAGAAACTAAATGACTGAAACTTAAAATGCAAGAAATGTAAATTGCAGTAACTTAAATGGCAAGGAATGTAAATTGCTTGAATATAAAAGGGAATTGAGGAATGGGATCGCAGGATCTAAACAAAGAAGAAGTAAATTGCAGCACTCAATTAAGTAGAAGATGAATTGGAGTAAACTGAAATTCAAACAGAATAGGAAATTAAAATGCAGCAAGGTTCACAGAAGAACCAAAAGTAAAATTGGGTCTCAGGTCTCAAGAGACTAGGTAGCAGAGCCTAGATCTCTATTTGCCTTCCTAGATCCAAGTTAACAAAGCAATTGACAAGAATTAGAAGAGAAAGCAGTAAAGAAAATGTAAAATGGATTCAATTATGCAGAAAGAGAATTGAAGAGAATTTGAATGGGAATTGAGACAGAATTTCCTCAATTTCTGACACCCAAAACTCAGAAACAGAAGATTAGAAGTGCTCAGGCAAAAATGAGGAAGAAGAGAGATCACTTCTCCTCCCCAATTCTCAGAATTCTCAGTAAAGTCACCCAAGAACAATTGCCAAAGCTCAAAAGAAAGGTGAAAGTAAAAGCAAAATTCAAAAGTAAAGGTTCAAAGTCCTAATTACATCAAACTAACTCCTATTTATACACTTTCTATTCTTGGATATTGGGATTTGGATGGGCTTTTGAATTGGTGAAGAAATGAATTCAATTGGATTTTTAATTGAATTTTTCGGCCCAAAATTGTGACTCCCAGGAGGTTGCCCTGCCCTTGTGGAGGGCAGGGCAGAAAAGTGGTGCATGGTACGGACGATTGGTGCGGCATGGTGCGTGAGATGCTGCCCTGCCCGTGCCAAGGGCAGGGCAGGAAAAGTTGGTGCGCCAGAAATTGCCTTGGTGCTGCCAGAATCAGGAGTTGGTGCGCCAGAATAAAAAATTGGTGCGCCAGAAATTTCCTTGGTGCATAGGATGCTGCCCTGCCCTCGCGGAGGGCAGGGCAGGAAATTTTGGTGCTGCCAGGATTGAGCTTGGTGAGCGAGATGCTGCCAGGAACGTGCCATGGTGCGCCAGATGCTGCCAGGAACGTGCCATGGTGCGCCAGATGCTGCCAGGAACGTGCCATGGTGCGCCAGATTTGCTTCTTCGTGCGCCACACACAAGATGCTGCCCTGCCCGCGCAGAGGGCAGGGCAATATTCCCTCTTTCACGTCCCGTGTTCGAAACACGGCAGAAGCACACGCTCATCATTTTTCTTGGTTTCTTGGCACGGCAATCAACCTTAAGTCCTAGCTTCCTCATGGTTCCTTGTTCGATCCTTGTGGCATGCATCATAGGCATTTTTCCTTTGATTTCTTTCCTTGGAGAGCCCGATACTGCCCTTGTGGAGGGCAGGGCAAGGTTCTCTTCTTCTTGGTTCCAAGGCACCATTTTGTGCTCTGCCCTTGTAGTGGGCAGGGCAGAGTTGCCTTCTCTTCTTGGTTCTCTTATGTTGCCCTCCTAGAGGGTAGTGTGCCCTTGTGGAGGGCAATGTTGCCTCCCCCTTTGCATGCGGCACACTTCCTTGGGCTTTGACCACGCTTTCCTTTCCTTGGGCTACACTTCTTAGGCCACGCTTTTCCTTTTCTTTTCTTTTCTTCACCTACAATAAACCAAAACAACCACTCCAAGTATCACTAAATTCAAGAGGCTTATAAATCAATTAAAATTCAATTAAAATTAGCTCAAACCTCATGGATTAACATTAATTTCATAGTGGTTGCTTGATTTAAAGAAGTTATGCATTTTCACTCCAAATCACTTACTTAGGATACAAGAAAGTGCATAAATGCTAACAAAACAAGTGAAATTAGCTTGAAAAATGGGTATATGATGACTTGTCATCACTCCTCCATAAGAACAGTTGTTCTGCACCAAAGTGATAAGCTGAGACTTCAACTCAAAGTTATTGGCATGAACATTTGGAGTGAGTATACTGCTTCCACAGTTTCTTACATTGGGGAAGGTGTAGGAGGCTAGAACTCTCCTTTGAGGCTAGCCATTGTTATTAGCCACCCCTTCTGGTGGGTTAGTGGGGTTGTCCTCCATCTCTTGATTCTCTTCCTCTGATTCTTCTTCTCTAATTACACCCTTCCCTCTTGCTTCTATTCTCAATCTCAAGAGTGTTCTCTCTGGTTCAGGATCAAAAGAAGTGGAGTCACCTATTCTTCCTCCTGACATGAAACCAAAACAAGAAACACAAACAGAGCACTCTGATCCTTGAGTGCAGTTAGGATTAGTAGAGACAAAATCTCAAATAGTTAGTGTGCTTAGCAAAAACAAAAGAAAAATGCTTAATCTAGATTATCACCCTACTTAATCATTGTCAATCTAAATTAATCCTCGGCAATGGCCCCAAAAATTTGATGAGGGAAAAATGATTCCACACAAACTCACCAGCAAGTGTACCGGGTCGTATCAAGTAGTAATAACTCACAGGAGTGAGGTCGATCCTACAGGGATTGATGGATTGAGCAACTTTACTATGGTGATGAATTTAGTTAAGCGAATATTTGATGATTTGAGTGAAATTTGATTAGCAGAAGCGAAATTGCAAGGTAAACTAAAGTACAGAAAATAAATTGGCAGAATCGTAAAGTGCAGAAAGAGTAAATTGCATAAACTTAAAGTGCAAGAAATTAAAAGAGCTGAAACTTAAATTGCAGGAAAGGAAAGTTGCAGAAACTTAAAGTGCAAGGAAATTAAATTACAGAATTTAAATAACTAGGAAACTTAAATTGCATGAAGAATAAAGGGATCTGGATGATGGGGATCGAATCAGAATTGGAAAATATAAAATAGAAAACTAAAATCTCAACAGCTCTCTTAACAAAAGAGAAAAGAAGAAATTACAGAAGAAAGTTAAACAGAAAGACAACTATGATAAGATCTTCAATTCATAAAACTATCAAAGAAAGAGTAAAAGAGAACTCCAAGATGAAGAAATTCAGAAGAATTCTTCAATCCGAAGTCAAAAGACCCAAAATAGAAAGTAAAAATTGCAGAAGAGAGAAAGCAAAACAGAAAGGAAAACTCAGATCTGATCCAATTCTAAAATTATAAAATGCAAAATTAAAAGAGAGCTCCATATGAAATTAAATTCCTATCTATTTATACACTTTCCAATTCTGGCTTCCCGTACATGGAATGGCCTTTTTGGGCTGTGAAGAAGTGGATTAGAATGGCATTTTGTTGCAGCTTCTAGTGGAACGTTGTGTTCTCAAAGTGAGCGCAGCGTTCATTTAACCACGCGTACGCGTCCCTCACACTTTCGCGTGTTTTTGCATTTTCGCTCATCGACGCATACACGTCATTTACGTGTTCGCGTCGCTATCAGTCTTCAGCTCCAAGCACGCTCTCGCGCACCTTTCACACGTTCGTGTACTTTGATAGCGTTCTCTTATTGAGCGCTACGTTCTCTTAGTGAGCACTACTCACGCGTGCGCATCCTTTGCGCGTGCGCGTGGGTAGCAAAATCTCAATTCTAGGCTTCAGCACCAGTCATGTGTGCGCGGGCTTTCTCCCAGGTATTCCATTGACGCGTGCGCGTCTTGCATGCGTGCGTGTCGTTTGCAGATCCTTGCCTCCAAATCTTAAACTCCCTGAAAACGCTGGCTTAGTGAACGTAGCGCTCTCTTTTGTAAACGAGCGTCAAACATATCCACGCGTACGCGTCATGCATGCGTACGCGTGGTTCTTCAAAAATTGCCCCCTGACGCGTAGGTGTCCTATACGCGTTTGCGGCGCTAGTGAGCGTGGCGTTCTTTCTTTGAACGCAATGCTATTCTGCATGTTCCTCCTTCCCTTCATTTTCTCACCTAAAATCAGCCAAACAAATAATCAAAGTCTCACCAAAATCATAAGAATTTGCATCATTCATTCTAATAACTTAATTCTTGCATAAATCTCATGATTTTGTATAAAATAAATGATGTTTGATTGAATCATAATAATCGTGAAATTCCACTCCAACCACTTCTTATTATGCAAGAAAGTGCATAAAACCTAAGAAAACAAGAGAAAAATGCTTGTGAAACTAGCATAAGATGACTTGTCATCAAGTGTTCTTCCCCCATTTCCTTGTAATTTCAGCATGTATGAGTGTGTTGTGAGGAGAGAGAGAGAGAGAGAAAGCTGAAAATTAGGGTTTTAGCTTTAGTTAGGTTGGGCCAAGGGCCCAATATGGGTCGGGTTGGCCCAGTTTGGCCCGTTCGGTCCAATCTTGGTTCGAATCCTATAAAATTGGTATCAAAATTCTCATCTCATTCTCCTCTATTATATTAAGTCATAAAAATCACATTTTTGGCTTTCTAGAATAAATTCTCATTTATGGGTTAATTAGCCATTAATTAACCGGGTTTTACACCTCTTTGGTGGTGTCTCAGATTATACGTGAAAATCAGCCAAGGTATAGTTTAGGTTTCACGTATTTAATATATAATGTTCTGTGAAAACTTAGGCTACATGACCATGGATAGACTGGAATGCATGAAAATGTATAATGCTTAGCACCCTTGATGAGTATGATGTGAATTGATTATGTGTTGGGTGATCATTTCTATAATGGAATTATCATGCCATTTGATGTTTGGATATTGTTTGAAAAGTTGGAGTCATTGGTGATGTATATATATATATATATATATGATGAAATGCTGATAATTTTGTTGATTACAGGTGAGAAACTTGAGATGTGGAAGTGGATAAAATTGAACCATGAGTTGTTATAGAATGATGGGTGGATAATAATGTTGTTTTGGTATGTTATGACATGCTGTTTTTGCTAAATACATGTATAGGCAATGGGGACTTAGTTTGGTTTAATGAAAATGGAAGTTTGAACTTGTTTGTGAAAAAGTAGATTTTTGGCCGAAATTCGGTGAGCCATAACTTGTCTTCTAAACCACCAAATTATTTCAAACTTAATTTAAATAAAAATTGGGCCCGTGAAGTTTATGCCGTTTGAAGAACGAATAAAAAATATTTTAAAACGAAAGAGTTATGCGCGTCGGAAGTTTGGAGTGCAAAGTTGAAAATTCTGAAGCATTCAGCATTTTTGCTGTTCTGCATCACTTACGTATGCGACCACTGTACATGATGCGACCAACCTATTTGGGTTGGGTATCCCACGTACATGAGCAGGGTGCTTGTGTACGCGTGACCATTCCGAAATACACTCCCACACGTACACCTGGCCCAAGCGTACGCGTGACCCCTGTTTTCAGTGAATGAGATTTTTGTGTTTTAAATATGGTTTAAATCTCTAAACCTCCATTTTCATTCCTTTGGTACTAGAATTTGTTAGTAAGCCTAGTGATGAGATGGAACTAGGAAAGAGTGGTAACTTGGGGGTGAAGCAAGGGTGAAAAATGATGAATTATGTATGAAAAATGCAGAGAACTGAAGTATATATGATGCTATGGTTGTAAAGGATGATTATGCATTGATTACAGATGATTATGAATGAATTATAATGATAATAAAATTGAAATTGAAATTGATTGTGATGTGCCTCCAGGTAAGATGTAGTGGTGTTAACCACTTGCTCCGGGTAAGAGGCGAGATTGTCGGGTAAGATGCAATAGTGTTACTCTCTTGCTCTGGGTAAGAGTCAATAAACCGGGTAAGATGTAGTGATGTTATCCCCTTGCTCTGGGAAAATTCAAGGCTTCGGGTAAGACGCAAGGGCTGTATTATATGCTGCTTGCTCCAGGCCGAGAATGTAACACTGCCTAGGTAAGAGGCAGGGTGAAGTTGTCTATTGCTCCAGGTACGTGGGTAAGATGCAAGGGTTGGGGCGTTGTCCCACTTACTCTATATTTGGTGTTCTGTACACAGTTAGCTACCAGGACATGTCGGACTGGCTAAGTAACCAACAGTTGTATCAACAGCCATAGGACAGGCATGCATCATAAGCATATTGTTTGAATTGCTTGTTCATGCTCTAATTGGGAATGCCTATGTGACTTTCATATGCTTACTTGTATACGTGCTACTTGCATTACTTGTATCCTAATTGTGTTTGTTAATGTCTGCTTGCTTGTCTATGTGATTATGATGGTGACGGAAGTTTTAGTGGAAAGAGGATGATGGAGGGTTAAGTTAAAGTATTTGGTCAAGTTTAAGAATCATTAGAAAACCACCCTTATTTATGGTTTCAATTTTAATTCTTAAGTTTTATAATCTAAATGTAGGTGTTCTAGGATTGCCTCTGGTATTCCCAAGACCTAATATCTTATGTGCGTGAACCTTTACCATGTTGAGAACCTCCGGTTCTCATTCCATACTGTGTTGTCATTTTTCAGATGCAGGTCGAGAGGCACCTCGGCAGGCGTCTGGAATTTCTGCGGTGAAGTGGTTTGCTTTGGGGTTTCCTTTTGTTAGTTTAATATTATTATGTATAAATTTATAGTTTCTCCTCTTGTGTATAAGAATGCTTTGTTTATGTACCTCTTAGAGGTTTTATGGAGAACTAGGGTTTATGTATGTGCATTTTGGGACTTGGGGCTATATATATATATATATATATATATATATATATATATATATATATATATATATATATATATATATATATATACTCCGGCCAGCTTTAGCTTCGCAGGCTGAGTTAGGAGCTTGTTATTTTGTACCCTTGATCTTCTATTCTTATCTTTTGTATAATTATATTAGTGGACTTTAGATTTCTTCGTACGCAAGTAACCACATTTTCTGACCGTTGCATTTTCATATTTTGCGATTTTTGCTTTACATTTTCATCAAGGCTCCTCGTATATTAAATATTTTCATATATTATACTCTATATATTTTATATTAGAGGTCGTAGTGCCTCGCCACCTCTGTTTTACAACCTAGGTGTAAAACTCTCTGTGGTAGGGTGTTACATTATGGTATCAGAGCAGTTCTTTCCTGTAGAGCCTGAGGGACAGACTGACTATGCTTCTGGGCGTACTTTGGGTGTCTTTACATGCTAATTTAGGACATCTAACTAATATATATGTGGCATGATCATTCATGAGCATGCATGTGGGATTTCGAAGCACTAGACTTGCGATATTGATACTGACACCTTGTTATTGGTTGTTTGGTGTGTATAGGAACCAGATAGCGACTTGTGGATGCGGTCGCATTCGAGGGAGAGATAGGACTAGTAACACGAAACCAGAGATGACTGAAAATAATCCTATATAATTCATGACTGCTCTGGAGGATATGGCTGCTGCTATGCAGACTACGGCTGCGACATTGGGGAATCAAGCCGGTAATGGCGATAGTAATGACAGAGAAAATGGGCTAATGACCTTAGTAACCTTTCTAAAGATAAACCGCCCATCTCTGGAGGGACGACGAACCCCACGGAGGCAGATAAGTGGTTTCAAGCGATGGAATTGGCGTTACAAGCACAACAAGTTCCTAAAAATCAATGTGTTGAATTTGCAACTTACCAGTTAACGGGTGAAGCCCAATATTAGTGGCAGGGTACGCGACAGCTACTACAGCAAGACAATGTTGCAACACCTTGGGATTTCTTTCAGTTGAAATTCTATAAAAAGTACTTTCCCATTTCGGTTAGGACAGCTAAGGAGATTGAATTGTTGCAACTGAAGCAGGGTCAAATGTCTGTAGCCGAATATACAAACAAATTTGAAGAATTATGTCGATTTTTCAAGATTTTCTAGGGTATTCCAGGAGTCTTTGAGGAATAGAAGTGCATCAAATACGAAGGTGGACTCCGGAGTGATATACTGAGTTTAGTGGGCCCGATAGAGATCGGAGTTTTCTCAGACCTGGTGAACAAGAGTAGGGTTACGGAAGAATGTTTAAAGAAGGCTGCTATGGAAAGGAATGACAGTTGGAAATTTTGAAAAGGGAACATAATCAGAACTTTGCACAGAGGGGCCAGGAATTCAAGATAAGAGGAAACGCACAACAATTTCTGCAAGGTCGGAACAATTCCAAAATGAATAATGATCACCGAGAAAATATTAGGAGAAAACAATCAGTGGCTATTTCAGATAATTGATGTTATCAAAGATGCGGAAGCTATCACCCGAGTAGGCCGTGCTGTTTTGGTTCGGGCTTGTGCTACAAGTGCGGTCATCCGGGACGTATGTCTTGGAACTATCCACATAAAGAGACTTAGGATGCTAGACGGTCCCAACGAGGTAGAGGTAACTGTGAAAATGGTAGTCAAATCCTAAATGTCGTATATAACATTGAAAATGCTACGTTCATGCATAGTTAAAAACGGAAATGATAAAGTAGTATTATCATGTCAAAACTTAAGACTGAACCTAGATTAAGCCATATGGGGTAATACCGTTAGAGTTTGCGAAGCTTAAAGAAGCTAATGGTTAATGTAAAGTGAATAAACGAACTCTTAGGGACAAAGGAAATCTGAGTAATGTAGTAGGAGTAAGTTGAGAGTTGTGTGAGACTATTGTTTAGAAGCTAGTGATGGTGAACTACCTGGATGAGGTATGACACGAATTTAACCTTTAACTGCTAATCGGTTAGGTGTCGAGAGAAGGAGTAAGTGGCGATAGAGTTAATGCCGAAGACCAAATCATTTTCAATTACCTTATGTACGAAGACACTGTTAGGACTGGTAGAACTTAAGAGTTAGATGAAGTGAGCGATAGGAACAAAATCCGTTCAATTACATGTTCTCGGTAAGAAGCACCGATTATGTTGGAGGAAAAGTAAAATAACAACACGAAGGTCTATGCAAGCGAGAGCGCGTCAACGAATCTTCGCAAAACCACTTAGCCTTTCTTTTGTGACTCACATTGGGATTTCCATCTTGAATTTCGAGTTGGTCACCTTTCCAATTCTATTCTTACTGGCACGAATCTCATTTTTCTGGGATGAGCCTGAATTTATCTTGGTATAATCATGCAAATCCTTGGATGGAATTGCTCTCTTTCATAAAGTTGCATTTCTTGGATATCAGCTGGCATGTATTTGATTCGATGTGTTTTATTCTCTTCCTATCAGGGCTTGACTTCAAAATTCTCCCTTGATATGCACCTCAATTATTCTTCTTGTGCATCTTTCTATTTCCTAGGACTTGGTCCAATCACCTTGCTAGACCTCCTTTTAATTGTTAACAAACGCTATTTGAATAGTTTGATAGCCTTTGAGCTTAGTATCTTTTCGAAACATCAACACGAGCTTAGTTAACACCTCGTTCTACTCCTAGATATAACCACCAAGACGCTAGTTCCTTAAAGCAAAATTCCAGGACACAGAAGAAGTAGTGCGTAATGATGCGGTCTTAAGGAGAGTTGTAGAGCCTTAATTCTTATCGGCCATATTGTCCGTGATTAAGTCGATGCGTTGGGATGTACTGTTTGTTTAGATGTCTGAGGGCAACAAGTTTTTAAACCTTAAAAGGAACGGTAACCTCTGTACCAATAATCGTGACACTTGAATCTAAAGAACTAATTGGAAATCCTACACATGCACTATCCAAGGGCTTAGAATGTGAGTGGATACGAACATCAGGACAGCATGACGACGCCTCGTTAGAAAGACTCAGAGCTATGATCAAAGGATGTAATGCCATTAGGTAATCATGAATCGAATGACGATTTAACCTACTTTTTGCTTATCAGAGGCGACTAATTTATCGAAGAAATTTGTAAGATTGCGTGGCGCATTGATCACCCTTGTGCTACAACAACCCAAGAGTATTAGGTATTTCGAGTCTTAAGTTGAAATCCGAGGAAATGGAGAAAAGACTAAGTGAATTTGAGTTAAGATCATAACTACGCAAAGCCCACAAATAAGTTACATATTCTTAAGAGTTACTTCAACAACCTAGAATCGGTGAGCCATCAAAACTAATGAATTAAAATCGAGGTGTATTAAACTGTTTGAAGTATTAAGACAGATTAGGGGCCTGTGAGGTAACCAGCAACTTTCCCGCTGTATCCTTTGAACCTGGACGACATATCCCCCTTCCACTACACTGGCAGTATGCCTCTAAGATAAACCACATTTTACGGACCGAGTTAATCGAAATGAACAGGAAATTTGACGTATTGAGTAACTTTGGTTGAGGTTGACAATATCAGGGTAAGCAACTAGGTGGATGAGTAGTATCGATAATAAAAGTTGCTAGGAATCAGGTTGAGATCAAAGGACACATTTGGAAACTCAGATCAGATATGCAGAAGGACTACCCACACCTCTTTTCAGGTAACTGAATATGAATTTTGAGGGCAAAATTCTTTGTTAGGTGGGTAGGATGTAAACCCCGTAAAATTAGCAAGTAATTAATCAATAAATTAAATTTTAATAAGGGAAATTAAAAATGTAAATTTTATTATAAAATAAGATAGAGCTAATTAAAACAAGAATCTTGACACTAATTCTAAAGAATTTGGCCAAAGATTGGGCCGAACGGGTTGAATCGATCAAACCAGGCCTAATTGGGCCCAACCTCATAAACACAACCCACATACAAGCTGAGCATTTAGCCTCCTTCCCCATTATTCATTGATATTTTGGGATTCATAGTATATTCTCTTCTTTTTATCCTATTTGATTTTTAGTTGCTTGGGGACAAGCAACAATTTAAGTTTGGTGTTGTGATGAGCGGATAATTTATACTCTTTTTGGCATTGTTTTTACATAGTTTTTAGTATGTTTTAGTTAGTTTTTATGCAAAATTCAATTTCTGAACTTTACTATGAGTTTGTGTGTTTTTCTGTGATTTCACGTAAATTCTGGTTGAAATTGAGGGATCTGAGCAAAAATCTGATTCAGGCTGAAAAAGGACTGCTGATGTTGTTAGATTCTAACCTCCCTGCACTCGAAGTAAATTTTCTGGAGCTACAAAACTCCAAATGGCGCGCTCTCAATTGTGTTGGAAAGTAGACATCCAGGGCTTTCCAGCAATATATAATAGTCCATACTTTATTCGAGTTTAGATGACGAAAACTGGCGTTCAATGCAAGCTCCATGCTGCATTCTGGAGTAAAACGCCAGAAACACGTCACAAACCAGAGTTAAATGCCAAAAACACGTTACAACTTGGCGTTTAACTCCAAGAAAAGCCTCTGCACGTGGAAAGCTCAAGCTCAGCCCAAGAACACACCAAAGTGGGCCCCGGAAGTGAATTTATACACTTAGACATATTTCTGTAAACCCTAGTAGCTAGTTTAGTATAAATAAGACTTATTACTATTGTATTAGACATTCTGGATACCGTATTTCATATTTGGGGAGGCTGGCCATTCGGCCATGCCTGGACTTCCAGATCACTTATGTATTTTCAACGGTGGAGTTTCTACACACCATAGATTAAGGTGTGGAGCTCTGCTGTACCTCGAGAATTAATACAAGTACTACTGTTTTTCTATTTAATTCTTGTTTATTTCTATTCCAAGATATCCATTCGCACCCAAGAAGCTGATGAAGGTGATGATTATGTGACACTCATCACCATTATCACTGATGAATGTGTGCCTGACAACCACTTCCGTTCTACATGAAAACAAGCTAGAATGAGTATCTCTTAGATTCCTTAATCAGAATCTTTGTGGTATAAGCTAGAATCCATTGGCAGCATTCTTGAGAATCCGGAAAGTCTAAACCTTGTCTGTGGTATTTCGAGTAGGATTCAGTAATTGAATGACTGTGATGAGCTTCAAACTCGCGAGTGTTGGGCGTTAGTGACAGACGCAAAAGAATCACGGGATTCTATTCCAACATGATCGAGAACCGACAGATGATTTGCCGTGCGATGACAGCGCATTTGGAACATTTTCACTAAGAGGACGGACGGTAGCCATTGACAACAGTGAT
Organism: Arachis hypogaea; assembly: GCF_003086295.3. NCBI lineage: Eukaryota > Viridiplantae > Streptophyta > Magnoliopsida > Fabales > Fabaceae > Arachis > Arachis hypogaea. The sequence continues at coordinate 99,680,587 of NC_092044.1, forward strand.
CCCCCAACATATAGCTTGCCATGGAAATGAGTAAGAAGGATTGGATGAAAGCAGTAAAAAAGCAGAGATTCAGAAGGAACAAGCATCCCCACACGCTTATCTGAAACTCCCACCATTGATTTACATAAGTATCTCTATCTTTATTTTATGCTTTATTTATCTTTATATTTTCGAAAACTTCATAATCATTTAAATCTGCCTAACTGAGATTTACAAGATGACCAAAGCTTGCTTCATACCAACAATCTCCGTGGGATCGACCCTTACTCACGTAAGGTATTACTTGGACGACCCAGTGTACTTGCTGGTTAGTTGTGTGGAGTTATGACAAAGGGTGATTCACATTTAAAAGCACCAAGCCTTTGGAAAAATTGTTGATAATCAAAATTCCTTGTACCAAGCTTTGGCACCATTGTTGATGATCACAATTCCGTGCACCAACCACTGCACGTGACGCGACCAACCTATTTGGGTTGGGTATCTTGTGTACGCAAGCAGGGTACTTCTGTATGTGAGCATAGAAAATTGTACGCCCACCCGTACGAGTGGCCCACGGGTACGTGTGGCCCACGCGTACGCGTGACCTTTCAAAAATGTCAATCCATGTGTATGTGTGACCCCTGCTTTCAACCAATGAGATTTTTATGTTTTAAACATGGTTTTAAATCTCTAAACCTCTATTTTCATTCTTTTGGTCCTAGATTTTGTTAGTAAGCCTAGTGATGAGATGGAGCTAGGAAAGAGTGGTAACTTGAGGGGTGAAGCAAGGTTGAAAAATGATGAATTATGTGTGAAAAATGCAGAGAACTGAAGTATATGTGATGCTATGGTTGTAAAGGATGATTATGCATTGGTTATAGATGAGTATGAATGAATTATAATGATAATGAAATTGAAATTGATTGTGATGTGCCTCCAGGTAAGACGCAGTGTTGTTAACCACTTGCTCCGGGTAAGAGGCGAGATTGCTGGGTAAGATGCAGTGGTGTTATCCACTTGCTCCGGGTAAGAGTCAATAAGCCGGGTAAGATGCAGTGGTGTTATCCACTTGCTCCGGAAAAATTCAAGGCTTCGGGTAAAACGCAAGGGCTGTGTTTTGTGTCACTTGCTCCTGGCCAAGAATGTAACACTGCCTGGATAAGAGGTAGGGTGAAGTTGTCCCCTGCTCCGGGTACGCGGGTAAGATGCAAGGGTTGAGGCATTGTCCCACTTGCTCCGTGTTTGGTATTCTGCCGACGGTTAACTACCAGGACATGTCGGGCTGGCTAAGTAACTGACATTTGATAATAACAGCCATAGGACAGGTATGCATCATAAGCATATTGCTCGAATTGCTTGTTCATGCTCTAATTAGGAATTCCTATGTGAATTTCATATGCTTACTTGCATACGTGCTACTTGCATTACTTGTATCCTAATTGTGTTTGTTATTGTCTGCATGCTTGTCTATGTGATTATACTGGTGACAGAAGTTTTGGAGGAAAGAGGATGATGAAGGGTTAGGGTTAAAGTATTTGGTTAAGTTTAGGAATTCTTAGAAAACCACCCTTATTTATGGTTTCAGTTTTAATTTTTAAGTTTTATAATCTGAATATCGCCATTCTAGGATTGCCTCTGGCATTCCCAGGACCTTATATCTTATGTTCATGGCACCTTTACCATGCTGAGAACCTCCGGTTCTCATTTAATAATGTGTTGTCATTTTTCAGATGCAGGTCAAGAGGCACCTCGTTAGGCATCTGGAGTTTCTGCGGCGAAGTGGTTTACTTTGGGGTTTTCTTTTGTTATTTTGTTATTATTATGTATAAATTTATAGTTTCTCCTCTTGTGTATAAGAATGCTTTGTTTATGTACCTCTTAAAGGTCTTATGGAGAACTAGGGTTTATGTATGTGCATTTTGGGACTTGGGGCTATATATATATATATATATATATATATATATATATATATATATATATACGTAAATATTCTCCAGCCAGCTTTAGCTTCACAGGCTGAGTTAGGAGCTTGTTATTTTGTACCCTTGATCTTCTACTCTTATCTTTTTTATAATTATGTTAGTGGACTTTAGATTTCTTCATACGCAAGTAACCACATTTTCTGAGCTTTGCACTTTTATATTTGGCAATTTTTGCTTTACATTTTCATCAAGGCTCCTCGTATGTTAAATCCTTTCAATTATTATACTATATATATATATATATATATATATTTTATATTAGAGGTCGTAGCACCTCGCCACCTCTGTTTTACATCCTAGGTGTAAAGCTCTGTATGGTAGGGTGTTACGTTATGGTATCAGCGCAGTTCTTTCTTGTAGAGCCTGAGGGACAGACTCCCTATGCTTCTAGGCATACTCTGGGTGTCTCTACATGCTAATTTAGGATATCTAACTAATATATATGTGGCATGAACGTTCATGAGAACGCATTTGGGACTTTGAAGCACTAGACTTGCGATATTGAGACTGATCACCTTGATATCGGTTGTTTGGTGTGTATAGGAACCAGATTGCGACTCATGGACTCGGTCGGGGTCGAGGGAGAGACAGGACCAGTTGCAAGGAACCAGAGACAACTGAAAATAATCTTGAATTCTTCATGACTGCTCTGTAGAATATGGTTGCTGCTATGCAAGCTACGGCTGTGGCATTGGGGAATCAATCTGGAAATTGCGATAGTAATGACAGAGAAAATGGGCCAATGATTTTAGTAACCTTTCTGAAGATAAAACCGCCTATCTTTGGAGGGACAACGAACCCCACAGAGATAGATAACTGGTTTCAAGTGATGGAACGGGTATTACAAGCACAACAAGTTCCTGAAAATCAATGTGTTGAATTTGTAACTTGCCAGTTAACGGGTGAAGCCCAGTTTTGGTGGCAGGGTATGCGACGGCTACTGCAGCAAGACAATGTTGCAACACCTTGGGATACCTTTAAGTTGGAATTCTATAAAAAGTACTTCCCCAATTCGGTCAGGACAGCTAAGGAGCTTGAATTGTTGCAATTGAAGTAGGGTCAAATGTCTGTAGTTGAATATACAAACAAATTTGATGAATTATGTCGATTTTGTGCCTGACTGAGATATGTACCTAACTGGGTTGTCAACCAAGATATGATGGTGGCCTTAGCATCATCATACATTCGAGATAAGAAATCATTGATTATCGGCACTAGAAAAATTCCGATTATGGTTGAATTCATTGTGGTGTATTTTGGTCTATCGAACCTTAGTAAGTAAGCCCCCCAAAAAAATAGAAAAAAGAAGCAAAAAAAGAAAAAAATATCACAGCAATCTCTTTGATTATATGTTTTATAGAAAATAAACCAATAAAGATTTGTGCGATTACTCAATTTTATGTTTTGTTGGGACGAGTCTCAAGAAACCAAAAATACTAAAAGAGCACCAAATTTTTGATAGCTTTAAGGGAAAGACACGGGACCAATTGAAAAAGGATGTTACCATATGCTCCATAGAGAACGATAACGATAGAATTATTTTTTGGAGACACTTTATCATGATAGTATTGAAGTATTTTTTCTTTCCCTTGCCAAAGGCTACCACTTCAGAAATACATGTACGTAGTGTGATCAACGTATCAAACACAATAAAGATTTATTGGGCCAGGTACATTTACAATGAGCTCATTGCGGGGTTTGAGAAATTTCAGGACGTAGGAAAGAAGACAGTGGATGGTTGTATGTACGTGTAGCTGGTGAGCCATAGATCCCTATTTTTGAATGGTTGTCTGTTAGCTTATAATATACTTTGATGACACTTATTGCTCTAAGTTGTAGATAATATATCTCCATGCTAATAAGAACGGAGATTTAGAAAATATAATGGGAGAGAACCGTGGATCAGAGACTGGACACTTGCAGATCTGAAGACGATGAATAAATAAGAAAGCACGTGTCATTCAATAAGTCATAGACTAAATATAACTTTTTTAAGAGTGTTAACGGTAAAATATATGTTTACATGATCACCTCTTTTATGCTCCAATGAAATAGAGATTAAATATTGTCCACTACAAGATCTTCTAAAATTCATGGGAATGAAGATTGCTCCATCAGGAAAGCACAATCGCGTATCCAAGAATAGATGTGTTGGGAGGAATCAAATGTGTAAATTGAAGACTTATAAGAAAATGCCCACAAGAGATAAGTCTATGATGACACATAATCTTAAGCAATTTTTAGGGTTCTTTTTTATTTTTTCTTAGATTTTAATCAAATTTCTTATGTTTTCTAGTGGACTTTAATAAATAATGAAGTATTTGGAGTTGTGTAAGTGTTATTGCATTTTAAAAAGTTTTTGACTCAAAATAATCAAGAATTAGGGTCTTTTTAGCAAGAAAACACAAAATCGGTTCAAAGACGATTCAACCGAACCAAAAGAGCATAAGAACCGAATGCCCATCCTTTAGCATGGACGCCTGGCAGCCCCACATAAAAGCCCAGTGGCTGCACCACAAGCCCGGCAGCCCTCCTTCAAATGGCATGCAAGCTCAACGTGCCTCCACAAGCCCCGACGTCCCTCCTTGCTTCGAAACATGAGCCCCGTGTCCATCAAGCCAACTCTAGTGGCCTTGAAGCCCGGAGGATTACTTGGGCCAACGCTGAAATTTGAAGATGCAAGCCCGGTGTTCAACACCTCTCAATTTCCCAGGATGCAACACTTAAGACCCAAATCTATTATACAAATAATTAGAAGCCTTAATCACATCCAAAGATTGAAGATTCAAGATTCAAGAAGATTAGTTATCATTAATTCCTTCTATAAATATAATGATTTAGCTGTTAGGATTTGTTTCTATATTAGATTTGAATGATTGTTTTTTATTTGAATTTTAAGTAGGTAGTTAGTTATCTTATCTTTTCCAAAGATAAGATTAGATTGACTATTTGAGTTTGAATTATAGATAGAACTTAGGATATAAATAAGTGAACAAGGTTCACAAGGGGAATCATTCAATCAGGAGGAGGATCATCAGATTCCAATTCATTGGATCACGAATTTCTCTCATCATTATAATTAGTTTCTTTTTTATCATGAGTTACTAAACCACTTCCGTCGAAGTTTAGGAGCTCTATTTCGTTCAAGGATTAATAGTGTAAGTATTTTCTTTATTTTAATTCATGCTTCTTTACTTTTTTAAGATTGGGTTCTGTTCTTCATCAATAAGGGTTAGAACTATTGGAAAATATTCTAAATCTATTTTGGATTCTGATTTTATATTTGAAAAAATTAATTTCAGAAAATTAACTTAAAACTCATCTCATAATCCTCACTTATCTAGATCTAGTTCAAATAAGTGACATATAATTAGCCTAGTGATAGTTCTTGAAAATTGTGTGGCTTAAAATCGAAACCGTTCTTCACTTTTTCTCTTGATTAGTTGACCAAAGGATTGGCGATTAATTGGATTTAGAGAAATTAAATCACCAAGGGATTGAGTTTAATTATAAATAATTTATTGTGAAAAGATTTTTGCATGAATTAAATAAGAAAGCATTAGCATTATTCTTCAAAGAATCAAACATCTCTGAACCCTTTAATATTCTCATGTATTGATTTTCTTTCAACATCAAAAATTCTCCCAAGTCTTTCCTTCTCTTTTTCTACTTTTTTCAAGATCCACAATACAAATTCTAAGGTTTGATTGATCTAATTAGAAATTTAATTAGATGTTTCTTGCCTCAATCCATTAATCTATTAATCGGTGCACTTGCCGGTATCCGTGAGCTTTAATTTTTGTTCATCAAGTTTTTGACACTGTTTCTGAGGATTAATTGAGATTGATTCCGGTTAAATCCTAAATTAGATCTTGTTTAATTTTATTTTCTGTTCTTTCTTTTTCTTTATTTTGATTAAATATTTCTTCCTTCATTATTTCTCTTTTACTCCGCAAGATACGTTTGATCTTTTCTTGTTAAGGAATCATAGAATCAAATGCTATAGACACAATCCTAGTAGTCAATAAACTCTTGGACTGACAACTCATGTCTCTCAGAACACAAGTGGAATACTTGCAAGCTTAACAAATTGCTACATGTGGTTTGTGTGGGGAGCACTGGTGCACGAAATTGTGATCATGACGTATTTTGATTTCTTTCTAAATTGAACCTAAATGTGAAAACATGCATTTTTGTGCTTAAATTGATCATTTTAATTCCACTTTTATGCCATTTGATGCCATGACATGTTTTGTTAAGTGATTTTCGCTCAATTAGGCAAGAATGGCTAAGCAAAAGTGGAAGGAAGCATGCAAAAAGGAAGAACACATGAAGAAAACAAAGGAGAAGCACACAGTCAAGCGTGCATATGCTAACTCCCTGTGCATACGCACAAGTAGAAAAATCAGCAATTGTGCGTACGCACAAGTCCCAGCGCGTGACTTCATTAAAATGTCACGTCGCTTGCGATTTTTAGGGCTTCTTGGCCCAATTTTGGAAGGCTGGAGGCTGAATTGATGTGCTATATCCCGGGAACTTCAACACATATCAAGGCAATTAGTTTAGAGAGCTCACTTTTAGAGTAGAAAACATAATTAGGAATATGAGTAGTGTAGACATAAAATTCTCTCTTAGGATTTTACTTAATTTCCATTGTAGCATTTTATAGTTAACTTTTGATCTCGGATTTTTCTCATCTCTTTTGTAAGTACTCTTTCATTTCTCTTTAATTACATCACATTTACTCTTATTCTCTTATGGTTCAAGTTACTTTGTTAATATATGCAATTTTGGTTTCTTGAAGTTTTGGTTAATGAATTTAATGTTTTATGCTTAATTGAATGTTTATTATTGATTTTGTGAATAGTTTGGTTATAGTTTTCATTTTCTTTTGCTATTTCCTATGTTTTAATTTTATGCCCACCAAGTGTTTATGAAAATGCCACTTGAAAATTTTAAGTAGATTTTCACACCTTGACTTGGGAAATGAGTTCATAGGATACTAGAGTCATAATGTCCGACATTTAGTGGTAATTCTTGAATAGTTAGTTGGCTCTTGTTTCCGTTGACGCTAGTGTTTTACTAAGTAATTAGTAAGTTAGCTAGGACTTATGGATTAGAGTCAATTATGCTTGCTCCTGGATGTTAGGTGTTGACGAAGTGAGATTGACTCATCATAGTTATCATAGTTGTGGTTATGGTGATGATAGGATTCCTTAATTCTCATTCCCAAGTCAAGGCTCTTTTATGCATTTATAGCATTTTCACTAGTTTTGACCTTACTTCCTTTTTACTCGCATTAATTTCAATTTTGATCTCTCCTTAGTTCTTTTATTTCTTAGTTCTTTTAATCTTTTGTTCCTTAATTGAAGAAACCCCTTTCTTCATAACCAAGAGTGTGACACCTAATTTGCATTGTCCGAAGAAAGACGAACTGTGACTTAAAACTCCCGGTTTAAATTTGTTTCAAATTGTGACAATCCATAATTTAAACTTTGATTTAGAGGATCTATTGCAAGTTTGGACTATACTTGCAACAGAAGTTATTTTGTGAAATTCTGGATTGGTATAATCCTCTCTATCAATTATTCACTACCAAATAAGTCAATTACATGGGATATTCATCAAGGCTAGGGAACAATCCTTACTTCCCTAGACAAAGGGAATATCCTAATGATAATTGGTGGAATCAAAGACGAGCTTACTCCAATGTCGCCTGCCAACAACAAGAAAGCCATATGTAAGTACAAGGTCCTCTTGAACTTGCTATAGAGAAACTATCTCAATTTTCTGATGAGTTTATTCAACAAACGCAAGACTTCATACAATAGACAAAGGCAAATTTTAAAAACCATGGATATTCCATCAAGAAACTAGAACGGAAAGTGAAGCATATTACTAATCAATGGCCGACGAACAAAATCCTATGGAGGAATGCAAAGAAACTAATAGAAGGGGTCTATATCTTAGTAAATAAGATGAAACGATAGAGAGCAATTTGGCTAATCCATTAAGTCAAGAAGTGCCCAATAAAAAAGGCTCTAACTAATTTTCCGTAACAATTCAAGGAGAAAAAAGAAAAGAAGTCAGCATATATTTGTTCAATAGAGAAGATGATGAGCGGATAATTTATACGCTTTTTGGCATTGGTTTTAGTATGTTTTTAGTATGTTTTAGTTAGTTTTTATTATATTTTTATTTGTTTTTATTTAAAATTCACTTTTCTGGACTTTACTATGAGTTTGTGTATTTTTTTGTGATTTCAGGTATTTTCTGGCTGAAATTGAGGGACTTGAGCAAAAATCTTATTCAGAGACAGGAAAGGACTGTAGATGCTGTTGGATTCTGACCTCCCTGCACTCGAAGTGGATTTTCTGGAGCTACAGAAGCTCAATTGACACCCTCTCAATTTCGTTGAAAAGTAGACATCCTGGGCTTTTCAGCAATGTATAATAGTTCATACTTTGCTCGAGATTTGATGGCCCAAACAGGCGTTCCAAGTCAGCTCAAGAATTCTGGCGTAAAACGCCGGAACTGGCACAAGGATGGGAGTTAAACGCCAAAACTGGCACAAAAGCTGGCGTTTAACTCCAAGAAAAGTCTCTACACGAAAATGCTTCAATGCTCAGCCCAAGCACACACCAAGTGGGCCCAAAAGTGGATTTTTATGTCATTTACTCATCTTTGTAAACCCTAGGCTACTAGTTCTCTACAAATAGGACCTTTTGCTATTGTATTTTCATCTTTTGATCACTTTAGATCTCTAGATCATCTTTGGACGTCTAGTTCTTAGATTATGGGGGCTGGTCTCTCGGCCATGCCTAGACTTTGTTCTTATGTATTTTCAACGGTGGAGTTTCTACACACCATAGATTAAGGTGTGGAGCTCTGCTGTACCTCGAGTATTAATGCAATTACTATTGTTCTTCTATTCAATTTAGCTCATTCTTGTTCTAAGATATTCATTCGCACCCAAGAACATGATGAATGTGATGATTATGTGACGCTCATCATTATTCTCACTTATGAACGCGTGCCTGACAACCACTTCCGTTCTACAAGCAAACAAGGCTTGAATGTTTATCTCTTGGATCCCTTAATCGGAATCTTCGTGGTATAAGCTAGAATTGATGGCGGCATTCAAGAGAATCTGGAAGGTCTAAACCTTGTCTGTGGTATTCTGAGTAGGATTCAAGGATTGAATGACTGTGACGAGCTTCAAACTCGTGATTGTGGGGCGTTAGTGACAGACGCAAAAGAATCACTGGATTCTATTCCGACATGATTGAGAACCGACAGCTGAATAGCCGTGCTGTGACAGAGCGCGTTGAACATTTTCACTGAGAGGACGGGACTGTAGCCATTGACAACGGTGATGCCCAACATACAGCTTGCCATGGAAAGGAGTAAGAAGGATTGGATGAAGACAGTAAGAAAGCAGAGAGACGGAAGGGACAAAGCATCTCCATACGCTTATCTGAAATTCTCACCCAATGAATTACATAAGTATCTCTATCTTTATTTTATGCTTTATTCATAAATCATTTATAACCATTTGAATCTGCCTGACTGAGATTTACAAGATGACCATAGCTTGCTTCATACCAACAATCTCCCTGGGATCGTCCCTTACTCGCGTAAGATTTATTACTTGGATGACCCAGTGCACTTGCTGGTTAGTTGTGCGAAGTTGTGATATAGAGTTGAGATTGCAATTGAGCGTACCATGTTGATGGTGCCATTGATGATCATAATTTCGTGCACCAGAAGACATTCTCAAACAAGACCAAGGGAATAAGCTCCGCCATGTACGTGTAAAAGTTTCACTGGAAGAAGATTTTAAACCCATAGTGCAAACACAAAAGAAAGCTTAATGTAACAATGAAGGAAGTTGTTCACAAAGAGGTAACAAGGATGTGGGAGGCAATTTAATTAGTGAATATCTTTTTCTCCTCTTTTCATTTAAGTGTTTTCTTTTAATTTATTGGAAAAAAAATCTTTTTCTTTTCTTTTTCATTTAAGCATCCCATAGTTACATTTTTCTTTTTTTGTTGCTCTACATTTTTTCTCCTCTTTTTGATTTACGTTGTTTTTAAAAAATTTTCAAAAAATAAAATTTTTTATCAGATTCTGCTCTCTACTCAATTTTTTATTGATTTTAATTTTCAAAACTAGTTTTCAAAGACCACTCTGCATGCATGCATGTCACCCTTGTCCATATCACTCTTTTCTATCTCTGTTATCATACTTCACATGCACACATGCATCCACACACTACACATACACACGTTCATATTTCCTTCTTCTCTATCCACCTTTCACTTCACAACATATTTCATTCTCTCTTCACTTATACGTCTGAACTTAGAGACTTGGCCAAACTCTAAGTTTGGTGTTGAAAGTGACTAGGGAAACTTGTTTTGCATCTATTAAGGTGTTGTTTCAGGGAACTAATATGTTTAGATTCAAGAAGAGGACAATAAAGACAAAAAAATGTGGTAAATTTGAATTATACTTCTTTAATAGTTAGTTAGATATTTCTTCGTACTTTTTCTTTCCTTTATGAATTTTATTTTAATTCCAAATTAATTTAAAAAAAAAAGAGAAAGAAAGGGGACGTCCAGGGTTTTTTAAATTTTAAAAATCAATTTTTAAAATTTTAGCATTTTTCACTTTTTCATTCCTTCTATTTTCTTTTACATTATGTTTTCTTTAAGTTTTCTATCATTGTTTCCCATTTCTTTTCTTTACTATTGCATCAAAATTTTTCTTTTGCTTGTGCTTCCAGTAATCAGTTTGTATGGAGAATATCTTAATGAAAAGATTGAATAAATAATTCAAAAGGAAAGTGGTGATGCTCAAAATAGGTAGTTACATTTGATGAACTTAAGATGTTTGAATCATGCGAAAACAGAAGGATAATCTTCAAAGACAGACATTTGAAGAAGTATTATGAGAATTCAAATATATTTTTTTGATGTAGAGAAAAAAAACAAGACTGGAAAAATCAAAGAAATCAAAAGTTATAAGGCTCTGAGTACCAATGACTAGAGCCCAGTTATGTACATATGATGTTTGTGTTTCAAGGAGAGACTTGGAAAAGTAAATCCGAGGGGTGCTTTATCACCCGGTAACTTGGGCCAACTAGCTCGGGATTATCAATTGAAAGCCCGCGTTAAAGGGTTGTCTTGAGACAAAATGATTAGAGTCCTGAGAGGCTCTGGGCATCGATGTTTGGATCAATAGTTTACTAGTTATGTGCTTATGGTGTGATTGTGCCAAGAAGAAGCTTCGGTAATTAGATCCGTGGGGTGCTTTATCACTTAGTAAATTGGGTCAACTAGTCTGCGATTATCGATTGGAATCCCATTAAGAGCTGTCTTGTGACAGAACACTTAGAGTCAAAAGCCTCAAAGATCTTTCCCCGAATTAAATGAGAAGTAACTACTTTCAAGTCATATAACTCCAAAAGAATTCTCATAGTACAATTTGGATATAGGTTTTTGAAAATTCTCAAATCCTAAGTATGTAAGATTCATCAAAGATAAGAGAAGCCAAATGTAACCACAAGGATTGTCATAAATCCTACTTTTTGAATTTTAGATTTTTTAAACTCTTCAACTATTTTCACTTAAGATAAACTCTATTTACTTTGTTTTTTCTTGAGGACAAGCAAAGTTTTAAGCTTGGTGTTGTGATGACACGCCATCTTTAGTAATTTTTAAGGTTCCTTTTTATCTGTTTTCTTATATTTTAATCAAATTTCTTATGTTTTCTCGTGAACTTTCATAAATAATCAAGTATTTGGAGTTGTTTTAGTGTTATTGTGTTTTTAGGAGTTTTTGACTTAAAATAATCCAGAATTAAGGCCTTTTTAGCAAAAAAAAATACAAAATTGGTTCAAGAATGGTCCAACTGGACCAAAGGAGCATAAGAACCGGATGCCGAGCTTTCAGCATGGATGCTTGGCATCCCAGAATGCAAGCCCGACGGTTGTACCACAAGCCCAACAACCATACATGCATGCTCAGCGATGCTTCTCCAAATGGCATGCAAGCCAGGCGTGCCTCAACAAGCCCAGTGTCCATCCTTGCTTCCAAACACAAGCTCGACATCTATCAAGTCAAGCCTGGTGGCCATCAAGCCCTGGAGGATTACTTGGGCCAACACCCAAAGTTGAAGATGCAAGCCCAGTGTTCAACACCTTTCAATTTCTTAGGATGCAACACTTAAGGCCCAAATCCATTATACAAATCATTAGAAGCCTTAATCACTTCCAAATATTGAAGATTCAAGATTCAAGAAGATTAGTTATCATTAATTCCTTCTAGAAATATTGATGGCGAAAAATTGCATCTGCCAAACTACCGACAAGTATACCGGGTCACATGAAGTAGTAAAACTCACAAGAGTGAGGTCGATCCCACAGGAATTGATGGATCAAGCAACTTTAGTTGGGTGATGACTCTAGTCAAGTGAATATTGATGATTTGAGTGAAATTTGATCAACAGAAAGTAAATTGCAAGAAATCTAAAGTGGTGAATGTAAATTGCTTGAAACTTAAATGGCAAGAAACTTAAATAACTAAAACTTAAAGAGCAAGAAAGTAAAAGATCTGAATAATTGCAAGAAATATAAATGACTTGAATCTTAGATCACAAGAAAGTAAAATTGCAGAATCTAAATGACAGTGAAACTTAAATTGCATTAATTGTAAAAGGAATTGGGTGCTAGGACAAGACAGTAAAGGAAGGTTGCAATTAAAGTAAATTCAGAGTGATCTAAATTGAAGAAAATCAAAGAAAATGATTCATCAGGTATTGGAGATATCATAATCCTTCACGAATTAAAGGGTCTCAACTCCTTTCTCAATCATATGAGTAGATCTATGGCAGATTGAAATTGATTGGATCCTAATTCCTTGGCAATTCAATCTCTCTAATCACAGTCAATCTTGCCAATTTCTTGATCTAATTATCATGAGAAGAGGTTAAGTGCATGTCTCTCATCCATAAGCCACACTAACTTTCAAGATCTCAATTCCTCCTGAATGGTGTTGATCAAGAGAGTTGTGAAGGATAGAGCTCCAATTCTAATGCAAGTGATTCCCCTTCCGAGGTTCACACAAGAATTCAATTGAATTAAACCCCCTTCCGGAGTGAATAATTCACAATCAAAACAGAAGTTATCCTATAGCTACCCAATTAAATTGAGAAGAAGAAGAATTTCATTGATTCATTATGATTACAATAGAGCTCCTTTCCAAAATGAAAATGGGGTTTAGTTCATCATTGCTCAAGTGAAACAGAAAATAGAAAAGTGCAGAAGATGAAGAACAGAAAGAAAATACAAAAGAAAATGAGTGCAGAGTTTCCCAATTTGGGTCCCTGAGTCCCCAGCCTTCCAGATCCCTTTTCTAAATCAAATTCTCTGCTATTTATACACTTTCTTCTTTCGTCTTCAAGTCCTTGAATTGGGCCTTTGGCCTCTGTTGAAGCAAGCTAGAGTGGGCTTTAGTGACGTTGGAGAGGGACGTTTGGCAATTAACGTTCATGATCTGCATGGGTGTTCAATTGCATTAGAGCTGGTGTTAACGTTGGTGATCAATGTTTGTAAGAAAATGTTTAGTCAAACGTTGCTTTTTTAAAAAGGAGTGAGTGTTGCCGCCAACGTTTGACTTAACGTTGGTTGATAAGAAAGGATTTATACCAATCCGGAATTTCACAAAATAGTTTTGTTAATAGTATATGTCAAACCGATAATCGATCCTCGTATCAAATTTTAAAGGACTTGGTTGTCACAAAGTTCAACCCTAATAAAAGTTAACTGAAGTATTCAAACCTCGGATCGTCCCACAAGGAATGGGCAAACATGTGCATCAACATTAGTTAGAAATCTGGAGTTGGAAGTCATGATAAAAAATTTAAACTACTAGACTTAATATGCAAGGAATCTTAAAGTGCAAGAAACTAAATCAATTAACTAAAGCAACGTATGAGAAATTTCAATCTATCAAGAGAGTATACAATCTATTACTCTAGAACTAAGCAATTAACTCCGACAAGAATCAAGCAATTGAGATTTTTGGTTTTCAAATGTGAATAATAAAAAGAACTCTTGGCTAAGCATAGGAATTGGAGTCACCATCCTTGTCTAGTAACCATATCTTGACAATTATGAGGAACCAAACTCACTAAGTCTACCTCCAAAAAGCTTTAAGTACGTCATATCTACTCCTAAACTTGAGGTACGTCAAATGGCTTGATCAATCTCAACTCATAAGTCCCATTCCAACTACCAATTGACTTAGTAGTGGATTAGTGTCAATGGGTATCAACTTGACCACTAAGGGTTCTCAAATCACCAAATCAATTAGACCCAATAACTCAAGTTTACCCAATTCCCTTAGCCTAGGCCAAGGATAAGGAAAACTACTCCATAATCAAAGGAAACATTTCATCAAACACATAGCATGCATTAACAAAAGACATATTCAAATTGCAATTAAATTGGAAATTAAAGATATCCACTAACAATTATTAATGGAAAACAACTCAAACAACACTAATAATCATGGAAAACATCAATGTATTCATAGAGATTCAAGATCCACAGAATTCATAAAGTGAGAAGAAATTGGGAAATGACAAGATCGAAAACATAAATCCAACACAAGATCTAACAAAAGTATGCTAGAGAATTCAAATTAAGTAATCAAAACTAGAAATTAACAATACCCAATTCAGAATTTCAACAATGGAAGATTAAATCAAACTAGATCTAGAGAGGAATGAGGGTTTCTCTCTCTAGAAGAACAAGAACAAAAAATTAGCCAAATTGTGTCTAAGTGTGTAATAAATGATCCCCCTCCTTTTCTCCTTGGTTCCTTGGGGCTTTTGCATGCAGCAACAGCTTGAATTTGGGTCTGGAGAGCCTCAGAAATCACCAGCCATGAGTTCTTTAATGAGGTCACATGCTGAACGTCACACGTATGCGTCTATCACGCGTGCGCATCGCTGAACTTGCAATCCACGCGTACGCGCAGGACACGCATGTGCGTCGATGGAATTTTCTTCAATGTACACGAATGCGCCGATTTGAGCGTGTGGTGCACGAATTTGTGATTCGCACAACTAACCAGCAAGTGCACTGGGTCATCCAAGTAATACCTTACGTGAGTAAGGGTCGATCCCACGGAGATTATTGGTTTGAAGCAATCAATGTTTATTTTATTAATCCTAGTCAGGATGTCAATAAGATTAATTGGTTTTAATGATAAAAAGTCAAAGTATTTGGAATAAGGAATTGTTACTTTATTAATGGAGAATATGTTGGAGTTTTGGAGATGCTTTGTCCTTTGACTTCAACTCTTCCTTGAAATCCTTCAACACACGCAAGGCTCCTTCCATGGCAAGCTCTATATAGGGTGTCACCGTTGTCAGTGGCTACTTCCCATCCTCTCAGTGAAAACGTTCCTATGCTCTGTCACAGCACGGCTAATCATCTGTCAGTTCTCAATCAGGTTGGAATAGAATCCATTGATTCTTTTGCGTCTATCACTAACGCCCAGCCTTCAGGAGTTTGAAGCTCGTCACAGTCACTCAATCCCAGAATCCTACTCGGAATACCACAGACAAGGTTTAGACTTTCCGGATTCTCATGAATGCCGCCATCGATCCGGCTTATACCACGAAGATTCTGATTAAGGAATCTAAGAGATATTCATTCAATCTGATGTAGAACGGAGGTGGTTGTCAGACACACGTTCATGGATTGAGGAAGGTGATGAGTGTCACGGATCATCACCTTCTCCATAATTAAGCGCGAACGAACATCTTAGATAAGAACAAGCGTGTTTGAAAGGAAAACAAAGGAATTGTATTAAATCATCGAGACGCTGCAGAGCTCCTCACCCCCAACAATGGAGTTTAGAGACTCATGCCATCAAAACGTATGTAATTCAGATCTGAAAATGTCATGAGGTACAAGATAAGTCTCTAAAAGTTTAAATAGTAAACTAGTACCCTAGGTTTACAGAAAATGAGTAAACAAAGATAATTGGTGCAGAAATCCACTTCTGGGGCCCACTTGGTGTGTGTTAGGGCTGAGACTAAAGCTATCCACGAGTAGAGGCCTTTCTTGGCGTTAAACTTCAGGTTATGACGTGTTTTGGGCGTTCAACTCCGGATCATGACGTTTTTCTGGCGTTTAACTCCAGACAGCAGCATGAACTTGGCGTTCAACGCCAAGTTATGTCGTCTATCTTCACGCAAAGTATGAACTATTATATATTGCTGGAAAGCCCTGGATGTCTACTTTCCAACGCCGTTGAGAGCGCGCCAATTGGACTCCTGTAGCTCCAGAAAATCCATTCCGAGTGCAGGGAGGTCAGGATCTAACAGCATCAGCAGTCATTTTTCAGCCTAAGTCAGATTTTTGCTCAACTCCCTCAATTTCAGCCAGAAAATACCTGAAATCACAGAAAAATACACACACTCATAGTAAAGTCCAGAAATATGATTTTTGCCTAAAAACTAATAAGATTCTCCTAAAAACTAATTAAAACATACTAAAATCTACATGAAATTACCCCCAAAAAGCGTATAAAATATCCGCTCATCACAACACCAAACTTAAACTGTTGCTTGTCCTCAAGCAACTAGATAAATAAAATAGGATGAAAAGAAATTAAGAAACAATAATATCTCAGAGTTTCAAGTGAAGCTCAGATTCTAATTAGATGAGCGGGACTAGTAGCTTTTTGCTTCTGAACAGTTTTGGCATCTCACTTTATCCTTTGAAATTCAGAATGGTTGGCATCCATAGGAACTTAGAATTCAGATAGTATTATTGATTCTCCTAGTTTAGTATGTTGATTCTTGAACACAGCTACTTTATGAGTCTTGGCCGTGGCCCTAAGCACTTTGTTTTCCAGTATTACCACCGGATACATAAATGCCACAGACACATAATTGGGTGAACCTTTTCAGATTGTGACTCAGCTTTGCTAGAGTCCCCAGTTAGAGGTGTCCAGAGTTCTTAAGCACACTCTTTTGCTTTAGATCACGACTTTAACCACTCAGTCTCAAACTTTTCACTTGGACCTGCATGCCACAAGCACATGGTTAGGGACAGCTTGATTTAGCCGCTTAGGCCTGGATTTATTTCCTTGGGCCCTCCTATCCATTAATGCTCAAAGCCTTGGATCCTTTTTACCCTTGCCTTTTGGTTTTAAGGGCTATTGGCTTTTTCTTTTTTTCTTTATCCAATGATTCCTTGTAATTTTTTTTTCACTTTTTTTTTCGCAAGCTTGTTTTTCACTGCTTTTTCTTGCTTCAAGAATCAATTTCATGATTTTTCAGATCATCAATAACATTTCTCTTGTTCATCATTCTTTCAGGAGCCAACAATTTTAACATTCATAAAATTCAATATCAAAAATATGCACTGTTCAAGCATTCATTCAGAAGACAAAAAGTATTGCCACCACATATAAATAATTAGAATTTTCCTTATTAAGAACTCAAAAAAATATTGCCTCTTTATTCTAAGAATCTACTAATTTATTCATGTTTGATAATGATGAGAAAAATAAATTATAGCTTAATTGGAGATAAAATCAAAATAGAGATACTAATTACTACTACTCCTATATAACTTCTAAGGTAAATTTCTATAAAAATACTATCACAGAGTTAAAGCTTAAAATTAGAACTTAACAACCTGTATTTTTGGGAAGTGGATGTTCCTCTAGTCTGTGGGGTGCTTGGTCCTCCAAGGAATAGCTTCTGACGCTTTAGTTCCTTCAGTTCACATCCTTGCTCTTCCTGTTCCCTTAGGTTCCATGATCTTGATGAGTTTTAGCTCAGTGATCATGGCAACTCACACCAAACTTAGAGGTTTGCTTGTCCTCAAGCAAAAGAAAGAAAAGGAGAGGAATAGAGGGAGAGGCAATTTCGAAATCCAGAAGATATGATGAGTTGAAAAAGATTTGAAAAAGATTTGGATTGAAAAAAAGATTTGTGTTTGTGAATTAAGATATATTTGATACTTTTGAAAAAGGGATTTTAGAAATTAGGATTTTTAGAAAACTAATTTGATTTGAGGGATGACAATTTGAAACATGTTTATGCAAGAAATCATGAATTAAAACATAAAAATTTAGAAAAATTATAAAGAAAAACGAGTTTTACCTCCTCCCACCATCCTGGCGTTAAACGCCCAATTGTTGCTTCTCCTGGGCGTTCAACGCCCAGCTGATGCTTCTTTCTGGCGTTGAACGCCAGGAAGTCCTTTGTCACTGGGCGTTTTTCTGAACGCCCAGGATGCTAGCAGACTGGCGTTAAACGCCCAGAAGGTGCTTCTTTCTGGCGTTTAACGCCCAGAAGATGCTCCTTTCTGGCGTTTAACGCCTAGATGGCTACCCTTACTGGCGTTAAACGCCCAGTGGGTGCTTCTTTTGGGCGTTCAACGCCCAAAGTGTTTCTTACTGGCTTTCTCACGCCAGAGAGCTTCCAAATTTCCCTGTAACTCTGTGACTTCAACCAATTTCTATTTCACCTTTGAAGATACTTGGACTCATACCTGTAAAAAAAGAAAATTTATTTAATTAGTAAATAAACTTTGTAAATGGCTGGGTTGCCTCCCAGCAAGCGCTTCTTTATTGTCTTTAGCTGGACTACCACTGAGCTTTAATCAAGTCTAAGTTTTGAGCATTCTTGCTCGAAGTTGCCTTAAAGATAATGTTTAACTCTCTGTCCATTAACAATGAACCTTTTGTTAGATTCATTATCCTGAAGCTCTACGTATCCATATGGTGATACACTTGTAATTACATATGGACCTCTCCACCGGGATTTTAATTTCCCAGGGAATAATTTGAGCCTGGAATTGAATAGCAGAACTTTCTGCCCTGGCTCAAAGACTCTGGATGACAATTTCTTATCATGCCATCTTTTTGCTTTCTCCTTGTAAATTTTTGCATTCTCGAAAGCATTGAGTCTAAATTCCTCTAGCTCATTTAACTGGAGCAATCGTTTTTCTCCAGCTAACTTGGCATCAAGGTTTAGGAATCTGGTTGCCCAGTAGGCCTTGTGTTCCAGTTCCACTGGCAAGTGACATGCCTTTCCATACACAAGCTGGTATGGAGAGGTCCCTATAGGGGTCTTAAATGCTGTTCTGTATGCCCACAGAGCATCATCCAAGCTTCTTGCCCAATCCTTTCTACGGTTAATTACAGTCCGTTCCAGGATTCTTTTGAGTTCTCTATTTGAGACTTCAGCTTGCCCATTAGTTTGTGGGTGATATGGGGTAGCTACCCTGTGGCTAACTCCATAACGTACCAGAGCAGAGTAAAGCTGTTTATTGCAGAAATGAGTGCCCCCATCACTGATTAATACTCTAGGGATACCAAACCTGCTGAAGATATGTTTCTGGAGGAATTTTAACACTGTTTTAGTGTCATTAGTGGGTGTTGCAATAGCCTCCACCCATTTGGATACATAATCCACTGCCACCAGAATATAAGTGTTTGAGTATGATGGTGGGAAAGGTCCCATGAAGTCAATGCCCCATACATCAAACAACTCAATCTCCAATATCCCTTGTTGAGGCATGGCATAACTGTGGGGTAGGTTGCCTGATCTTTGGCAACTGTCACAATTAAGCACAAATGCTCGGGAATCTTTATAGAGAGTAGGCCAGTAGAAGCCACTTTGGAGGACTCTTGTGGCTGTTCGCTCACTTCCAAAATGTCCTCCATATTGTGATCCATGGCAGTGCCATAAAATCTTTTGCGCTTCTTCCTTAGGCACACATCTACGGATTACTCCGTCTGCACATCTCTTGAAGAGATATGGTTCATCCCAAAGATAGTACTTTGCATCTGTGATTAATTTCTTTGATTGCACCCTACTGTACTCTTTGGGTATGAATCTCACTGCCTTGTAGTTTGCAATGTCTGCAAACCATGGCACTTCCTGGATGGCAAACAGTTGCTCATCCGGAAAGGTTTCAGAGATCTCAGTGAGAGGGAGGGACGCCCCTTCCACTGGTTCTATTCGGGACAGGTGATCTGCTACTTGATTCTCTGTCCCTTTTCTGTCTCTTATTTCTATATCAAACTCTTGCAGAAGCAACACCCATCTGATGAGTCTGGGTTTTGAATCTTGCTTTGTGAGTAGATATTTAAGAGCAGCATGATCAGTGTACACAATCACTTTTGATCCTACTAAATAGGATCTGAATTTGTCAATGGCGTAAACCACTGCAAGTAGCTCTTTTTCTGTGGTTGTGTAATTCTTCTGTGCGTCATTTAAAACACGGCTGGTATAGTAAATGACGTGCAGGAGCTTGTCATGCCTTTGTCCCAACACTGCACCAATGGCATGGTCACTGGCATCACACATCAATTCAAATGGTAATGTCCAGTCTGGTGCAGAGATGATTGGTGCTGTGACCAATTTAGCTTTCAGAGTCTCAAAAGCCTGCAGACACTCTTTATCAAAGATAAATGGCGTGTCAGCAGCTAGCAGGTTGCTTAGAGGTTTGGCGATTTTTGAAAAATCCTTTATAAACCTCCTATAGAATCCTGCATGCCCCAGAAAGCTTCTGATTGCCTTAACATTGGCAGGTGGTGGTAATTTTTCAATTACTTCTACCTTAGCTTGATCCACCTCTATTCCCTTGTTCGAAATTTTGTGCCCAAGGACAATTCCTTCAGTCACCATAAAGTGACATTTTTCCCAGTTTAAAACCAGGTTAGTCTCTTGGCATCTTTTCAGAACAAGTGCTAAATGGTTAAGGCAGGAGCTGAATGAGTCTCCAAATACTGAAAAGTCATCCATGAAGACTTCCAGGAATTTTTCCACCATATCAGAGAAAATTGAGAGCATGCACCTCTGAAAGATTGCAGGTGCATTGCATAAGCCAAATGGCATTCTTCTGTATGCAAATACTCCAGATGGACATGTGAATGCCGTTTTCTCTTGATCCTGGGGATCTACTGCAATTTGATTATAACCTGAATATCCATCCAGGAAGCAGTAGTATTCATGACCTGCTAGTCTTTCTAGCATTTGGTCTATGAATGGTAAAGGAAAATGATCCTTTCTGGTGGCTGTATTGAGCCTTCTATAATCAATACACATACGCCACCCTGTAACTGTTCTTGTAGGAACCAGTTCATTTTTTTCATTATGAATCACTGTCATGCCACCCTTCTTAGGGACAACTTGGACAGGGCTCACCCAGGGGCTGTCAGAAATAGGATAAATAATCCCAGCCTCTAGTAATTTAGTGACCTCTTTCTGCACCACTTCTTTCATAGCTGGATTCAGCCGCCTTTGTGGTTGAACCACTAGCTTGGCGTCATCCTCCAGTAAGATCTTGTGCATGCATCTGGCTGGGCTAATGCCCTTAAGATCACTGATGGACCACCCAAGAGCTGTCTTGTGTGTCCTTAGCACTTGAATTAGTGCTTCCTCTTCCTGTGGCTCTAAGGTAGAGCTTATAATTACAGGAAAGGTATCACCTTCTCCCAGAAATGCATATTTCAGGGATGGTGGTAATGGTTTGAGTTCGGGTTTTGGAGGTTTCTCCTCTTCTTGAGGGATTTTCAGAGGTTCTATTATCTTCTCTGATTCCTCCAAATCAGGCTGAACATCTTTAAAGATGTCCTCTAGCTCTGATTTGAGACTCTCAGCCATATTGACCTCTCTTACCAGAGAGTCAATAATATCAACACTCATGCAGTCATTTGGGGTGTCTGGATGTTGCATGGCTTTGACAACATTCAACTTAAACTCCTCCTCATTGACTCTCAGGGTTACTTCCCCTTTTTGGACATCAATGAGGGTTCGGCCAGTTGCTAGGAAAGGTCTTCCTAGAATGAGAGTTGCACTCTTGTGCTCCTCCATTTCCAGCACCACAAAGTCAGTAGGAAAGGCGAATGGCCCAACCTTGACAATCATGTCTTCAATCACTCCTGATGGGTATTTAATGGAGCCATCAGCTAGTTGAAGACACATCCTGGTTGGTTTGATTTCTTCAGCTAAACCAAGCTTTCTGATAGTGGATGCAGGTATTAGGTTGATACTTGCCCCAAGATCACATAAAGCTTGCTTGGCACAAGTACCCTCTAATGTGCATGGTATCATAAAGCTCCCAGGATCTTTAAGCTTCTCAGGTAAGCTTTTCAGAATGACTGTACTGCATTCTTCAGTGAGGTAAACTTTTTCAGTTTCCCTCCAATCCTTTTTATGACTTAAGATCTCTTTCATGAACTTAGCATAAGAGGGTATTTGCTCAAGTGCTTCTGCAAACGGAATCTTTATTTCAAGAGTCCTGAGATAGTCTGCAAAGCGGGCAAATTGCTTATCCTGTTCCGCTTGGCAGAGTTTTTGAGGATAAGGCATTTTGGCTTTGTATTCCTCAACCTTAGTTGCTGCAGGTTTATTACCTACGGAAGTGGGTTGGGAAGCCTTTTTAGAAGGGTTGTTATCATCACTTGTATGTGACTGATCCCCCACTGGCATTTGAATACCAGGGGTGGAAGCTGGGGTGGCGTTAAACGCCACCTCCTTGCTTGTTACTGGCGTTTGAACGCCAGAACCATGTTCCCTTTGGGCGTTCAACGCCAGATCCATGCTTGTTTCTGGCGTTGAACGCCAGGAATGAGCATGGGCTGGGCGTTCAGCGCCAGCATTATTCCTTTCTGGGCTCTGATTGTCCTCAGAGGGATTTTGATTGGCCATCTGTTCATTTCTTAGCTTCCTGTTGCTTTGAAGTGAGGTATTTAATGTTTTCCCACTTCTTAATTGAACTGCTTGGCATTCTTCTGCTATTTGTTTTGACAGTTGCTTTTCTGTCTGCTTCAATTGCACTTCCATATTCCTGTTAGCCATTCTTGTTTCCTGTAATATTTCCTTGAATTCGGCTAGCTACTGAGTTAGAAAGTCCAGTTGTTGATTAATTTCATTAGCCTGATCCACCGGACTGAGTTCTGCAGTCACTGTTTTAGCTTCTTCTTTCATGGAAGATTCACTGCTTAGGTACAGATGCTGATTTCTGGCAACTGTATCAATGAGCTCTTGAGCTTCTTCAATTGTTTTTCTCATATGTATAGATCCACCAGCTGAGTGGTCTAGAGAAATCTGAGCTTTTTCTGTAAGCCCATAATAGAAGATGTCTAATTGCACCCATTCTGAAAACATTTCAGAGGGGCATTTTCTTAGCATCTCTCTGTATCTCTCCCAGGCATCATAAAGGGATTCATTATCTCCTTGTTTGAAGCCTTAGATGTTTAGCCTTAGCTGTGTCATCCGTTTGGGAGGGAAATAGTGATTCAGGAATTTTTCTGACAGCTGTTTCCATGTTTTTATGCTGTTCTTAGGCTGGTTATTTAACCACCTCTTAGCTTGATCTTTTACAGCAAATGGAAACAGTAATAATCTGTAGACATCCTGATCTACTTCCTTATCATGTACTGTATCAGCAATTTGCAGAAATTGTGCCAGAAACTCTGTAGGTTCTTCATGTGGAAGACCAGAATACTGGCAGTTTTGCTGCACCATGATAATGAGCTGAGGATTCAGCTCAAAGCTACTAACTCCAATGGAGGGTATACAGATACTACTCCCATATGAAGCAGTAGTGGGGTTAGCATATGACCCCAGAGTCCTCTTGTCTTGTCCATTCATACTTACTGTTGTAATGGAATACAAGATTGATGATATGTATGTTGATATTATTTATTTTATAATAATGGAATAAATAAAAATGGAATTTGTAAAAATATTTTGAAAATACTTTGTGAAAATTTTCGAAAAATTTGAAATTGAAATTTGGATTCTATATCAAAAATTTCGAAAATGTAGTTTTTTTTTTTTTGAATTTTGAATTGATGAAAGAGAAAAACACACAAAAGACACAAGACTTAAAAATTTTTAAATTTAGTGCTCCTTATTTTTGAAAATTTTTGGAGGGAAAACACCAAGGAACACCAAACTTAAAGATTTTAATACCAAGACACAAGAAAAACTCAAGAACACCTTGAAGATTCACAAGAACACCAAGAACAAAAGAAAGAACACCAAACTTAAAATTTTTAGAAAACTTTAAGAAAATTTTCGAAAATTATAAGAGATTAACAAGAAAACACCAAACTTAAAGTTTGGCACAAGATTAAATCAAGAAAAATTATCTTTGAAAAAGATTTTCAAAAGAACTGGTGCCCAATTGCCAAGAACATAAGCCAACGCTATAACCAACTGAGTTAAAAATGTAATGTATTTTAAAGATGTATTATTTTTGTGGATAAAAGTATAATTTTTGAAAGTTAATGTTTTGAAAAAGCACAAGAAAAACAAGAAAAGACACAAAACAATAAAAACTCAAGATCAAACAAGGAAAATAAACAAGAACAACTTGAAAATCAATGAAGAACAAAGAACACAAGTCGAAAATTTAAAGAAAAATATCAAATATGCAATTAACACCAAACTTAAAATAAGACACTAAACTCACGAAAAATTAACACTTAATTAAGAAAAATAATTTTTTTGAAAAGAAATTTTTGAAAAGAAACTATCCTATCAAAATTTAATGACTCTATAAAAACAAATTATTCCTAATCTAAGAAATAAAATAAGCCTTCAATTGTCCAAACTCAATAATCCCCGGCAACGGCGCCAAAAACTTGGTGCACGAATTTGTGATTCGCACAACTAACCAGCAAGTGCACTGGGTCATCCAAGTAATACCTTACGTGAGTAAGGGTCAATCCCACGGAGATTATTGGTTTGAAGCAATCAATGTTTATTTTATTAATCCTAGTCAGGATGTCAATAAGATTAATTGGTTTTAATGATAAAAAGTCAAAGTATTTGGAATAAGGAATTGTTACTTTATTAATGGAGAATATGTTGGAGTTTTGGAGATGCTTTGTCCTTTGACTTCAACTCTTCCTTGAAATCCTTCAACACACGCAAGGCTCCTTCCATGGCAAGCTCTATGTAGGGTGTCACCGTTGTCAGTGGCTACTTCCCATCCTCTCAGTGAAAACGTTCCTATGCTCTGTCACAGCACAGCTAATCATCTGTCGGTTCTCAATCAGGTTGGAATAGAATCCATTGATTCTTTTGCGTCTGTCACTAACGCCCAGCCTTCAGGAGTTTGAAGCTCGTCACAGTCACTCAATCCCAGAATCCTACTCGGAATACCACAGACAAGGTTTAGACTTTCCGGATTCTCATGAATGCCGCCATCGATCCGGCTTATACCACGAAGATTCTGATTAAGGAATCTAAGAGATATTCATTCAATCTGATGTAGAACGGAGGTGGTTGTCAGACACACGTTCATGGATTGAGGAAGGTGATGAGTGTCACGGATCATCACCTTCTCCATAATTAAGCGCGAACGAACATCTTAGATAAGAACAAGCGTGTTTGAATGGAAAACAAAGGAATTGTATTAAATCATCGAGACGCTGCAGAGCTCCTCACCCCCAACAATGGAGTTTAGAGACTCATGCCATCAAAAAGTATGTAATTCAGATCTGAAAATGTCATGAGGTACAAGATAAGTCTCTAAAAGTTGTTTAAATAGTAAACTAGTACCCTAGGTTTACAGAAAATGAGTAAACAAAGACAATTGGTGCAGAAATCCACTTCTGGGGCCCACTTGGTGTGTGTTGGGGCTGAGACTAAAGCTATCCACGAGTAGAGGCCTTTCTTGGCGTTAAACTTCAGGTTATGACGTGTTTTGGGCGTTCAACTCCGGATCATGACGTTTTTCTGGCGTTTAACTCCAGACAGCAGCATGAACTTGGCGTTCAACGCCAAGTTACGTCGTCTATCTTCGCGCAAAGTATGGACTATTATATATTGCTGGAAAGCCCTGGATGTCTACTTTCCAACGCCGTTGAGAGCGCGCCAATTGGACTCCTGTAGCTCCAGAAAATCCATTCCGAGTGCAGGGAGGTCAGGATCCAACAGCATCAGCAGTCCTTTTTCAGCCTAAGTCAGATTTTTGCTCAACTCCCTCAATTTCAGCCAGAAAATACCTGAAATCACAGAAAAATACACACACTCATAGTAAAGTCTAGAAATATGATTTTTGCCTAAAAACTAATAAGATTCTCCTAAAAACTAATTAAAACATACTAAAATCTACATGAAATTACCCCCAAAAAGCGTATAAAATATCCGCTCATCAGCGTGCCAAGCTGAACCATGCTCCCACGCGTGCGCGTCGGTGGCACTTCTCCAAAGCTCCATTTTTTAATGTTCCTTCCACTTGTCCATCCTCCCTTTCCATCTTCTAGACCAATCTTTCCCTGTAAACTCTGAAATCACTTAACAAATGCATCACAGCATCAAATGGTGATAGAAGAGACTAAAATATCGCATTTTAAGGGTCAAATGAGCAAGTTTTCAACCATGAGGCAAAATAAGAAAGGAAACACAAAACCATGCATTTTATATGGATAAATGCAGAAATTATTGACAAAATCCGCTAAAATCAACACAAGATAAACCACAAAATTAGGGTTTATCATTGGTGCACCAACATTTTTCCATCAACGCATGCGCATCACCCACGCGTACGCGTCAAAATAGCGCTTTGCGCATGTGCGTCGCTCACGCGTTTGCGAGGATGGCTAGAATTTGCATCCTGACGCGTGCGCGTCGCAACAAGTTTTACAACTCCAAATTTTGGGCTTCTCATCGAGGACGTTGGGGGCAGCATTTAAGGCAACGTTTCTAGACCAACGTTCTCCTGGTCACGCGTACGCGTGTCGCACGTGTACGTGTCACTCTAGATTTTTGCCATTTTGCGCGTGCGCGTAGCTCATGCGTTCACAAGAATTCCACTTCCACGTGTACGCGTCATCGATACGTATGCGTCGCCCAAAAATCTTTCAGCTCTAGAAATGGAAATTATCGCAGACGTTGGAGGTAACGTTGGTTAACATTCCCTCCAATGTTGGCACCCAATTTTACAAGAACGTTGCCAGCAACGTTGGTGAGCCAACGTTGGCCACCTTACGTTGCATACCCCTTTTCCTCCAACGTTTGAGGTAACGTTGGTGAGCCAACTTTGGCCACCAACGTTACTTCCTCTACTTCTTTCTCTGCCTCTTTCTTTCTTCTCTTCACCTATCATCAACCAAACACATGCATCAAAGCTTTGCCAAATCACAAGATTTTGCATCATTCATAATGATTAAATAAATCTTGCCTAAATCTCATGAAAATGCACCAATTTAACCATGTTTGATTGAATCAAGGGATGCATGAAATTCTAATACAATTACTTACTTATTGCTCAAGAAAGTGCATGAAACCTAATGAAAACAAATAAAAAATGCTTGTAAAACTAGCCTAAGATGACTTGTTATCACAATAACAAACTTAAATCTTGCTTGTCCCCAAGCAAGCAGTAAAACATTAGAAGAATTAATGAAAACAGAGAGGAATATATGTCCTTATTTGAAAGCACTCAGTCTAGGTTCATGGGATTTCATGCAGGATGTGTTTAAAGCTCAATTTTTATTGGTTTCCAGGTTTGAGATGTCCCTTTAAGTGCCAACTAAGTTGCTGCTATGAAACCTTGTTATTCATTGATCCTTGATGTTTTGATTTTTGTTTTTCTTTTACTGAGAAACTTATTATTTATTTGTAGCTTAGTGTTCTGTGTTGAGGCAGCTATTTAGATACGTTTTCAGTCAACACTCTCGATCCAGTTGGCTCATGGTGTTGGGTGATGAAGCACCCGTCAGACCTACCAACTCAAGTCTCTCCTCAACACATACACACCACAGACACTTGGCTCACAATTGAATTCTAGAGACATTGATGCCCAACACCTCTTTGGGTCACTAAATGCCTTGTAACTAGGTTTCTCTTGATAATGGACTTTCGGTTGATAATCCCGAGTTTGTTAACCCAAGTTAACAAGTGTTAAAACACTCCCTAGAACCTAATTATCCAAGAAGATCCTAGTACAAAAATACCACAGGCATGTGTCTTAAGGGTTAAGCTATTGGTTCCTAGCTTATTCTTTATTTCTTTTCTTCTTTCTTATTCTTTCTTTCTTTCAACGAGATTTATTTACTAAGGTTTCACATATAGCAGCCAAGTTCATATTTAAGGGACATTCTACCCTTCATCTTTATTAGTGAACTTGCTAAATAATTCAACATATACCACCACTGAACCTTATTCTATTTTCTATCAAATTGGATTTTTACTCTTTCTGTTTTAAAATCATTTTCTTTTATTCATGCAAAGGGGACAAAGCATACTGATGAGCGGATAATTTATACGCTTTTTGGCATTATTTTTAGGTAGTTTTTAGTAGGTTTTAGCTACTTTTTGGGATATTTTTATTAGTTTTTATGCAAAATTCATATTTTTGGACTTTACTGTGAGTTTGTGTGTTTTTCTGTGATTTCAGGTATTTTCTGGTTAAAATTGAGGGACCTGAGCACAAGTCTGATTCAGAGGCTGAAACAGGACTGCTAATGTTGTTGGATTCTGACCTCCCTACACTCGAAGTGAATTTTCTGGAGCTACATAACTTCAAATGACGCGCTCTTAAATGCAATAGAAAGTAGACATCCAAGGCTTTCCAGAAATATATAATAGTCCATACTTTGCGCGAGTTTTGACGACGTAAAATGGTGTCAAAACGCCACTTCTCTGCCCTATTCTGAAGTCAAAACGCCAGAACTAGCATAAAAGTTGGAGTTAAAATGCCCAAACTGGCATAAAAACTGGCGTTTAACTACAAGAGAAGCCTCTACACATGCAAGGCTCAATGTTCAGCCCAAGCACACACCAAGTGTGCCCCAGAAGTGGATTTCTACATCATTTACTTATCTTTGTAAACCCTAGTAGCTAGTTCAATATATATAGGACCTTTTACTATTGTATTAGGGTTCTTTAATAAGTTTTATGATATCTTAGACTTTCATGGAGGCTGGCCATTCGGCCATGCCTGGACCTTCATTACTTATGTATTTTTCAATGGTGGAGTTTCTACACACCATATATTAAGGTGTGGAGCTCTACTGTACCTCGAGTTTTAATGTAATTACTACTATTTTCTATTTAATTCAAGCTTATTCTTATTCTAAGATGCTCATTCGCACACAAGAACATGATGAATGTGATGATTATGTGACGCTCATCACCATTCTCACCTATGAACGCGTGATTGACAACCACTTCCATTCTACAAGCAAAGGCTAGAGTGTGTATCTATTGGATTCCTGGCTCATGCGTGTTGATTGCCTCTCCTGACAACAGAGCCTTCAACCCCTTGAGATCAGAGTCTTCGTGGTATAAGCTAGAATCCATTGGCAGCATTCTTGAGAATCCAGAAAGTTTAAACCTTGTCTGTGGTATTCCGAGTAGGATTTAAGGATTGAATGACTGTGAAGAGATTCAAACTCGCGACTGTAGGACGTAGTGACAGACGCAAAAAGATCACTAGATCCTATTCCTGCACGATCGAGAACCGACAGATGATTAGCCGTGCAGTGACAGCGCATATGGACCATTTTCACTGAGAGGACGGGAGGTAGCCATTGACACTGGTGAAACCCAACATAACAGCTTGCCATGGAAAGGAGTAAGAATGATTGAGTGAAGACAATAGGAAAGCAGAGAGTCAAAAGGAACACAACATCTCCATACACTTATCTGAAAATTCTTACCAATGAATTACATAAGTTTCTCTATCTTTATTTTATGCTTTATTTATCTTTATATTTTCGAAAACCCATAATCACTTTGAATCTGCCTGACTGAGATTTACAAGATGACCATAGCTTGCTTCATACCAACAATCTCCGTGGGATCGACCCTTACTCATGTAAGGTATTACTTGGACGACCCAGTGCACTTGCTGGTTAGTTGTGCGGAGTTGTGACAAAGTGTGATTCACGTTTGAGAGCACAAAGTCTTTGGAGCCATTGCAAGAGGATCACAATTTCGTGCACCAAGTTTTTGGCACCGTTGCCGGGGATTGTTCGAGTTTGGACAACTGACGGTTCATCTTGTTGCTTAGATTAGGTAATTTTATTCTAATTTTAAAGCTTTTTGTCGAAAAAAATTTTAGAAAAAAATATATAAACAAAAAAATCATAAAATTATAAAAATCCAAAAATATTTCATGATTCTTGTTTTAATCTGGTGCCAAATTTTAAGTTTGGTGTTAATTGCATGAATTGTAGTTGTCTTGCAATTTTCGAAACACATTCATTGTGTTCCTGATGATCTTCAAGCTGTTCTAGATGAATTGCCTTGTTTGATCTTCATGACTCCTTATTTTGCACTGCATGATGTTTTACATGTGCATTCTTGCAAAGCATATGGCCCAAACATGAGAAAATTCTAAGTTTGGTGTCTTATATGTTTTCTTTTATAGAAAACTAAGCTCTTGATGTTCATCTTGATCTTCAAGATTGTTCTTGATGTTTCATCTTGACATTCATAATGTTCTTGCATATGTCTTGTGCTTTGATCCAAGATTTATATGTTTTGACTCATTTTGCTATTTTTCAAAAATTGAAAATATATCTTCTTGAATAAAGGATATAGCAAAATAAAGTTCCAAGAACAGAAAGCAGAGGATTTATAGAGAAAAAGCTGGGTGTTCAAAACACCCAGTGAAGAAGGAAAACTGGCGTTTAAACGCTAGCCAGGGTACCTGGTTGGACGTTTAAACACCCAGTGAGGAAGGAAAACTGGCGTTTAAACGCCAACTAGAGTACCTGGCTGGGCGTTTAAACGCCCAAGAAGGAAGAAAAACTGGCATTTAAACGCCAGCCAGGGTACCTGGCTGGGCGTTTAAACGCCCAAAATATGCAACAGCTGGGCGTTAAATGCCCACAACACGTAGCTCCTGGGCGTTTAACGCCAGAATGACACTAGGAGGGAATTCTATTTTCAAAATCATATCTTTTTCAAATCTTATCTTTTTACATCATATTTTTTTTTCAAAATCATATCCTTTTCAAATCTTATCTTTTTCAAGCTTATCTTTTTCAAAACCATATCTTTTAAATAATATCTTTTCAAAAATCAAATCTTTTTCAAAATTTTCAAAAAACTTGATTAAAAAATTTCAAGTTTGTTACTTTCTTGTTAAGAAAGATTCAATATTTAAAATTTAGAATCATATCTTTTAGTTTCTTGTTAATCAAGTCATTAATTTTAAAAATCAAATATTTTTTCTCTCATCTTTTCAAGCATATCTTTTAAAGCATATCTTTTTCAAAATCATCTCTTTTTAAAATCCCTTATTTCAAAAATCCTTTTCTAATTTCTTATCTTTTTCAAATTTACTTCTTATCTTTTTCAAAACCACCTAACTATTTTTTCACTTCAATTTTCGAAAACCACTTCCAATTTTTCAAAATTTAATTTAAAATTTATTCTTTTTCCCTCCTCTTATCTCTTTCTATTTAAACACTAACATTCCTCTTCCATTGTCAATTTGAACTCCAACTCTCCTTGAGTGTTCGAATTCTTCTTCTCCTTCATCCTTCTATTCTTATTTTCCTCTGACACCTCAAGGAATCTCGATCCTGTGACATAGAGGATTCCATATTTTCTTTGTTTTATTCTCTTTCATATGAGCAGGAACAAGGATAAAGGCATACTTGTTGAAGCTGATCCTGAATCTGAAAGGACTTTGAAGAGGAAGCTAAGAGCAGCAAAAGTACAAAACTCTAAAGAGGACCTCATTGAAATTTTCGAAAAAGAGGCAGCCCAAGAAACAACTATGGCCGAACCAAACAACAATGCAAGGAAGATGCTTGGTGACTTCACTGCACCTAAATCCAACTTCCATGGAAGAAGCATCTCAATCCCTGCCATTGGAGCAAACAATTTTGAGTTAAAGCCTCAATTGGTCTCTCTAATGCAACAGAACTGCAAGTTTCATGGACTTTCATCAGAAGATCCTTATCAGTTTTTAACTGAGTTCTTGTAGACTGTGATACTGTTAAGACTAATGGAGTAGATCCTGAAGTCTACAAGCTTATGCTTTTCCTTTTTGCTGTAAGAGACAAAGCTAGAACATGGTTGGACTCACAACCTAAAGATAGCCTGGATTATTGGGATAAGCTGGTCACGGCCTTCTTGGCCAAGTTCTTTCCTCCTCAAAAGCTGAGCAAGCTTAGAGTGGATGTTCAGACCTTCAGACAAAAAGATGGTGAATCCCTCTATGTAGCTTGGGAAAGATACAAGCAGTTGACCAAAAAGTGTCCTTCTGACATGCTTTCAGAATGGACCATTTTGGATATATTCTATGATGGTCTATCTGAGTTCTCTAAGATGTCACTGGACCATTCTGCAGGTGGATCCATTCACCTAAAGAAAATACCTGCAGAAGCTCAAGAACTCATTAAGATGGTTGCAAATAACCAATTCATGTACACCTCTGAGAGGAATTATATGAATAATGGGACGCCTAAGAAGAAAGGAGTTCTTGAAATTGATGCTCTGAATTCCATATTGGCTCAGAAAAAAATATTGACCTAACAAGTGAATATGATATCTCAGAGTCTGAATGGATTGCAAAATACATCCAACAGTACTAAAGAAGCAGCTTCTGAAGAAGAAGCTTATGATCCTGAGAACCCTGCAATGGCAGAGGTGAATTACATGGGTGAGGCCTTTGGCAACACCTATAATCATTCATGGAGGAATCTTCCAAATTTTTTGTGGAAGGATCCACAGAAACAAGGCTTCAATAATAACAATGGTGGAAGAAACAGGTTTAGCAATAGCAAACCTTTTCCATCATCATCTCAACAACAGACAGAGCATTCTGAGCAGAATCCTTCTAGCTTAGCAAACTTAGTCTCTGATCTATCAAAGGCCACTCTCAGCTTCATGTCTAAGACAAGGTCCTCCAATAGAAACTTGGAGGCACAAGTGGGCCAGCTGAGTAAAAGGGTTACTGAAACTCCTCTTAGCACTTTCCCAAGCAATACAGAAGAGAATCCCAAAGGAGAGTGCAAGGCCATTGATGTAATCAAAAATGGCCGAACCTGAGAAGGAGGAGGAGGACAGAAATTCCAATGAGGAAGACCTCAAGGAACATCCACCATTCAGTAAGGAGTACCCTAATGAGGAACCAAAGGAATCCGAGGCTCATACAGAGACCATAGAGATTCCACTAAACTTTCTTTTACCATTCATGAGCTCTGATGATTATTCATCTTCTGAAGAAGATGAAGACACTGTTGAAGGGCAAGTTGCCCAGTATTTAGGAGCAATCATGAAGCTGAATGCCAAATTATTTGGTAATGAGACTTGGGAAGATGAACCTCCCTTGTTCACCAATGAAGTGAATACATTGGTTGAGCAAACTCTACCTTAAAAGAGACAGGATCCTGGTAAATTCTTATTACCCTGTATCATAGGCACCATGATATTTGAGAAAGCTCTATGTGACCTGCGATCAGAGATAAACATGATGCCCCTCTCTGTGATGGAGAAACTGGGAATCTTTGAGGTACATGCTGCAAAATTCTCAATAGAAATGGCAGACAGCTCTATGAGAAAGCCTTATGGATTAGTAGAGGACGTGTTGATAAAGGCTGAAGGCCTTTACATCCCTGCTGATTTCATAATCTTGGACACTGGGAGGGATGAGGATGAATCCATCATCCTTGGAAGATCCTTCCTAGCTACAGAAGAGAATTCATCCTTCATGTGAATGAAGAACGCCTTGTAGTAAAGACTCAAGGTTCTCCCTCTGTAACTATGGAAAGTAAGCATGAAAAGCTTCTCTCAATACAGGGTCAAACAGAGCCCCCACATTCAAACTCTAAGTTTGGTGTTGGGAGGCCATAGCCAAACGCTAAGTTTGGTGTTGAGAAACCTCAACCATGCTCTGATCATCTGTGAGGCTCCATGAGAGCTCACTGTCAAGCTATTGACATTAAAGAAGCGCTTATTGGGAGGCAATCCAATTTTATTTTATCTAATTTTATTTTATCTATGTCATTTTATGTTTTCTTTTAGGATGATGATCATGTGAAGCCACAAAAACACTCATAAAAATAAAGCAGAAGTGAAAAATAGCACACTCTGGAGGAAGAACTTACTGGCGTTTAAACGCCAGTAAGGGTAGCAAAATGGACGTTTAAACGCCCAGCCTGGCATCTTTCTGGGCGTTTAAATGCCAGAAAAGGGCAGAAAGCTGGCGTTTAAATGCTAGAACAGGGCAGAAAGCTGGCGTTTAAATGCAAGAACAGGAAGGACAGTTGGCATTTAAACACCAAAATAGGGCAGAAAGCTCAGGGCAGCAGACTGGCATTTAAACGCCAGAATTGCACTCCTAAGGCACTTTGAACGCCCAATTGGAGCAGGGATGAAAAATCCTTGGCCCCACAGGATCCCCACCAACCTCAACTCACTCCCTCTCCTCTTCACACCTTTCTACAACACTCTTCCCCAAATACCCTTCACCAATCATCTCCATAACTCTTCCCCAAATACCCTTCACCAATCACATCCATATCTCTTCCCCAAACACCCCACCCACCTTCAAAATTCAAAACCATTTCCCCCCAAACCCACCCAAACCATTCGGCCATCACCCTCCTCTCCCTATAAATACCCCTCTTCACCCCATCATTTTCACACATCACAAACACCTCCTTCTTCCACTTGGCCAAAACACATACTCCCTCCATCTCCTAGATTTTCTTCATCTTCTACCCATTTCTTTCTTCTTTTGCTCGAGGATGAGCAAATATTTTAAGTTTGGTGTGGTAAAAGCATTGCTTTTTGTTTTTCCATAACCATTTATGGCACCTAAGGCCAGAGAAACCTCTAGAAATAGGAAAAGGGAAGGCAACTGCTTCCACCTCTGAGCCATGGGAGATGGAGAGATTCATCTCAAAGGTCCATCAAGACCACTTCTATGAAGTTGTGGCAAAAAAGAAGGTGATCCCTGAGGTCACTTTTAAGCTCAAAAAGGGCGAATATCCGGAGATCCGGCAAGAGATCCGAAGAAGAGGTTGGGAAGTTCTTGCCAAACCCGTTCAACAAGTCGAAATCTTAATGCTTCAAGAGTTCTATGCAAACACATGGATCACTAAGAACCATGATCAAGGTATGAACCCGAACCCAAAGAATTGGCTTACAATGGTTCAGGGAAAATCCTTAGATTTCAGTCTGGAAAATGTGAGGCTGGCGTTCAACTTACCAGTGGTAGAAGAAAACACACGCCCCTACACTAGAAGGGTCAATTTTGATCAAAGGTTGGACCAAGTCCTTATGGACATATGTGTAGAAGGAGCTCAATGGAAAAGAGATTCAAGAGGCAACCCAGTTCAATTGAGAAGACCAGATCTTAAGCCTGTGGCTAGAGGATGGTTGGAGTTTATCCAACGCTCTATCATTCCCACTAGCAACCGATCTGAGGTAACTGTGGATCGGGCCATCATGATTCATAGCATCATGATTGGAGAGGAAGTAGAAGTTCATGAGATCATACCTCTAGAACTCTACAAGGTGGCTGACAAGTCCTCACCTTTGGCAAGATTAGCCTTTCCTCACCTCATATGTCATCTTTGCTATTCAGCTGGAATTGTCATAGAGGGAGACATCCTCATTGAAGAGGACAAACCCATCATCAAGAAGAGGATGGAGCAAACTAAAGAGCTCACTCATGGCACTCAACAAGAGCATGAGGAAGTTCCTCATCAAGAAATTCCTGAGATACCTCAAGGGATGCAATTTCCTCCACACAACTATTGGGAGCAACTCAATACTTCTTTGGACAGCTTGAGTTACAACATGGACCAATTAAGGGTGGAACACCAAGAGCACTCCATCATTCTCCATGAGATTAGAGAAGATCAAAAAGCTATGAGGGAGGAGCAACAAAGGCAAGGAAGAGACATAGAGGAGCTCAAAAGCACCATTGGTTCTTCAAGAGGAGGAAGACTCCACACTCACTAAGGTGGACTCATTTCTTAATCTCCTTGTCCATTTATTTTTCTGTTTTTCGAATTTTTGCTTGATATGCTATCTATGTTTGTGTCTTCACTACATGATCATTAGTGTCTAGTGTTTATGTCTTAAAGCTATGAATAATTCCATGAATCCATCACCTCTCTTAAATGAAAAAATGTTCTAAAAACAAAAAGAACAAGAAGTACATGAGTTTCGAATTTATCCTTGAATTCAGTTCAATTATTTTGATGTGGTGACAATACTTTTTGTTTTCTGAATGAATGCTTGAACAGTGCATATTTTTTATATTGTTGTTTATGAATGTTAAAATTGTTGGCTCTTGAAAGAATAAGTAAAAAGGAGAAATGTTATTGATGATCTAAAAAATCATAAAAATTGATTCTTGAAGCAAGAAAAAGCAGTGAAAAAGAAAGAAGCTTGCAAAAAAAAAGAAAAAAAATTGGCAAAAAAAAAGAAAAGAAAGAAAAAGAAAAAGCAAGCAGAAAAAACCAACATCCCTTAAAACCAAAAGGCAAGGGTAAAAAGGGTCCAAGGCTTTGAGCATTAATGGATAGGGGGGCCCAAGGAAATAAAATCCAGGCCAAAGCGGCTAAATCAAGTTGTCCCTAACCATGTGCTTGTGTCATGAAGGTCCAAGTGAAAAGCTTGAGACTGAGTGGTTAAAGTCATGATCCAAAGAAAAAGGAGTGTGCTTAAGAGCTCTGGACACTTCTAACTAGGGACAATAGCAAAGTTGAGTCACAATCTGAAAAGGTTCACCCAGTCATGTGTCTGTGGCATTTTTGTATCCAGTGGTAATACTAGAAAACAAAGTGCTTAGGGCCACGGCCAAGACTCATAAAAGTAGCTGTGTTCAAGAATCAACATACTGAAATAGGAGAATCAATAACACTATCTGAATTCTGAGTTCCTATGGATGCCAATCATTCTAAACTTCAAAGGAAAAAGTGAGATGCCAAAACTGTTCAGAAGCAAAAAGCTACAAGTCCCGCTCATCTAATTGGAACTAATTTTCATTGATATTTTGGAATTTATAGTATATTCTCTTCTTTTTATCCTATTTTATTTTTAGTTGCTTGGGGACAAGCAACAATTTAAGTTTGGTGTTGTGATGAGCGGATAATTTATACGCTTTTTGGCATTATTTTTAGGTAGTTTTTAGTAGGTTCTAGCTACTTTTTGGGATGTTTTTATTAGTTTTTATGCAAAATTCATATTTCTGGACTTTACTATGAGTTTGTGTGTTTTTCTGTGATTTCAGGTATTTTCTGGCTGAAATTGAGGGACCTGAGCACAAATCTGATTCAGAGGCTGAAAAAGGACTGCTGATGCTGTTGGATTCTGACCACCCTGCACTCGAAGTGAATTTTTTGGAGCGATATAACTCCAAATAGCGTGCTCTCAATTGCGTTGGAAAGTAGACATCCAGGGCTTTCTAGAAATATATAATAGTTTATACTTTGTGCGAGTTTTGACGACGTAAAATGGCGTCAAAATTCCATTTCTCTACCCTATTCATCACCTCCTTTTAAACTACTTCCTTCATGGTTGGGTTAAGCCTTTTTTGAGGTTGCACCACAGGTCTCGAGTCTTCCTCCAGCAGAATCTTATGCATGCAAATAGTAGGGCTTATACTTTTGATGTCATCAATTGTCCATCCTAAAGCCGTTTTGTGAATTTTCAACATTCCAATCAGCTTTGCTTCATCTTCCATGCTTAAGGAGGAATTGATGATTACTGGCAAGATATCTTTTCCTCCAAGGAATGCATACTTGAGATGAGGAGGGAGGGGCTTCAACTCTTGCTTTGGCACCTCCTGATGTGTGGAAAACGATCCAACACAAAACTCACCGGCAAGTGTACCGGGTCGCATCAAGTAATAATAACTCACATGAGTGAGGTCGATCCCACAGGGATTGAAGAATTGAGCAATTTTAGTTTAGTGGTTGATTTAGTCAAGCGAATCAAGTTTTGGTTGAGTAGGTTGTATTTAACAGAATATAAATTGCTTGGAATGTAAAGGGAGAGGGGAAATTGCAGTAAATTAAAGAACAGGAAAGTAAAATAGACTGAATCTTAAAGTACAAGAAATTAAATGACTGAAACTTAAAGTGCAAGAAATGTAAATGGCAGTAACTTAAATGGCAAGGAATGTAAATTGCTTGAATGTAAAAGGGATTTGAGGACTGGGATTGCAGAATCTAAACGAAGAGAGAGTAAATTGCAACAATTAATAAAGTAGAAGATGAATTGGAATAAACTGAAATTCAAACAGAAAATGAAATTAAAGTGCAGCAGGGTTCACAGAAGAACCAAAAGAAGACAATGGGTCTCAGGTCTCAAGAGACTAGGTAGCAGAGCCTAGATCTCTATTTACCTTCCCAGATCCAAGTTCACAAAGCAATTGACAAGGAATTTAAGAAGAAACAGTAAAGAGAATGTGAATGGATTCAATTATGCAGAAAAGAAATTAAAGAGATTTTGAATGGAGATTGAGACAGAATTTCCTCAATTCTTCACACCCAAAACTCAAAACAAGGAAATTAAAAAGACCCAAGCAAGAATGAGGAAGAAGAGAGATCAATTCCCCTCCCCAATTCTCTGAAATCTCAGTGAAGACACCAAGAGAAGTTCCAAAGTGCAAAAATAAAATTCAAAGCTCAAAGAAAGTGCAAAGTTCAAAAGCAAAGCAAAAGGTAAGTGAAAAAAAGGTTCTTTAATTACATCAAACTAGCTCCTATTTATACACTTTCTATTCTTGGATTTTGGGATTTGGATGGGCTTTTGATTTGGTGAAGAAATGAATTAAATTGGCATTTTAATTGAATTTTTCGGCCCAAAATAATAGCTTCCAGGAGGCTGCCCTGCCCTTGTGGAGGGCAGGGCAGGATTTGGTGCATGTTGGTGCTTGCTTGGTGCGGCTTGGTGTGGCTTGGTGCGGTCTGGTGCTTGCCGGTGCGCAGAACGCTGCCCTGCCCTTGCGGAGGGCAGGGCAGGAAAAATTGATGCACCAGAAATGTGCCACGGTGCGTGCTTGGTGCTGCCAGATTCAAGCTGTGATGCGCCAGAATTGAGTCTTGGTGCACAAGATGCTGCCCTGCCCTCGCGGAGGGCAGGGCAGAAAAATATGGTGCTGCCAGGATCGTGTGTGGTGCACGCTGGTGCTGCCAGGGTAGATTTGGTGCGCCAGATTCACTTCTTGGTGCGCCAGAGTTGTGCACCAACAAAATGCTGCCCTGCCCTCGCGGAGGGCAGGGCAGTGTTTCCAAAATGCAGTCCCGTGTTCGAATCCGGGCAGAGACACACGCTAAGTCATTTTCCTTGGTTTCTTGGCACGGTAGTGGACCTTAGTACCTAGCTTCCTCATGGTCCCGTGTTCAACTCTTGTGGCAAGCATTTGGAGACATTTTCCTTTGATTTTCTCCCTTGGTGAGCCCGATACTGCCCTTGTGGAGGGCAGGGCAACATTTTATTCCTCTTGATTCCAAGGCACAAAATTGTGCTCTGCCCTTGTAGTGGGCAGGGCAGAGTTGCCTTCTCTGCTTAGTTCCCTTATGTTGCCCTCCTAGAGGGCAGTGTGCCCTTGTGGAGGGCAATGCTTGCCCTTCCTCATGTTGTGCGCCACACTTCTTCTCTCTTTGACCACACTTTCTTTTCCTTGGGCTACACTTCCTTAGGCCACGCTTTTCCTTTTTTTTTCTTTTCTTCACCTACAATAAACCAAAACAACCACTCAAAGTATCACTAAATTCAAGAGGCTTATAAATCAATTAAAATCTAATTAAAATTAGCTTAAACCTCATGGATTAACATTAATTTCATGGTGGTTGCTTGATTTAAAGAAGTTGTGCATTTTCACTCCAAATCACTTACTTAAGAAGCAAGAAAGTGCATAAAGACTAACAAAACAAATGAAATTAGCTTGAAAAATGGGTATATGATGACTTGTCATCACAACACCAAACTTAAATCTTGCTTGTCCCCAAGCAAGCATCAAAACTAAGAGTAAATGATATGAATAAGAAAAGAACACATATCCTTATTAGGCATATAGCAGAACTTGATTTATGGAGTCTTTATGCAGACAATGATAACTCAATTATTGTTGCTGTTACATAATATACATCTTTCCTCAAAGGCTTGCTAAACTTGCTGTTATAAGACTCACTTTTTAATTCCTCCCTTGCTAACTTTTCTTGGTTTACAATGCTTAACAAGCTTATTATTCTTTTGGAGGTTTGGTGTCAAATGTTGCAGTATTAGCCTTTGGCTTTATTTTCTTTTTCTTTTTACTCAACATCTTTCCACCACAGACACATGGCTCACTAATTCTTCCTAGGATCATTGATGCCCAGCATCTCTTTGGATAACTAAATGTTCTGTATCTAAGTTGCTCTTTATTGTGGATTTTCAATTGGCCATCCCAAATCAGTTGATCTAAGTGACCGGGTTTTAAAATACCCCTTAGAATTTACTCATCCAAGCATATCTTAGTACAAGAACACCACAGGCATATGTCCTATGGTCCAAGCTATTGGTGTCCAACCTTTATTCTTTGTTTTTCTTGCCATTTTGGCTTTTTCTTCTTCCTTTTCTTTCTGTTTTTGTTACCAAGGGCTGTTTCATTATTGATAAGAGTCTCTGTACAGCAAGCTAACTCACACTTGAATGAGAATGATATTATGCAACAATTATTTCATGAGTTATGCATTTAATCAAACACATATACCACCACCAACTTCCATTCTTACTTATGCAACATTGGATATTTCACTTTTCAATTCAAACAAATCTCTTTTATTTAAGCATATGGGGAACAAAACAAATTTAAAGCTAAGTGATGGATAACAAGCATTATGCAGATTTAGCATTGTTACAAACAATTTCACTTGCAACTAGATAAACACTTTAGCAAGACATACAATGGTTTCCAGATTCAAAACATCTCACATCAGCAAGGATTAAGTTTAGATACAACCTTTGAAGTTGCAGCCCTTTGATTCTTCCTTCTGTTGTGTTCTCTTTGAGTTAAGATGCATAAGGTCTTCAAGTGTTGACTCATATCCTGCATAACTCTCAAAGTTGCTTGCTTCTCAAGCCCTTAATTATATGGTTAGTATGCATAGTGTGGCTCCTGGATTTACTTTGGTGTGGGAACACCAAACTTAATTGTTTGCCACTGCCTCTTATGCAACCATTTTAACCATATGTGAAACCTTGTGTCCTTGCTAAAGGTTGATGAAATTAAAGCTAGAAAGCAATTAAACAGTTGAATAATGTGTTTGGTTGCTTGGAGCTAGCATCATGCAAGAGGTGAGAATGTGTTTTTAAATGATATTTTTGGTGGAACACCAAACTTAGAATCTTTCATTCTCCCTTAAATTGTTTTGGTGTGCAACACCAAACTTAGCTCCTTGCAATCCATACCAATTATTCAACATTTTTATTGAAAAAGCTATGAAAGAAAACTACCTCAGGTTGGGTTGCCTCCCAACAAGCGCTCTTTTATTGTCACTAGCTTGACATCTTCTATTTTTTTTCTGATCATGGAGGATTTAGGTTCTGGACCTCCTTTTCTTTGTTCCATTGCCCCCCTAGGTACAGTTTTGCTCTATGACCATTTGCTGTAAACCGACTCTTTGTTGCTTCATCTAGCAATTCAATACTCCCATAAGGGAAAACCTTAGTCACCAAGTATGGACCAGTCCACTTAGACTTAAGCTTGCCATGGAATATCTTGAGCGGTGAGTTATACAAGAGTACTTGTTGTCCATGTTTGAATTCTTTCTTCAAAATCTTCCTGTCATGCCATCTCTTAGCTTTTTCCTTGTATATCTTGGTATTTTCATAGGCTTCTAGCCTAAACTCATCTAGCTCATTCAGCTGCAACAACCTTTTCTCTCCTGCTGCTTCAGAATCCAAATTTAGAAGTTTAGTGGCCCAAAAGGCTTTGTGCTCAAGCTCTATAGGAAGATGACAAGATTTGCCATATAACAGCTGAAATGGGGACTTCCCAATAGGAGTTTTGAAAGCTGTTCTATATGCCCAAAGTGCATCTTCCAACTTCCTAGCCCAATCCTTTCTTGTGCTACCGACTGTTTTTTCTAGGATCTTCTTCAGTTCCCTGTTTGCTAATTCTGCCTGCCCATTAGTTTGAGGGTGATATGGTGTGGCTACCTTATGAATAACTCCATATTTGTGGAGAAGTTTCTCCATTTGTTTGTTACAAAAATGACCACCACCATCACTGATGAGACCCTTGGGTACTCCATATCTAGTAAAGATGTGCTTCTTTAGGAATTGAAGGACAATTTGTGCATCACAAGTAGTTGTGGCTATGGCTTCCACCCATTTTGAAACATACTCCACTGCTACCAAGATATATCTAAACGAATAAGAAGGAGGAAAGGGTCCCATGAAATCAATGCCCCATAGATCAAACGATTCTACTTCCAAAATGAAGTTCTGTGGCATCTCGTTCCTTCTTGTTAGTCCTCCTGCTCTTTGGCATTCATTACATTGGTGGACAAACTCCCTGGCATCTTTGAAGATGGTTGGCCAATAGAAACCACTTTGTAATATCTTTGCTGCTGTTCTTTCTGGACCAAAGTGTCCACCATAAGCTGAGCCATGGCAATGCCATAATATATCTCTCATTTCACTTTCAGGAATACATCTCCTGATTATTCCATCAGAGCATCTTCTGAACAGATAGGGTTCATCCCACAAGAACTTCCTTGCTTCATTGATTAGTTTCTTCACTTGTTGCTTAGTGAATTCTTGAGGTATCTTTCTCCCTACTTTGTAGTTTGCTATATCAGCGAACCATGGTGTTTGTTGGATCAGCATAAGATGTTCATCTGGGAAGCTTTCATTCACAGGTAATGAGGCCTTTTGAATTGTTTCTGGTGGCAGCCTTGACAAATGATCAGCAACTAGATTTTCAGTGCCTTTCCTGTCCTTCACCTCAATGTCAAATTCTTGTAGGAGTAGAATCCACCTGATGAGTCTTGGTTTAGCATCCTGCTTTGACATCAAATACTTGAGAGCAGCATGATCAGTATAAACCACAAT
The DNA here is from genome assembly GCF_003086295.3 of Arachis hypogaea. Classification (NCBI taxonomy): domain Eukaryota; kingdom Viridiplantae; phylum Streptophyta; class Magnoliopsida; order Fabales; family Fabaceae; genus Arachis; species Arachis hypogaea. Next base: position 99,723,633 of record NC_092044.1, read on the forward strand.
TTTAGATCCTATCAAGTACGATCTAAACTTATCAAATGCATAGACTACAGCTAATAATTCCTTCTCTGTTGTAGTGTAATTTTTTTGAGCTTCATTCAATACTTTACTTGCATAATATATGACATGATGCAAATTTCCCTTCTTCTGTCCAAGTACAGCACCAATTGCAATATCACTTGCATCACACATGAGTTCAAACGGTAAGTTCCAATCCGGGGGTGTGATAATTGGTGCTGTTGTGAGTTTATGTTTTAAAGTTTCAAAAGCATGCTGGCAATTTTCATCAAAAACAAAAGGTTTATCAATCATTAAAAGGTTACTCAAAGGTTTGGCTATTTTAGAAAAATCTTTGATAAACCTTCTATAAAATCCTGCATGTCCCAAGAAACTTCTAACAGATTTCACATTAGTTGGTGGAGGGAGTTTTTCTATTATTTCCACTTTTGCCTTGTCAACCTCTATCCCTTTTCTTGAAACTTTATGACCAAGAACAATCCCCTCAGGCACCATGAAATGACACTTCTCCCAGTTCAAAACCAAGTTAGTTTCTTGGCACCGTTTCAAGACAAGAGTTAGATGGTTTAAGCAAGTATTGAAAGTATCACCAAAAACAGAGAAGTCATCCATGAAAACCTCTAAAAATTTTTCAACCATATCTGAGAAAATGGAGAGCATACACCTTTGAAAAGTGGCTGGGGCATTGCATAATCCGAATGGCATTCTTCTATAGGCAAAAACTCCAACTGGGCATGTGAATGACGTTTTTTCTTGGTCCTTTGGATCTACCACTATCTGATTATACCCAGAGTAGCCATCCAAGAAACAATAATAAGCATGGCCAGCCAACCTTTCAAGCATTTGGTCAATGAAAGGAAGTGGGAAGTGATCTTTGCGTGTGGCATCATTCAACCTTCTATAATCAATACACATCCTCCACCCTGTTACAGTTCTGGTGGGAATGAGTTCACTCCTTTCATTGATAATGACTGTCATCCCACCTTTCTTTGGTACCACTTGGACTGGGCTTATCCATGAGCTATCGGAAATAGGATATATGATTCCTGCATTCCATAATTTCATTACTTCCTTCTGGACGACTTCCTTCATTGCAGAATTTAGTCTTCTCTGCGGTTGAATTACTGCTTTGGAATTGTCCTCCAAAAGGATCTTATGCATGCATACTGTAGGGCTGATGCCTTTCAGGTCATCAATGGTCCATCCTAAAGCATCCTTGTGAGCTCTGAGAACATCAAGAAGCTCTCCTTCTTCTTTCTTTGTCAAGGATGAATTAATGATCACTGGGAAGCTCTCCGAAGTGCCAAGAAATGCATATTTGAGATGAGAAGGTAGTGGCTTCAGTTCTTGCTTTTGCACCTCTTCTTTCTTGCTTGGTTCCACCTCTTTGTCGATGGAAGCCTCAGCTACATGTTCCTCTATTGTTTCTTTATTGTCTTTTTCTTGCTCATACTGATTGATGTCTAACATTTCTTCCACCAGGCTCTCTATCATTTCCACCCTCAAATGATCTTCTTGCTCAGGAGGGTGCTGCATTGACTTAAAAACATTTATGATCATTTGCTCATTGTGTACTCTGAAAATCATCTCTCCTTTCTCCACATCTATAATGGCTCTTGCAGTTGCTAGAAATGGTCTGCCCAAGATGATTGAATTGTTGCCTTCCTCATCGGTATCTAAGATTACAAAGTCCGCAGGGAAGATAAACTCTCCAACCTTAACTAACAGATTTTCCACAATTCCATTCGGTGTCTTGATTGATCTGTCGGCCATAACTAGTGACATCCTGGTAGGTTTGAATTCTTCTATGGCAAGCTTCTTCATCATGGACAAGGGCATTAAGTTGATACTAGCTCCAAGATCACAGAGAGCTTTGTCCAAGGATAGCTTGCCTATAGTGCATGACACTACAAAACTCCCTGGATCCTTAAGCTTTGGTGGGATTCCCTTTTGGAGCACGGCGCTACATTCCTCACTAAGCATCACCGTTTCCTTCTCATTCCAATCTCTTTTCTTGTTGATGAGCTCTTTCAAGAACTTGGCATACAGAGGCATTTGCTCCAAAGCCTCAGTTAAAGGTATGTTAATTTCCAGCTTCTTGAAAGTCTCAAGAAATTTGTGGAAATGCTGATCCTTTGTCTCTTTGTGAAATCTCTGTGGATAAGGCAGTGGTGGTGTTGAGCTCTTCTCCATTTGATGTTGTCTTGGAGTTGGTTCTTCCATGATTTGCTTTCCTTTCTTCAAATTCTGTGGTTTGTTGTCTTCCTCTGTGAGTTTTTCTGGGACATTTTTGCTTATCATGTCCTTGTTGATGGCTTCATCATTCTTTGTTGGCTCATTGTCACTATGCGTGGTTGCTCCTTGGTTACCATCTGCTAATACTTTTCCACTTCTTAGTTGCACGACCTTGCATTCTTCCTTTGGGTTGGGAATGGTGTCACTAGGTAGTGAACTTGATGGCTTCTCAACAGAAATCTGCTTTGAGATTTGCCCAATTTGCCTTTCTAAGTTCTTCATGGAAGCTTCTTGGTTCTTTGTTGTCAATTCTTGGTTCTTCATCATCTTCTCCATGAGCAGCTCTAGATTAGTGATCCTCTAGGATTCATGTGAAATTGGTTGATTTTGGGTTGTTGATGGATGATGATAAGTGGTTTGGTTTGTTGGGTGGTTATTGGGTGGATAATGGTTAGAGTTGGGGTAGTTATTTTGTGGTTTTCTGTATGTATTTTGGTTAGTGTTTGGCTGGGGGTTGTGGTTTGTGCTTTTCCAATTATTCTGACTTGTGTTTCTTTGCCATGGTTGTTGGTTTTGATTATGGTTGTCTCCCCACCTGAGGTTGGGATGGTTCTTCCAAGATGGATTGTAAGTATCACCATAGACTTCATTTGTTCCAGGATTTTGATTGTGCATGTATTGGACTTGCTCTTGCTGTTGCTCCTCATGAGTTTCTTCACTTTGCACCTAAGTAGTTGGTGATTGGCTTGTGGCACTCACTGATGCAACTTGCAAGCCATCAATTCTCTTGGCCATTTGTTCAAACTGTTGTTGAATCTGCTGCTGCATTATCTTGTTCTGAGCTAGAATTGAATCCACTCCTTCCAACTCCATTACTCCTCTTCTTTGTGATGGTTGGCGTTGTCTTTGATGAGCAAAGAAATATTGGTTATTGGCCACCATGTCAATGAGGTTTTGAGCTTCCTCTGTGGTTTTCATGAGTTGCAAAGAGCCTCCAGCTGAATGATCAAGTGCTTCTTGAGCTTTAAGAGTGAGTCCCTCATAGAAGTTTTGCAACTTGTCCCACTCAGTGAACATCTCTGGTGGACATTTCCTCAATAGAGCCTTATATCTTTCCCATGCTTCATATAAGTTCTCAGCCTCCATTTGAGTGAATGTCTGCACCTCAGTCTTCAATCTTAGGATTCTTTGAGGGGGATAAAATTTGGCAAGGAACTTTCTCACCAAGTCATCCCAAGTGTTGATGCTTTCTTTTGGAAAGGTCTCTAGCCATTGAGTGGCTTTGTCTCTGAGAGAGAATGGAAAGAGCAGCAACTTGTAGCTATCAGGAGGTACACCATTGGTTTTCACCGTGTCACAGATTCTCAAGAAGGTAGACAAATGTTGATTTGGATCTTCCAAAGGCCCTCCTCCAAAAGAACAATTGTTTTGAACCAGAGTGATGAGTTGTGGCTTTAGTTCAAAATTGTTTGCATTAACATTAGGAAGAAGAATGCTACTTCCACAGTGTCTAGCATTTGCAAATGTGTATGAAGCCAAGACTCTTCGTTGTTGTTGATTATTGTTGGCTCCTTCTCTTGGTTGATTGGGATCTCCTTCCATCTCTTAGAATTCCTCCTCAGATTCTTCCTCTCCAATGACGTTCTTTCCTCTTTCAGCTCTTCTTATTCTTCGAAGAGTTCTTTGGTCAATTTCAGAGAGGACTGGGGAAGATCTTCCTGTACCTGACATACAAACACACAACAATAAACACACAGATCCAGAAAACCAATGAAACTTCAATCTACAGCTAGAATGAAGTTTTAGTTAGTTTAAGCAAAAATTCAAACAGTTAGTGTGTTAGACAAAATTAAAAGAACAGAAAAGAAAAAGTGCTTAATCTAGACCTCCACTTCACTTAATCATTGTCAATCTATTTCAATCCCCGGCAACGGCACCAAAAACTTGATGTGTGGAAAACGATCCAACACAAAACTCACCGGCAAGTGTACCGGGTCGCATCAAGTAATAATAACTCACATGAGTGAGGTCGATCCCACAGGGATTGAAGAATTGAGCAATTTTAGTTTAGTGGTTGATTTAGTCAAGCGAATCAAGTTTTGGTTGAGTGGGTTGTATTTAACAGAATATAAATTGCTTGGAATGTAAAGGGAGAGGGGAAATTGCAGTAAATTAAAGAACAGGAAAGTAAAATAGACTGAATCTTAAAGTACAAGAAATTAAATGACTGAAACTTAAAGTGCAAGAAATGTAAATGGCAGTAACTTAAATGGCAAGGAATGTAAATTGCTTGAATGTAAAAGGGATTTGAGGACTGGGATTGCAGAATCTAAACGAAGAGAGAGTAAATTGCAACAATTAATAAAGTAGAAGATGAATTGGAATAAACTGAAATTCAAACAGAAAATGAAATTAAAGTGCAGCAGGGTTCACAGAAGAACCAAAAGAAGACAATGGGTCTCAGGTCTCAAGAGACTAGGTAGCAGAGCCTAGATCTCTATTTACCTTCCCAGATCCAAGTTCACAAAGCAATTGACAAGGAATTTAAGAAGAAACAGTAAAGAGAATGTGAATGGATTCAATTATGCAGAAAAGAAATTAAAGAGATTTTGAATGGAGATTGAGACAGAATTTCCTCAATTCTTCACACCCAAAACTCAAAACAAGGAAATTAAAAAGACCCAAGCAAGAATGAGGAAGAAGAGAGATCAATTCCCCTCCCCAATTCTCTGAAATCTCAGTGAAGACACCAAGAGAAGTTCCAAAGTGCAAAAATAAAATTCAAAGCTCAAAGAAAGTGCAAAGTTCAAAAGCAAAGCAAAAGGTAAGTGAAAAAAAGGTTCTTTAATTACATCAAACTAGCTCCTATTTATACACTTTCTATTCTTGGATTTTGGGATTTGGATGGGCTTTTGATTTGGTGAAGAAATGAATTAAATTGGCATTTTAATTGAATTTTTCGGCCCAAAATAATAGCTTCCAGGAGGCTGCCCTGCCCTTGTGGAGGGCAGGGCAGGATTTGGTGCATGTTGGTGCTTGCTTGGTGCGGCTTGGTGTGGCTTGGTGCGGTCTGGTGCTTGCCGGTGCGCAGAACGCTGCCCTGCCCTTGCGGAGGGCAGGGCAGGAAAAATTGGTGCGCCAGAAATGTGCCACGGTGCGTGCTTGGTGCTGCCAGATTCAAGCTGTGATGCGCCAGAATTGAGTCTTGGTGCACAAGATGCTGCCCTGCCCTCGCGGAGGGCAGGGCAGAAAAATATGGTGCTGCCAGGATCGTGTGTGGTGCGCGCTGGTGCTGCCATGATAGTGATTTGGTGCGCCAGATTCACTTCTTGGTGTGCCAGAATTGTGCACCAACAAAATGCTGCCCTGCCCTCGCGGAGGGCAGGGCAGTGTTTCCAAAATGCAGTCCCGTGTTCGAATCCGGGCAGAGACACACGCTAAGTCATTTTCCTTGGTTTCTTGGCACGGTAGTGGACCTTAGTACCTAGCTTCCTCATGGTCCCGTGTTCAACTCTTGTGGCAAGCATTTGGAGACATTTTCCTTTGATTTTCTCCCTTGGTGAGCCCGATACTGCCCTTGTGGAGGGCAGGGCAACATTTTATTCCTCTTGATTCCAAGGCACAAAATTGTGCTCTGCCCTTGTAGTGGGCAGGGCAGAGTTGCCTTCTCTGCTTAGTTCCCTTATGTTGCCCTCCTAGAGGGCAGTGTGCCCTTGTGGAGGGCAATGCTTGCCCTTCCTCATGTTGTGCGCCACACTTCTTCTCTCTTTGACCACACTTTCTTTTCCTTGGGCTACACTTCCTTAGGCCACGCTTTTCCTTTTTTTTCTTTTTTTCACCTACAATAAACCAAAACAACCACTCAAAGTATCACTAAATTCAAGAGGCTTATAAATCAATTAAAATCCAATTAAAATTAGCTTAAACCTCATGGATTAACATTAATTTCATGGTGGTTGCTTGATTTAAAGAAGTTGTGCATTTTCACTCCAAATCACTTACTTAAGAAGCAAGAAAGTGCATAAAGACTAACAAAACAAATGAAATTAGCTTGAAAAATGGGTATATGATGACTTGTCATCACCTCCTCTTTCTTGCCTTCAAAAGAGATTTCAGTCACTTGTTCTTCTGAGATATCTTATCTATTTCTATTTCTTCTTCTTGTTCTTCCTAACCGTGTGTTCCAAGCACTTCTTCCACCAATTCTTCTATCATTTCCACTCTCATATGCTTTTCCTTCTCAGGGGGATATTGCATTGCTTTAAAGACATTGATGATCATTTGCTCATCTTTCACCTTGAGAATCATTTCACCTCTCTCTACATCAATGATGGCCCTTGCCGCGGCTAAGAAAGGCCTCCCCAGGATAATCGAGTTGTGTCCCTCTTCTTCCATGTCTAAAATGACAAAATCGGCAGGGAGGATGAATTCTCCAACCTTCATCAATAAGTTCTTTACAACTCCATTGAGTATCTTGAGTTATTTATCAGCCATTTGGAGTGACATCCTGGTAGGTTTAACTTCATCTATTGCAAGCTTTTTCATCATTGAGAGAGGCATCAAGTTGATGCTGGCACCTCAATCACAAAGAGCTCTTTCCAATGTCATGTTGCCTATGGTGCACGATATGATGAAGCTCCCTAGGTCTTTAAGTTTTGGTGGAATGCCTCTTTGAATTACTGCACTACATTCTTGAGTTAAGATCACGGTCTCCTTTTCATTCTAGCTTCTTATCTTGTTGATAAGCTCCTTGAGGAATTTTGCATATAATGGCATTTGCTCCAATGCTTCAGCAAGTGGGAGGTAAGGCTTCACCTTCTTTCATTCCAGCTTCTTCAAAATCTCTAGGAACTTCAAAAATTGTTGGTCTTTGAGCTCTCTTTGCAGCCTTTGAGGGTTTGGCAAAGAAGGGATGTAAGGCTTCACCTCCTTTCTTTGTTCTTGTGGTTGCTCTTCCATGACTTGCTTCCCTTTCTTTGAGACTTGAGGCTCCTCCTCCTTCTTGGAACTTTCCTTGTCATTCTTGTCCTCCTCTACTTGCTTCTTGCTAGTACCTTTGTCATTTTCCAATGTCCTTCCACTTCTGAGTTGAATTGCCTTGCATTCTTCTTTGGGATTTGGAATGGTATCACTTGGAAAAGCATTGTTTGGTCTTTCAGCTTGCTACTTGGACAATTGTCCGATTTGTCTCTCCAGATTCCTTAGTGAGGCCTTATAATTCTTGTTGGCCAATTCTTGATGCTTTATCATTTTCTCCATCATCATCTCCAAGTTGGAGATTCTTTGGGATTCTTGTGGAGGTTGTGGCTGAGTGTGGGGTGTAGATGGTAGATGAAAGTTATTGTGGTTAGTTGATGGGTTATTTGGTGGATAGTAAGTGGATGTGGGATGATTGTTTTGGGGTTTTCTGTATGGATTTTGGTTAGTGTTTCGAAAGTTACCTGAAATTGAAGGTCGATCTCGGATGAGATCTGTGGTGGTGGCCAGAGCTGTCGTGTCCAGCTTGTTGGATTTGGTGGAGCAGCCGATCCTTCATCACCGAAGGGTGGTGGTACCTGCAAGAGACTCCGATGCTTAAGTTAGCACGTGCTTTAGGAAGATTTTTATGTGTGGAATCAGAGTATGAGTTATACTTGGGTGCTCCAGTGTATTTATAGTAGTGTGGAGTGACCTATCTTGAGATAAGTTAGTTATCTTATCTTATCTTTGAGCGAAGTCACCTATCTTTTAGGCCAGCCGCCTTTAGAGTGGGCTGTGTCCTTTTGCTTGGGCCTGGTTGGGCCTCTTATGGTGATTTGGCCGAGCTCTTCAAGGAGAGGTCGGTGGCGATCGACCTTAAGAGGTCGGTTGCTCTTATCTTTGGTCAGCCCGGATCGTATAGCTCGACGCAGGGTATGAACAGTTCCCCTGCTCGAGGTTGATCTTTCCCTTGAGGTCGTGTGTTTAGACTTCGACCCCTCTGAGAAAGTCGTGCTCGAGCATTTGCCTCTGGTTGATCTCTCGTAGAGTTCTTGTCTGGGATTTGCTCCTTTGAATGCGAAGCGTTTCTTTTTATTTTTAACTGTAGCGCGCTTTTCACCTGGGAATGCACGAGGGCTTAAAAGCTCATTTATTTCCCAATTGCCATTTCATCTTTTCCCTCTTTGCACCTCATTTTGAAATTAAAGAATCACTTTCAGTTTCATTCTCTTCGTCCTTTGCTTGTCTTTTGCCAAGTGCTTCGTTTGTCTGCCTTCTCTGTTTTTGCGTCCCCTGGCTTCCCCTTTTCTTTACTCGAAAGTGATTGTTGGCGCAGATTCATCGTTGTTTTTGTCTGAACAGTTATCGCCTTCTCTTCTGCAGGTTAGTTTTCCCTCTTTGTTCTTTGATAATCGTTCTTATGTATGCTTTTATTGTTGCGTACTTTGCAAAGTTTTTATTTTTATTGAGTTTGCCTTTGGGAAGCTTGATTCTTTTCTGCGAAAGATTACATCTTTGTGCTTGATCAACGTTATTTTTTCCATGATGCTCTTGTTTGAGAAAAATGTGCACCTTCTAGGTTTCTGGTAGTTTTACTTTCGTAGGGCATTTTGCTTGTCGCCTATTCCTGTCGCTTTTCATCCTTGCATGCCTTCTTTTTGTACAAAGTTTTAGTTTTTTGTTGAACTGTTGATAGAAAAAGGTTGGAGCTTTCTTGATGATTTTCTGTGATGGTCGTGGTCTTTGCTGTTTGTATGGAGGGATGCTGAAAAGATGATTTGAACTCCTTGTATCTTTTGAGAGGGTTAAGGGCTAGTTTAGGGCATCGATTTTTGCGCCGAATTCTCATTTTTGGGTTCTTGCCTCCAAAGGGTGCCCCTGGACTTTTTCTTGGTCCTTCACATTCTGCGAGTTCTGGGGTTTCCCTTTTGTTGCTAGATCTGACATTTACTGATTGTTTCTTTTGGTATCTTCTTATTGTCCGAGTTGTTTGGTAGTGACTATTTTTTCTTTTTCTTACTATAGGGATAGTTGGCCTATGTCTTCACGAAAAAATATTATCCAGATGTCTTCGAAAGTTACTGCTGGTATAGCCGATTGGCTGAATTCGATAGTTCTAATGTGTGTGACTGTAGCTGACCCTGACTCTTGTTTAAGACTTAGGAGATTCTATAGGATTTGTAGCAATAGGGATGATGAGAAGAACTATGAACTGGTGTCACCTGACCCTGAGGAGATGGTTTGTTTTCCTTCTTTAACTCAGGGAGAACGGCCCTTTTTCTATGCCTATGACTACTTTTTTAGTCAGCTGAGTATCACCATCCCTTTTTCCGCTTTTGAGACCGACCTGTTGTGGTCTTATAACATGGCCCCTTCTCGGCTCCATCCGAACTCATGGGGTTTCATAAAGATTTTTCAACCATTGTGTCAAGAATTGGGTGTCCGACCTACCCAAAATCTCTTTCTATATCTTTTTGTATTGACCAAGCCTGGGGTAGCTAAGAAGAAAGCCTCTTGGATTTCTTTCTGAGCTACTAAAGGGAAGAAAGTATTCTCTATACCAGTTTGGTCTATTCCTTCCAACCCTGTTCAGCCGACGTCTCGTGTTGCCTCCTCCCCTACTGCTGTTGGTCCTCCCCCAAAACGACAAAAAATTGTTGGTTCTTTTGATTTGAATGCCAAGGACTTTGATGGTGTAGGTTTCGCTACCGAACTGATATCTCCTCATGGCCGAATTCTGCTGGATGATGTGTCCATCCTTCGCCATTTGGATTTTATTACCAGCAATAGTGTTCGAATGGCCAATATGGGCGCGGCCTTGTTCTGTACAGTCCAGGGTTCTCCAGTTCACGCGACTAAGGCCTTTATGGAAGAGGCCAAATCTGAATTTGATAGGATTAAGGGTTTGAAGGATGAGCTTGACGCTAGGATGGAAACGTTGGAGTTGGATGTGGAGAGGGAGAAGTCCCGAGCTACTGCTGCCGAGGCTACTGCCAAGCTGGCTGAGGAGATGGCAAAAAAGCATAAAGAGAGCTACACCCGTACCTACGACGAGCTGCTGGAAACCAGGGAGAGGCTTGAGACTACCCATGTGGACTATGCCGAGCTCCAAGGTCACCTGGTAGGCAGTGTGACTGATGCGTACGAAAACTTGAAAGTCCAGGTCTAAGTTCTTGCTCCTGAGCTTGATCTTACCTTATTCAGCTTGGACAACGTACTGGAGGATGGCAAGATTGTGCCAGCCCCGGATGATGAAGATGAGGGTCTTCCTCTTGTGCCACCAGGGAAAGCCTCAGCAGCTTCAGCTTCTTCTGTCCCTTCAGAGGTCGACCATCCAGAGCCCGAGCCCGATGTGCAGATTCTGAACCGGTTGGATGGAACTGTTGATGTTGTCCCGATCTCGGCCATTCTTCCTACTTCAGCCAAGGATGCTTCTACTGGGGAGGATTTGAATCCTTTATAACTTTTTTGTGTTTATATTATAGTCCGACTTGTGGACGTTTGAACTTGTTTTTTATTGGTTGGTTTCTTTGACATTTGGTTGCTTCTTTGCAACTTTTATTTTGCAAAAACAAAACACTTTAAACTCCGGGGCTACCTTTTAGGTGACCTTTTGATTCTTTAATGTTTTATTGTGATAGTTAAATTTTGCTGGATGTGTGGGGTTTTACTTTTTGCAACCCTTCGATCTTTTATTCAAGCATTTCTCGGTCTGACCTCCTTGGAGTGAGTTTGTTACTCTTTGCTTTTGGGGGTCTTGCCTTGTTTAGACTTAATGCTGGTTAATTTTGTATCAAGTCGGGCAGTCTCTGTGGCTTGGTGGCTGGGCTTTTAGCGACTTATCCGATAACTTTTTAGTGTTCTTTTGCATAGAACCTTTTTAGTTTCGAACATCTTTTGTAGCCTTGTTTTGAGATCGCGCCTATTTTTGAGCGGAGTTGTTCCCTTTTTAGCTAAGCGCCTTTGAGACATAAGTTGATTTCAAACTTTTTGGCTTTTGGCTTGTTCTCTTCTCGAGTTGGTTTTTTTTGGATCGCGCCTTTAGCTGATGTCGACCTGTCTGGCTTCACCGTCCGGGCTTTTTAGTCATTGGTGCACGAAATTGCAATCACACTTTGCAATTCCACACAACTAACCAGCAAGTGCACTGGGTCGTCCAAGTAGTACCTTACGTGAGTAAGGGTCGATCCCACAGAGATTGCCGGCTTGAAGCAAGCTATGGTTATCTTATTATTCTTAGTCAGGATATCAATACTGGTTTTTGGTTTTAATTGCAAAAAATAAAAGGGCATAAAATAAATACTTGTTATGCAGTAATGAAGATTAGGTTGGAGTTTTGGAGATGCTCTGTCTTCTGAATCTTTGCTTTCCTACTGTCTTCTTCTTCACGCACACAAGGTTCCTTCCATGGCAAGCTTTATGTTGGTTGGTCACCGTTGTCAATGGGTACCATCCGTCCACTCAGTGAAAATGGTTCAACTACGGGTTCCGTAGGGCTATTCATCTGTCGGTTCTCACTCGTGCTGGAATAAGATCCATTGATCCTTTTGCATACTGTCACTGTGCCCAACATTTGTGAGTTTGAAGCTTGTCATAGTCATCCCTTCCCAGATCGTACTCGGAATACCACAGACAAGGTTTAGACTTTTCGGATCTCAGGAATGCTGCCAATTGATTCTAGCTTATACCACGAAAACTCTAACCTCATGGATTTGAATGCTCTATTGTCAGGAGAGGCAATCCAACTCATGAACCAGAAACCCAAGAGATACACATTCAATCTAAGGTAGAACGGAAGTGGTTGTCAGACACGCGTTCATAGGTTGAGAATGGTGATGAGTGTCACGGATCATCACATTCATTATGTTGAAGTGCGAATGAATATCTTAGAATAGAAACAAGCGTGATTGAATGAAAAACAGTAGTAATTGTATTAATCCATCGAGACACAGCAGAGCTCCTCACCCCCAACAATGAAGCTTAGAGACTCATGCCGTAGAAGATACAAAATTTAGATGTAAAAAATGTCATGAGGTGCATAATAAATCCCTAAAAGTAGTTTTTATACTCAACTAGTAACCTAGGTTTACAGAGAATGAGTAAACTAAGATAGATAGTGCAGAAATCCACTTTTGGAGCCCACTTGGTGTATGCTGGGGCTGAGTATTGAAGCATCCACGTGTAGAGGCCTTCCTTGGAGTTAAACGCCAATTTGTAACTTGTTTCTGGCGTTTGACTCTAGCTTGTGACTTGTTTCTGGCGTTTGACGCTAGAAAAGGGTAGAAAGCTAGCGTTAAACGCCAGTTTGCATTATCTAAACTCAGAAAAAGTATGGACTATTATATATTGCTGGAAAGCCCTGGATGTGTACTTTTTAACACAATTAAGAGCGCGCCATTTGGACTTCTGTAGCTCCAAAAAATCTATTTCGAGTGCAGGGAGGTTAGAATCCAACATCATCTGCAGTTCTTTAACAGCCTCTGAATCTGATTTTTGCTCAGGTCCCTCAATTTCAGCCAGAAAGTACCTCAAACCACAGAAAAACACACAAACTCATAGCAAAGTCCAGAAATGTGATTTTTTCCTAAAAACTAATAAAAATATACTAAAAAGTAGCTAGATCCTACTAAAAACTATATGAAAACACCCCCAAAAAGCATATAAAATATCCGCTCATCACAACACCAAACTTAAACTGTTGCTTGTCCCCAAGCAACTAGATAAGTAAAACAAGATAGAAAGAAAACCAAGAGGCAATTTCAGAGTTATATATGAAGCTCAAATTTTAATTAGATTAGCGGGACTAGTAGCTTTTTGCTTCTGAACAGTTTTGGCATCTCACTTCATCCTTTGAAGTTTAGAATGATTGGCATCCATAGGAACTCAGAATTTAGATAGTGTTATTGATTCTCCTAGTTTAGTATGTTGATTTTTGAACACAGCTACTTTATGAGTCTTGGCCGTTGCCCTAAGCACTTTGTTTTCCAGTATTACCACCGGATACATAAATGCCATAGACACACAACTGGGTGAACCTTTTTAGATTGTGACTCAGCTTTGCTAAAGTCCCCAATTAGAGGTGTCTAGAGTTCTTAAGCACACTCTTTTGCTTTGGATTACGACTTTAACCACTCAGTCTCAAGCTTTTTACTTAGACCTGCATGCCACAAGCACATGGCTAGGGACAGCTTGATTCAGCTGCTTAGGCCAAGATTTTATTCCTTTGGCCCTCCTATCCATTAATGCTCAAAGCCTTGGATCATTTTCCCTGCCTTTTAGTTTAAAGGGCTATTGGCTTTTTCTGCTTGCGTTTTCTTTCTTTTTTTTGAATACTTTGTTCTTCACTGCTTTTTCTTGCTTCAAGAAACAATTTCATGATTTTTCAGATAATCAATAACATTTCTCTTGTTCATCATTCTTTCAAGAGCCAACAATTTTAACATTCATAAACTTCACTATCAGAATTATGCACTGTTCAAGTATTCATTCAGAAGACAAAAAGTGTTGTCACCACATATAAATAATTTGAATTTTTCTTATTAAAAACTCAAAAAAATTACTTCCTTATTCTAAAAGTATCTGCTATTTTATTCATGTTTAATGATAATGAGAAAAATAAATTATAACTTACTTGGAGATGATAAAAATAAAAATAAAAATACTAATTACTACTACCCATATGACTCCTAAGATAGATTTCTAATAGCAGAAGTTATCACAGAGTTAAGATTAGGACTCAACAACCTTTATTTTGGGAGATGGATGCTCCTTCAATCTGTGGGGTGTCTGGTCCCTCAAGGGAGAGCTTTTGGCATTTCAACTCCTGTAGCTCACGCCCTTGCTTCTCCTGTTCCTTAAGCAGTTTGCAGATCATACTACTTTGATTCTGCTGTTCTTCCTTAAATTGATCCATAGTTTCTTGTAGCTTGGTAACAGATGCTTCTAAGCGGGTCCAGTAGTCAATCTGAGGGAATTCTGGGAGGAACTCCTGCGTCCTCTTTTTGATGGAGTTATCATGTACTTGTTGTCTTTATATTGACTTCTTGGTGATTGGATGTTAAACTGGGATGTACTCATCTACTCCCATCTTCACTCCAGCTTCTTTACATAGCAGAGAAATTAGGTTTGGATAAGCCAATTTGTCTTCTTTGGAGTTCTTATTTGTAATTGTGTAGAGCTCACAAGAAATCAGCTGATGAATCTCCACTTCGTGTCCTTGCATAATACATTGGATCATCACTGCTCTTTTGATAGTGACTTCAGAGCGGTTACTGGTGGGTAATATGGAACACCCAATGAAGTCCAGCCAGCCCCTAGCAACCGGTTTGGGATCCCCTCTTTTGACTTGATTTAGGGTCCCCTTTGTGCTGGTTTTCCACTTGGCTCTAGGGATGCATATGTCCTCTAGAACTTGGTCTAAGCGCTTATCTGACCTCACCATTCTCTTATTAAAGGATTCTGGATCATCTTGTAGTTGAGGCAACTTGAAGACCTCTCTTATTTTGTCGAGGTGAAAGTAAATGATCTTCCCTCTTACCATGGTTCGAAAGGTATAGAAGGCAGTTTCAGTCATTCTCTGCCTCTTTGTCTGCCACAGATTTGAGTAGAATTCCTGAAACATATTTTTACCCACCTTTGTCTCAGGATTAGCTAGAATTTCCCAGCCTCTGTTTCGAATCTACTCTTGGATCTCCGGATATTCGTCTTCTTTTAGATCGAATTTAACTTCCGTGATCACTGGCCTTAGACCCATTATTTTGTGGTAATGGTCCGCATGTTCCTTTGTTAGGAACCTCTCTTGATTCCAAAGTGGTTTTGGAATATTCTCTTTCTTGCCTCTTGAAGTGGTTTGTTTTCCCTTAGGAGCCATGATCTTAGCGAGTCTTAGCTCAGTGATCACGAAAAACACACCAAACTTAGAGGTTTGCTTGTCTTCAAGCAAAAGAAAGGAAATGAGAGGAATAGGAGGAGAGACAAATTCGAATTATGGAGGAGAGGGGGTGGCCGAATGTGAATTTAAAAGAAGGGGAGTGGGTTTGAAAATTTTGAAAAAGATATGATATAAGATATGATTTGTAAAAGATAAGTATGAAATGCAAAAGATGTAATTTTAAAATTGAAAAGATATGAGAGAGTTTTGAAAAAGATAAAACTAAATTAAAATAGATAGTATGATGAGTTGAAAAAGATTTAAAAAAAGATATTAAAAAGATAATTGAGTTTTGAAAAAGATTTGAAAAGAAATTAAAAATATATATGAGTTTTGAAAAAGATTTGAAAAGAAGTTGAGGATGAGTGAAGAAAGATTTTTAGGATTAAGAATTAAAATTTTTTTTGAAATTGACATTGAAATATGAGGATTTGTAATATGTTCATGCAAGAAATTATGATGGAAAACATGAAAAATTAAAAAAATTCAGTTGGGAAAACAAAACTACCTCCCCTCCACATGCCTGGCGTTAAACGCCCAGGTGTTCCCTGTTTTGGGCGTTTAACGCCCAGTTGTAGCTTGTTTTGGGCGTTTAACGCCCATTTGTTGCTTGTTTTGGGCGTTTAACGCCCAACCAGGTACCCTGGCTGGCGTTAAACGCCAAAAAGCCTTTGTTACTGGCGTTTTTGTGCCAGTGAGCTTCTTTCCTCTGCTCTGCATCCTTCTATAACTTTGTGAACTCCTGTAAATGAGAATTAATCCTGAAGATAATTTATCAAACTCCTATAATTATTATTTAAATAACAAATAAACTACAGCAATGGCTGGGTTGCCTCCCAGCAAGCGCTTTTTTATTGTCTTTAGCTGGACCTTACTGAGCTTTAATCTAGTCTCAGTCTTGAGCATTCTTGCTCAACATGGCTTTCAAAATAATGTTTTACTCTCTGTCCATTAACAATGAATTTTTTGTCAGAGTCAGTATCCTGAAGGTCTACATATCCATATGGTGACACACCTGTAATCACATATGGTCCTCTCCACCGGGATTTTAATTTCCCAGGGAATAGCCTGAGCCTAGAGTTGAACAGCAAAACCTTTTGTCCTGGTTCAAAGACTCTAGATGATAGTTTCTTGCCATGCCACTTTTTAGCTTTCTCCTTGTTAATTTTGGCATTTTCAAAAGCATTGAGTCTGAATTCCTCTAGCTCATTCAGCTGGAGCAATCTTTTCTCTCCAGCTAATTTGGCATCAAGGTTTAGGAATCTGGTTTCCCATTAGGCTTTATGCTCCAGTTCCACGGGCAGGTGACAGGCCTTCCGATACATAAGCTGGTATGGAGAAGTTCCTATAGGAGTCTTGAATGCTGTTCTGTATGCCCATAGAGCATCATCCAAGCTCTTTGCCCAATCCTTTCTACGTGCAATTACAGTCCATTCCAGGATTCTCTTTAGTTCTCTATTAGAGACTTCAACTTGCCCATTTGTCTGTGGATGATATGGAGTTGCCATCTTGTGGCTAATTCCATATCGGACCATAGCAGTATAAAGCTGTTTATTACAGAAATGAGTGCCTCCATCACTGATTAGTGCTCTAGGGACACCAAATCTGCTAAAGATATATTTCTGGAGGAACTTAAGCACTGTCTTAGTATCATTAGTGGGGGTTGCAATTTCCTCCACCCATTTAGATACATAGTCTACCGCCACTAGAATATAAGTGTTTGAGTATGATGGTGGGAAAGGCCCCATGAAGTCAATACCCCATACATCAAACAATTCAACCTCTAAGATCCCTTGTTGAGGCATGGCGTAACCATGAGGCAGATTACCAGCTCTCTGGTAACTGTCACAGTTACGGACAAACTCTCGGGAGTCTCTATAGAGTGTAGGCCAGTAGAAGCCACATTGGAGGACTTTTGTGACTGTTCGCTCACCTCTGAAATGTCCTCCATACTGTGATCCAGGAAATGCCATAGGATCTTTTGCGCCTCCTCTCTAGGCCCGCATCTACAGATTATTTTGTCTGCGCATCTCTTAGAGATATGGTTCATCCCACAAGTAGTACTTTGCGTCAGAAAGTAATTTTTTCTTTTGCTGCCTGATGTACTCATTAGGAATGAATCTTGCAGCTTTATAGTTTGTAATGTCTGCAAACCATGGTACTTCCTGAATAGCAAAGAGTTGCTCATCCGAAAAGGTTTCAGGGATCTCAGTGGAGGGGAGGGACGTTCCTACCACTGGTTCTATCTGGGACAAGTGATCAGCTACTTGGTTCTCTGTCCCTTTTTTGTCTCTTATTTCTATATTAAACTCTTGTAGAAGCAACACCCATCTTGTGAGCCTGGGTTTTGAATCATGCTTTGTGAGTAGATATTTAAGAGCAGCTTGGTCAGTGTACACAATCACTTTTGATCCTACTAAATAGGATCTAAACTTGTCAATGGCATAAACCACTACAAGCAATTCTTTTTTTGTGGTTGTGTAATTCTTCTGTGCATCATTTAGAACACGGTTGGCATAGTAAATGACATGCAGAAGCTTGTTGTGCCTCTGTCCCAAAACTGCACCAATAGTATGGTCACTGGCATCACACATTAGTTCGAATGGTAATGTCCAGTCTGGTGTAGAAATGACAGGTGCAGTGACCAACTTAGCCTTCATAGTTTCAAAGGCCTACAGAAACTCTGTGTCAAAGATAAATGGCGTGTCAGCAACTAACAGGTTGCTTAGGGGTTTTGCAATTTTGGAAAAATCCTTTATAAACATCCTATAGAATCCTGCATGTCCCAGAAAGCTTCTGATTGCTTTAACATTGGTAGGTGGTGGTAGTTTTTCAATTACCTCTACCTTAGCTTGATCCACCTCTATCCCCTTGTTTGAAAATTTGTACCCAAGGACAATTCCTTCAGTCACCATAAAGTGACATTTCTCCCAGTTTAAAACCAGGTTGGTCTCTTGGCACCTTTTTAGAACAAGTGCTAGATGGTCAAGACAGGAGCTAAATGAGTCTCCAAATACTGAGAAGTCGTCCATGAAGACTTCCATAAATTTTTCCACCATACCAGAGAAAATAGAGAGCATACATCTCTGAAAGGTTGCAGGTGCATTACACAGACCAAATGGCATCCTTCTGTAGGCAAAGACTCCAGATGGACATGTGAATGCTATTTTCTCTTGATCCTGGGATCTACTGCAATTTGCTTGTAGCCTGAGTAGCCATCCAAAAAGTAGTAACAGTTATGACCTGCTAGTCTTTCTAGCATTTGGTCTATGAATGGTAAAGGAAAATGATCCTTTCTGGTGGCTGTATTGAGTCTTCTGTAGTCAATACACATACGCCACCCTGTAACTGTTCTTGTAGGAACCAGTTCATTCTTTTTATTATGAACCACTGTCATGCCTCCCTTTTTGGGTACAACTTGGACAGGGCTCACCCAGGGGCTATCAGAAATAGGATAAATAATCCCAACCTCTAGTAATTTAGTGACCTCTTTCTGCACCACCTCCTTCATGGCTTGATTCAGTCGCCTTTGTGGTTGGACCACTGGCTTAGCATCATCCTCGAATAGGATCTTGTGCATGCATCTGGCTGGGCTAATTCCCTTAAGGTCACTTATGGACCACCCAAGAGCTATCTTGTGTGTCTTTAGCACCTGAAGTAGTGCTTTCTCTTCTTGTGGCTCTAAGGCAGAGCTTATGATCACAGAAAAAGTGCCATTCTCTCCCAGAAATGCATATTTCAGGGATGGTGGTAGTGGTTTGAGCTCAGGTTTAGGAGGCTTATCCTCTTCCCGAGGAGTTTTCAGAGGCTTTTCTGTTTCCTCTGGTTCCTCCAGATCAGGCTGAACATCTTTAAAGATGTCCTCTAGCTCTGATTCGAGACTCTCAGCCATACTGATCTCCTATACCAGGGAGTCAATAATATCAAGGCTCATGTAGTCTTTTGATGTATCTGGATGCTGCATAGCTTTGACAATATTCAACTTAAACTCATCCTCATTGACTCTCAGGGTTAATTCCCCTTTTTGAAAGTCAATGAGAGTTTGTCCAGTTTCTAGGAAAGGTCTTCCTAGAATGAGGGTTGCACTCTTGTGCTCCTCCATTTCCAGCACTACAAAGTCAGTGGGAAAGGCAAATGGCCCAACCTTGACAATTATGTCCTCAATTACGCCTGATGGATATTTAATGGAGCCATCAGTAAGTTGAAGACAGATCCGGGTTGGTTTGACCTCTTCAGTCAAGCCAAGCTTTTTGATAGTGGATGCAGGGATTAGGTTGATACTTGCCCCAAGATCACATAGAGCTGTCTTGGTACAAGCACCCTCTAATGTGCATGGTATCGTAAAGCTTTCGGGATCCTTAAGCTTCTCTGGTAAGCTTTTTAGAATGACTGTACTGCATTCTTCAGTGAGGAAAACTTTTTCAGTTTCTCTCCAATCCTTCTTATGACTTAAGCTTTCTTTCATGAACTTAGCATAAGAGAGTATTTGCTCAAGTGCCTCTGCAAACGGAATCTTGATTTCAAGAGCCCTGAGATAGTCTGCAAAGCGGGCAAATTGTTTATCATGTTCTACTTGGCAGAGTTTCTGAGGAAAAGGTATTTTGGCTTTGTATTCTTCAACCTTGGTTGCTGCAGGTTTGTTTCCTACAGAGGTGGATTGAGAAGTCTTCTTGAGGGAGTTATTATCAGCACTTGCAGGTGTCTGACCCCTCATTGGTGTTTGAACGCCAGGACTGGGAGCTGGGTTTGCGTTTAACGCCAGATTCCCACCCTTTCTAGCATTTGAACGCCAGAACTGAACATGGTTTGGGCGTTTAACGCCAATTTTTCCCCTTTTCTGGCGTTTAAATTCCAAAACTGGGCGTCCACTGGGCATTTAACGCCAGTTTTTCACCCTTTCCTGGTGTTTGAACACCATAATCCTTCCTCTCTAGGCTCTTACTAACCTCAGAGGGATTTTGGATAGCAGTCTGCTCATCCTCTATTATTTGTTCTTTTCTTAGCTTTCTGCTGCTTTGAGTTGAGGTATTCAATGTTGTTCTACTCCTTAATTGAACTGCTTGGTACTCTTCTGTTATCTGTTTTGATAACTGCTGTCTTGTCTGGTCAAGTTGTGCTTCCATGTTCTTGTTAGCATCCTTAGTGTTTTGTAACATCTCTTTAAATTCTGCCAACTATTCTGTCAGATAACATAATTGCTAATTAATTTCAGCAACTTGTTCTGGAGGACTAAGTTCAGTGGATACTGCCTTAACCTCTTCTTTCATGGAGGACTTACTACTTAAGTACAGTGCTGATTTCTAGCAACTATATCAATGAGCTCTTGAGCCTCTTCAATTGTCTTTCTCATGTATATAGATCCACCAGCTGAGTGGTCTAGAGATATCTGAGCTTTTGCTGTAAGCCCGTAGTAGAAGATGTCTAACTACACCCATTCTGAAAACATTTCAGAGGGGCATTTCCTTAGCATCTCTATGTACCTTTCCCAGGCGTTGTAAAGGGATTCATTATCCTCTTGTTTAAAGCCTTGGATGTCCAGCCTTAGCTGTGTCATCCTCTTAGGAGGGAAATATTGATTCAAGAATTTGTCTGACAACTGTTTCCATGTTCTTATGCTAGCTTTAGGTTGGTTATTTAACCACCTCTTAGCTTGGTCTTTTACAGCAAATGGAAACAGTAATAATCTGTAGACATCCTGATCTACTTCCTTATCATGTACTGTGTCAGCAATTTGTAAAAACTGCACCATGATAATGAGTTGAGGATTCAACTCAAAACTACTGACTCCGATGGAGGGTATACAGATACTACTCCCATATGAAGCAATAGTGGGGTTGGCATATGACTCCAGAGTCCTTCTAGACTGTTCATTTTCACTTAGGTCCATGATGGAGAAAGAGAGATAATATGAAATTTTTTTTCAAAATACCGAGATTAAAATAAAGTAAAATAGAATAAATGAAAAATAAAAAAAATTTGAAAATTAGAAAAATGAATAAAGGAAAATTCAAAACTAAAATATTTAATTAATTAAAAAGATTTGAAAAAATGGGATAAGGATTTCGAAAAATGAAGAGAGAGAGAAAGTGGTTAGGAAGTTTTGAAAAAGATGTGTCTTAAAATTAGAGATATTTGTAAGAAAAATAAATAAAATAGAATATTTGAAAAAGATATAATTTTTGAAAACTTGACAACTAAGATATGATAAGATAAAGTTTTGAAATTGAAATATGAAATTTTTATTAAACTTTTCGAAATCTTTGCTTAAAATTAGTTAAGGAAGATATATTTTTTTTGAATTTTATGATGAAAGAGAAAAACACAAAAAATACACAAGACTTAAAATTTTTAGATCTAATGCTCCTTGTTTTCGAAAATTTTGGAGGGAAAACACCAAGGAACACCAAACTTAAAAATTTTAAGATCAAAACACAAAGAAGACTCAAGAACACTTTGAAGAGTCACAAGAACAACAAGAACAAAATTTAAAGACTCAAGAACATAAAAAGAACACCAAACTTAAAAATTTTGACACAAAATTTAATCAAAGAAAATTATTTTTGAAAAAGTTTTGAAAGGAAGATACCAAAAAATAAAAAATGATTGTAATTAATAAATATTAGAACTCAAAGAAGCACCAAGTTACCAAGAACCTAAACACAACACTCTAGCCAACTGAGTTAGAAATTTAACATGTTTTTTTTTAAAAAGGTATTTAATATTATTTTTTATTTATTTTTTTGAATATTGATAATTTAAAAATGCATAAGAAAAACAAGAAAAGACACAGAACAAGAAAAACTGAAGATTAAACAAGAAAAATAAACAAGAACAAGTAATGAAAATTATGAAGAAAAATAAGACCATGCAATTCGAAAATTATGAAGGAAATTAAAAACATGCAATTGACATCAAACTTAAAATATGAAACTAGACTCAAACAAAGACTCAAAGAAAAATTAAAAATTAATGAAGAAAAATAATATTTTTGAAAGATTTTTGAAAGGAATAATATAAGATGCAATCCTAGTGACTCTAAACCAAAAAGATAAATTTTTCCTAATCTAAGTAACAAGATAGACCGTCGGTTGTCCAAACTCGAACAATCCCTGGCAACGGCGCCAAAAACTTGGTGCACAAAATTGCAATCACACTTTGCAATTCCGCACAACTGGTGGACGAAATTGTGATTCATACTTTTCACAACTCAAACAATCCCCGGCAATGGCTCCAAAAACTTGGTGCATAGAACCATGGTCCAAACATAATTTCACAACTTCGCACAACTAACCAGCAAGTGCACTGGGTCGTCCAAGTAATACCTTACATGAGTAAGGGTCGATCCCATGGAGATTGTTGTTATGAAGCAAGCTATGGTCATCTTGCAGATCTCAGTCAGGCTGATTCAAATTGGTTATTGAGTTTTCAAAAATAATAAGATAAATAAAATAAGATAGAGATACTTATGTAAATTCATTGGTGGGAATTTCAGATAAGCGTTTGAAGGTGTTGTATGTCTCTAGAATGTCTACTTTCCTACTGCTTTCATCCAATCGTTCTTACTCCTTTCCATGGCAAGTTGTATGTTGGGGATCACCATTGTCAATGGCTACCGTCCGTCCTCTCAGTGAAAATGTTCCAAATGCGCTGTCATCACACGGCTAATCATCTGTCAGTTCTCGATCATGCTGGAATAGAATCCCGTGATTCTTTTACGTCTGTCACTATGCCCAACACTCGCGAGTTTAAAGCTTGTCATAGTCATTCAATCCCTAAATCCTACTCGGAATACCACAGACAAGGTTTAGACTTTCCAGATTCTCAAGAATGCTGCCAATGGATTCTAGCTTATACCACAAAGATTCTGATTAAGGAATCCAAGAGATACCCATTCAATCGAAGGTAGAACGAAGGTGGTTGTCAGGAACGCGTTCATAATTTGAGAATGATGATGAGTGTCATGGATCATCACATCCATCATGTTGAAGTACGAATGGATATCTTAGAATATGAATAAGCATGAATTGAATAGAAGAACAATAGTACTTTGCATTAATACTTGAGGTACAGCATAGCTCCACCGTTGAAAATACATAAGTGATATGGAGGTCCAGGTATGGCTGAATGTCCAGCCTCCCCAAATATGAAATACGGTATCCAGAATGTCTAATACAATAGTAATAAGTCCTATTTATACTAAACAAGCTACTAGGGTTTACAGAAATAAGTCTAAGTGCAGAAATCCACTTCCAGGGCCCACTTTGGTGTGTGCTTGGGCTGTGCTTGAGCTTTCCACGTGCAGAGGCTTCTCTTGGAGTTAAACGCCAAGTTGTAACGTGTTCTTGGCGTTTAACTCTGGTTTGTGACGTGTTTCTGGCGTTTTACTCCAGAATGCACCATGGAGCTGGCGTTGAACGCCAGTTTGCATCATCTAAACTCAAATAAAGTATGGATTATTATATATTACTGGAAAGCCCTGGATGTCTACTTTCCAACGCAATTAAAAGCGCGCCATTTGGAGTTCTGTAACTCCAGAAAATCCACTCTGAGTGCAGGGAGGTCAGAATCCAATAGCATTAGCAGTCCTTTTTTAGCCTGAATCAGATTTTTGCTCAGATCCCTCAATTTCAGCCAGAAAATACCTGAAATCACAGGAAAACACACAAACTCATAGTAAAGTCCAAAAATGTGAATTTTACATAAAAACTAATGAAAACATCCCTAAAAGTATCTAGATCCTACTAAAAACTACCTAAAAACAATGCCAATAAGCGTATAAATTATCCGCTCATCACAACACCAAACTTAAATTGTTGCTTGTCCCCAAGCAACTGAAAATCAAATAGGATAAAAAGAAGAGAATATACGATAAATCCCAAAATATCAATGAATATCAGTTCTAATTAGATGAGTGAGACTTGTAGCTTTTTGCTTCTGAACAGTTTTGGCATCTCACTTTATCCTTTGAAGTTTAGAATGATTGGCATCTATAGGAACTCAGAATTCAGATAGTGTTATTGATTTTCCTAGTTAAGTATGTTGATTCTTGAACACAGCTACTTTATGAGTCTTGGCCGTGGCCCTAAGCACTTTGTTTTCCAGTATTACCACCGGATACATAAATACCACAGACACATAACTGGGTGAACCTTTTCAGATTGTGACTCAGCTTTGCTAAAGTCCCCAGTTAGAGGTGTACAGAGCTCTTGAGCACACTCTTTTTGCTTTGGATCACGACTTTAACCACTCAGTCTCAAGCTGTTCACTTGGACCTGCATGCCACAAGCACATGGTTAGGGACAGCTTGATTCAGCCGCTTAGGCAAGGATTTTATTCCTTTAGGCCCTCCTATCCATTGATGCTCAAAACCTTGGATCCTTTTTACCCTTGCTTTTTGGTTTTAAGGGCTATTGGCTTTTTGCTCTTGCCTCTTAGTTTAAAGAGCTATTGGCTTTTGCTGCTTGCTTTTTCTTTTCTTTTCTTTTCTTTTTCGCATTTTTTTCGCAAGCTTTTTATTCACTGCTTTTTCTTACTTCAAGGATCAATTTTATGATTTTTCAGATTATCAATAACATTTCTCTTGTTCATCATTCTTTCAAGAGCCAATAATTTTAACATCCATAAAATTCAATATAAAAAATATGCACTGTTCAAGCATTCATTTAGAAAACAAAGAGTATTGTCACCACATCAATATAACTGGTGGACGAAATTGTGATAAAAGAGTTTCAGGCACTGTTAGAGAAGCTCACAACTCCGTTCAACTAACCAGCAAGTGTACTGGGTCGTCCAAGTAATAAAC
This sequence comes from Arachis hypogaea, assembly GCF_003086295.3. Lineage (NCBI taxonomy): Eukaryota > Viridiplantae > Streptophyta > Magnoliopsida > Fabales > Fabaceae > Arachis > Arachis hypogaea. The sequence continues at coordinate 99,748,574 of NC_092044.1, forward strand.
CTTACGTGAGTAAGGGTCGATCCCACAGAGATTGTTGGTATGAAGCAAGCTATGGTCACCTTGCAAATCTCAGTTAGGCAGATTAAAATGGTTTATGGGTTTTCGAAAATAGAAATAAGAAAATAAATAATAAAAGGGATAGACTACTTATGCAGATTCATTGGTGGGAATTTCAGATAAGCGAATGGAGATGCTGTATGGCTCAAGGACGCCTGCTCTCCTATTGCTTCAACTCAATCCTTCTTACTCCTTTCCATGGCAAGCTGTGTATAGGGGTTCACCATCAGCGGTGGCTACTTTCAATCCTCTCGGGAAAATGATCCTATGCGGCTGTCACTCGCACGGCTAATCGTCTGGAGGTATCACCCATGGTTGATGGCTACATCCCATCCTCGCAGTGAAAACTACGCTCACGCACTCTGTCACAGCACGGCTAATCGCTGGTTGGTTCCTGCGCCTACTGGAATAGAATCCCTTGATTCTTTTGCGTCTGTCACTAACGCCCAGCACTTGCAAGTTTGAAGCACGTCACAGTCATTCATTATCGGAATCCTACTCGGAATACCACAGACAAGGTGAGACTTTCCGGATTCCCAAGATCCTACTCAGAATACCACAGACAAGGTGAGACTTTCTGGATCCTCATAAATGCCGCCATCTATCTAGCTTATACCACGAAGATTCTGTTGGGGAATCTAAGAGATACACATTCAAGCTCGGTTGCATGTAGAACGGAAGTGGTTGTCAATCACGTGCGTTCATAAGTGAGAATGATAATGATCGTCACTTTCATCATTACACTCATCATGTTCTTGGGTACGAATGAATATCTTGGAATAAGAATAAGAGAGATTTGAATAAAAGAGAATAGGATTGCATTAATACTTGAGGTACAGCAGAGCTCCACACCCTTAATCTATGGTGTGCAGAAACTCCACCGTTGAAGATACATAAGTAAAAGAGGTTCAGGCATGGCCGAATGGCCAGCCCTCTCCATGATCAAGTGACCGAATGATCAAGAGATTAAACTGTCAAAAGATATCTAATACAATAGATAAATGTCCTATATATACTAGACTAGCTCCTAGGGTTTACATGAGTAAGTAATTGATGCATAAATTCACTTCCGGGGCCCACTTGGTGTATGCTTGGGCTGAGCTTGATCAATCCACGAGCTAAGGCTTCTCTTGAAGTTGAACTTCGAGTTATGACGTGTTTTGGGCGTTCAACTCCGGATCATGACGTTTTTCTGGCGTTTAACTCCAGACAGCAGCATGAACTTGGCGTTCAACGCCAAGTTACGTCGTCAATCTCCAAATAAATTATGGACCATTATATATTGCTGGAAAGCGCTGGATGTCTACTTTCCAACGCCGTTGAGAGCGCGCCATTTGGAGTTCTGTAGCTCTAGAAAATCCATTTCGAGTGCAGGGAGGTCAGATTCCAACAGCATCAGCAGCCTTCTTCAGAGTTTTGCTCAAGTCCCTCAATTTCAGCCAGAATTTACCTGAAATCACAGAAAAACACACAAACTCATAGTAAAGTCTAGAATTGTGAATTTAACATAAAAACTAATGAAAACATCCCTAAAAGTAGCTCAAACTTACTAAAAACTATATAAAAACAATGCCAAAAAGCGTATAAATTATCCGCTCATCACAACACCAAACTTAAATTGTTGCTTGTCCCCAAGCAACTGAAAATCAAATAGGATAAAAGAAGAGAATATACTATAAATTCCAGAATATCAATGAATATTAATTTAATTAGATGAGCGGGACTTGTAGCTTTTTGCTTCTGAATAGCTTTGGCATCTCACTTTTTCCTTTGAAGTTCAGAGTGATTGGCGTCTCTGGGAACTCAGAATTTCGGATAGTGTTATTGACTTTCCTAGTTAAGCATGTTGATTCTTGAACACAGCTACTTATGAGTCTTGGCCGTGGCCCTAAGCACTTTGTTTTCCAGTATTACCACCGGATACATCAATGCCACAGACACATAACTGGGTGAAACTTTTCAGATTGTGACTCAGCTTTGCTAGAGTCCCCAGTTAGTGGTGTCCAGAGCTCTTAAGCACACTCTTTTGCCTTGGATCACGACTTTAACCACTTAGTCTCAAGCTTTTCACTTGGACCTTCATGACACAAGCACATGGTTAGGGACAGTTTGATTTAGCCGCTTAGGCCTGGATTTTATTTCCTTGGGCCCTCCTATCCATTGATGCTCAAAGCCTTGGATCCTTTTTACCCTTGCCTTTTGGTTTTAAGGGCTATTGGCTTTTTCTACTGCTCCTTCTTTTTCTTTCTATTTTTTTTCGCAAGCTTCTTTTTTCACTGCTTTTTCTTGCTTCAAGAATCAATTCATGAATTTTTCAGTTCATCAATAACATTTCTCTTTGTTCATCATTCTTTCAAGAGCCAACAATTTTAACACTCATAAACAATAAGATCAAAAATATGCACTGTTCAAGCATTCATTCAGAAAACAAAAAATATTGTCACCACATCAATATAATTAAATTAAATTCAAGGATAAATTCGAAATTCATGTACTTCTTGTTCTTTTGAATTAAAACATTTTTCATTTAAGAGAGGTGAAGGATTAATGGATTTTATTCATAGCTTTAAGGCATGGTTACATACTAATGATCATGAAATAGAGACACAAAACATAGATAAACACAATACTAAAAAAAAAAAACGAAAATAGAAAGAAATAAAGAACAAGGAATGAATCCACCTCTAGTGGCGTCTTCTTCTTGAAGGGCCAATGATGTTCTTCAGCTCTTCTATGTCCCTTCCTTGCCTTTGTTGTTCCTCCCTCATTGCTCTTTGATCTTCTCTTATTTCTTGGAGAATGATGGAGTGTTCATGATGTTCCACCCTTAATTGTTCAACATTATGGCTCAAATCTTCTAAGGAGGTATTGAGTTGCTCCCAATAGTTATTGGGAGGAAAGTGCATTCCTTGAGGCATTTGTTGATGATGAACTTCCTCATGTTCTTCTTGAGGGCCGTGAGGAACTTCTCTTGCTTGCTCCATCCTTTTCTTGGTGATGGGCTTCTCTTCTTCAATGGAGACATCTCCATCTATGATAACTCCAGCTGAGTAACATAGATGGCAAATAAGGTGAGGGAAAGCTAGCCGTGCCATGGGTGAGGACTTGTCGGCTATTTTGTAGAGTTCATTGGAGATGACCTCATGAACTTCTACTTCCTCTCCAATCATGATGCTATGGATCATGATGGCCCGATCCACAGTAACTTCAGATCGGTTGCTTGTAGGAATGATGGATCTTTGGATGAACTCCAACCATCCTCTAGCTACAGGCTTGAGGTCCAGTCTTCTTAGTTGGACTGGCTTGCCTTTGGAGTCTATTCTCCATTGGGCTCCTTCCACACATATGTCCGTAAGGACTTGGTCCAACCTTTGATTAAAGTTAACCCTTCTAGTGTAGGGGCGTTCATCTCCTTGCATCATAGGCAAGTGAAATGCCAACCTCACATTTTCTGGACTAAAATCTAAGTATTTCCCCCGAACCATTGTGAGGTAGTTCTTTGGATTCAAGTTCATACTTTGATCATGGTTCCTAGTGATCCATGCATTGGCATAGAACTCTTGAACCATCAATATTCCGACTTGTTGCATGGGGTTGGCTAGGACTTCCCAACCTCTTCTTTGGATTTCATGTCGGATTTCCGGATACTCATTCTTTTTGAGCTTGAAAGGGACCTCGGGGATCACTTTCTTCTTTGCCACAACATCATAGAAGTGGTCTTGATGGCTCTTGGAGATGAATCTCTCTTTCTCCCATGACTCGGAGGTGGAAGCTTTTGTCTTCCCTTTCCCTTTTCTAGAGGATACTCCGGCCTTAGGTGCCATTGATGGTAATGGAAAAACAAAAAGCTTATGCTTTTACCACACCAAACTTAAAATTTTTGCTCGCCCTCGAGCAAGAAAGAAAAGAAGAGTAGAAGAAGAAGAAGAGAATATGGGAGAAAGGGGAAGAAGTAGGTTCGGCTATGTGGGGGAAGATGGGGTTTATGTTGTGTGAAGATGAAGTAGAAATGAAGGGTATTTATAGGGAGAATGAGGGGGGGTATTCGGCCATTTTGGGTGGGAATGGGTGGGAAATTGAATTTGAATTTTATGAAGGTAGGTGGGGTTTATGGGGAAGAGTGGGTTGATGTGAATGGTGAATGGGGAAATTGGAAGAGGATTTGAGGTGATTGGTGAAGGTTTTTGGGAAGTGTGATATGGGAAAGAGTGAGATGAGATTTGGATTAGGAGAGTGTGATTAGGATTAAAAGAAAAAGGTGGGAATATGGTAGGTGGGGATCCTGTGGGGTCCACAGATCCTGAGGTGAAAAGAAATACCATTCCTTCACCATATAGGCATGTAAATTGCCTTCGTGCATCATTCTGGCATTCAAACGCCCATTGGTGCACGTTCTGGGCGTTCAACGCCCATGTAATGCATGTTTCTGGCGTTGAACGCCAGTTTCATGCTTGTTACTGGCGTTCAGCGCCAGTTTGTCCTCTCTGTGTACATTCCTGGCGTTTAACGCCAGGTTGTTGCTTGTTTCTGGCGTTCAGCGCCAGAATGTGCTCTGTTCTGGTGTTGAACGCCAGCCAGATGCATCTTACTGGCGTTGAACGCCAGTCTGTGCTACCTCCAGGGTGAAAATTTTTTTCTTCTATTTTTGACTCTGTTTTTAATTTTTTTTGATTTTTTTCGTGACTCCTCATGATCATGTACCTAATAAAACACAAAAATAACAAAGAAACAAAATAAAATAAAATTAGATAAATAAAATTGGGTTGCCTCCCAACAAGCGCTTTTTTAATGTCAATAGCTTGACAGTGGCTCTCATGGAGCCTCAAGGTGATCAGGTCAATGTTAGTGTAGTCCCAACACCAAACTTAGAGTTTGGATATGGGGTCTTAAAACCAAATTTCTAGTGGAGGATCTTGTTTCATTCATGAAACTGAAAGTGGCCCTTGACAGATCAGAGACAATATTGGTTAGATTAGAAGTGTTTTGTTCAGAATTCTCTGTCTGTTGCTGAGAAGATGATGGATATGGCTTACTATTGCTCAGCCTATTGCGTCCACCATTGTTAAAGCCTTGTTGAGGCTTTTGTTGATCCTTCCAGGAGAAATTTGGATGATTTCTCCATGATGGATTATAGGTGTTTCCGTAAGGTTCACCCATGTAATTAACCTCTGCCATGGCAGGGTTCTCAGGATCATAAGCTTCTTCAGAAGCTACCTCTCTAGTATTGTTGGATGCATGTTGCAATCCATTCAGATTTTGAGAGATTATGTTGACCCGTTGAGTCAACATTTTGTTCTGAGCCAATATGGTATTCAGAGCATCAATTTCAAGAACTCCTTTCTTCTGAGGTATCCCATTATTCACGGAATTCCTCTTAGAGGTATACATGAACTGGTTGTTTGCAACCATATCAATGAGTTCTTGAGCCTCTTCAGGCGTTTTCTTCAGGTGAATAGATCCACCTGCAGAATGGTCCAATGACATTTTTGAAAATTCAGAGAGACCATAATAGAATATATCTAATAGGGTCCATTCTGAAAACATGTCAGATGGACATCTTTTGGTCAGCTGCTTGTATCTTTCCCAAGCTTCATAGAGGGATTCACCATCTTTTTGTTTGAAGGTTTGAACATCCACTCTCAGCTTGCTTAGCTTTTGAGGAGGAAAGAATTTATCCAAGAAGGCAGTGACCAGCTTATCCCAAGAGTCCAGGCTATCCTTAGGTTGTGAATCCAACCATATTCTAGCTCTGTCTCTTACAGCAAAAGGGAAAAGCATGAGTCTGTAGACTTCAGGATCAACTCCATTCGTCTTTACAGTCTCACAGATCTGCAAGAACTCAGTTAAAAACTGATAAGGATCTTCAGATGGAAGTCCATAAAACTTGCAGTTTTGTTGCATCAAGGCAACTAGCTGAGGTTTCAGCTCAAAGTTATTGGCTTCAATGGCAGGAATGGAGATGCTTCTTCCATCAAACTTGGATGTTGGCTTTGTGAAGTCACCAAGCATTCTCCTTGCATTATTATTATTATTATTTTCGGCTGCCATCTCCTTCTCTTGTTCGAAAATTTCTGAAAGGTTATTTTTGGATTGTTGTAATTTAGCTTCTCTTAATTTTCTCTTCAGAGTCCTTTCAGGTTCTGGATCAACTTCAACAAGAGTGTCGTTTTCCCTGTTCCTGCTCATATGAAAGAGAAGAAAACAAGAAAAGAAAGAGGAATCCTCTATGTCACAGTATAGAGATTCCCTTATGTTAGTAGAAGAAGAAAGGGGATAGAAGAATGGAGATGGAGATTCGGATTTTTAGATGAAGAGAGGTGAAGAGAAGTGTTAGTAATTAAATAATTAAATAGAATAAGAGAAGAGAAGAGAAATTTTCGAAAATAATTTTTTGAAAAAGAGGTTAGTAATTTTCGAAAATCAAAGACAAAATATAATTAAAATTAAAATTTAAAACAAAAAGAATTTTTGAAAAAGAGAGGGAGAATTTTCGAAAATTAGAGAGGGAAAAGTAGTTAGGTGGTTTTGAAAAAGATAAGAAACAAACAAAAAGTTAGTTAGTTGATTGAAAAAGATTTGAAATTAAATTTGAAAAAGATAAGAAGATAAGAAGTTAGATAAGATATTTTGAAATCAAATTTTGAAAAAGATAAAATTTTTTTGAAAAAGATAAGATAAAAGATCAAATAAAAGTTTTAAGAAAAAGATATTTTGAAAAAGATTTAAATTTAAAAATGACTTAACTAACAAGAAACTACAAGATAAGATTCTAGAATTTAAAGATTGAACCTTTCTTAACAAGAAAGTAACAAACTTCAAATTTTTGAATCAATCACATTACTTGTTAACTAATTTTTCGAAAATTTGATATAAAGATAAGAAAAAGATTTTTGAAAATATTTTGAAAAATAATTTTGCAATTTTCGAAAATGATAAAAAAAATGAAAAAGATATGATTTTTGAAAAGATTTTAAAAAGATAAGATTTTTAAAATTGAAATTTTGACTTGACTTGTAAGAAACAACTAATTTTAAAAATTTTTGACCAAGTCAACCCAAAATTTTGAAATTTTGGAGGGAAATAAGGAAAAGATATTTTTTTGATTTTTGAATTTTTAAAGAAAAACACAAAAATGACCCAAAACATGAAAATTTTGGATCAAGACACAAGATGCATGCAAGAATGCTATGAGTGTCAAGATGAACACCAAGAACACTTTGAAGATCATGATGAACATCAAGAACATAATTTTGAAAAATTTTTTATGCAAAGAAAACATGCAAGACACCAAACTTAGAAATCTTTAATGCATGGACTCTAATAAACGAAAAATGCATATGAAAAACAACAAACAATACAAAACAAGAAATCATCAAGATCAAACAAGAAGACTTGTCAAGAACAACTTGAAGATCATGAAGAACACTATGAATGCATGGAGTTTTCGAAAAAATGCAAGAAAAATTTTAAAAGCATGCAATTGACACCAAACTTAAAAATTAACACAAGACTCAAACAAGAAACACAAAATATTTTTAATTTTTATGATTTTCTAATTTTTTTGGATTTTTATTAAAAAAATTTTTCGAAAATAAAGTTTAGAAAAACGAAAAATAAAAGAAAAATTTTGAAAAAGATTTTTGAAAAGAAAATTACCTAATCTGAGCAACAAGATGAACCGTCAGTTGTCCATACTCAAACAATCCCCGGCAACGGCGCCAAAAACTTGGTGGACGAAATTGTGATAAAAGAGTTTCAGGCACTGTTAGAGAAGCTCACAACTCCGTTCAACTAACCAGCAAGTGTACTGGGTCGTCCAAGTAATAAACCTTACGTGAGTAAGGGTCGATCCCACAGAGATTGTTGGTATGAAGCAAGCTATGGTCACCTTGCAAATCTCAGTTAGGCAGATTAAAATGGTTTATGGGTTTTCGAAAATAGAAATAAGAAAATAAATAATAAAAGGGATAGACTACTTATGCAGATTCATTGGTGGGAATTTCAGATAAGCGAATGGAGATGCTGTATGGCTCAAGGACGCCTGCTCTCCTATTGCTTCAACTCAATCCTTCTTACTCCTTTCCATGGCAAGCTGTGTATAGGGGTTCACCATCAGCGGTGGCTACTTTCAATCCTCTCGGGAAAATGATCCTATACGGCTGTCACTCGCACGGCTAATCGTCTGGAGGCATCACCCATGGTTGATGGCTACATCCCATCCTCGCAGTGAAAACTACGCTCACGCACTCTGTCACAGCACGGCTAATTGCTGGTTGGTTCCTGCGCCTACTGGAATAAAATCCCTTGATTCTTTTGCGTCTGTCACTAACGCCCAGCACTTGCAAGTTTGAAGCACGTCACAGTCATTCATTACCGGAATCCTACTCGGAATACCACAGACAAGGTGAGACTTTCCGGATTCCCAGGATCCTACTCGGCATACCACAGACAAGGTGAGACTTTCCGGATCCTCATAAATGCCGCCATCTATCTAGCTTATACCACGAAGATTCTGTTGGGGAATCTAAGAGATACACATTCAAGCTCGGTTGCATGTAGAACGGAAGTGGTTGTCAATCACGTGCGTTCATAAGTGAGAATGATAATAATCGTCACTTTCATCATTACACTCATCATGTTCTTGGGTACGAATGAATATCTTGGAATAAGAATAAGAGAGATTTGAATAAAAGAGAATAGGATTGCATTAATACTTGAGGTACAGCAGAGCTCCACACCCTTAATCTATGGTGTGCAGAAACTCCACCGTTGAAGATACATAAGTAAAAGAGGTTCAGGCATGGCCGAATGGCCAGCCCTCTCCATGATCAAGTGACCGAATGATCAAGAGATTAAACTGTCAAAAGATATCTAATACAATAGATAAATGTCCTATATATACTAGACTAGCTCCTAGGGTTTACATGAGTAAGTAATTGATGCATAAATTCACTTCCGGGGCCCACTTGGTGTATGCTTGGGCTGAGCTTGACCAATCCACGAGCTAAGGCTTCTCTTGAAGTTGAACTTCGAGTTATGACGTGTTTTGGGCGTTCAACTCCGGATCATGACGTTTTTCTGGCGTTTAACTCCAGACAGCAGCATGAACTTGGCATTCAACGCCAAGTTACGTCGTCAATCTCCAAATAAAGTATGGACTATTATATATTTCTGGAAATCTCTGGATGTCTACTTTCCAACGCCGTTGAGAGCGCGCCATTTGGAGTTCTGTAGCTCTAGAAAATCCATTTCGAGTGCAGGGAGGTCAGATTCCAACAGCATCAGCAGCCTTCTTCAGAGTTTTGCTCAAGTCCCTCAATTTCAACCAGAATTTACCTGAAATCACAGAAAAACACACAAACTCATAGTAAAGTCCAGAATTGTGAATTTAACATAAAAACTAATGAAAACATCCCTAAAAGTAGCTCAAACTTACTAAAAACTATATAAAAACAATGCCAAAAAGCGTATAAATTATCCGCTCATCAATAACTAAACTAATTTCATGGATGAATTCGAAATTTATGTACTTCTTGTTCTTTTGTTTTTAGAACATTTTTCATATAAGAGATAGTTACTAATTTCATGGAATTATTCATAGCTTAAAGACATAGTTACTAAATACTAATGATCATGTAGTAAACACACAAAACATAGACAACCATGAAGCATAAAATCGAAAAACATAGAGATAAGAACAAGGAAGTTAATGAATGAGTCCACCTTAGTGAGGGTGGCATCTTCTTCTTGAAGAACCAATGGTGTTCTTGAGCTCCTCTATGTCTCTTCCTTGCCTTTGTTGCTCCTCCCTCATAGCTCTTTGATCTTCTCTAATCTCATTGAGAATGATGGAGTGCTCTAGGTGTTCCACCCTTAATTGGTTCATGTTATGACTCAATCCTTCTAGAGAAGTGTTGAGTTATTCCCAATAGTTGTTTGGAGGAAAATGCATCCCTTGAGGCATCTCAGGGATTTCTTGATGATGAGCTTCTTCATGCGTCTATTGAGATCCATGAATGGGCTCCCTTGTTTGCTCCATCCTCTTCTTAGTGATGGGCTTGTCTCTTCAATGAGAATGTCTCCTTCTATGACAACTTCAACTAAGTAGCATAGATGGCAAATGAGATGAGGAAAAGCTAGCCTTGCCAAGGTGGAGGGCTTTTCTGCTACTTTGTAGAGTTCTAGAGAGATGACTTCATGAATTTCTACTTCCTCTCCAATCATGATGCTATGGATCATGATGGCCTGATCCTCAGTTACCTCGGATCGGTTGCTAGTAGGAATGATGGAGCATTGGATGAACTCCAACCATCCTCTAGCCACAGGCTTAAAGTCCAGTCTTCTTAATTGAACCGAATTACCTCTTGAGTCTCTTTTCCATTGATCTCCTTCCACACATATGTCCATAAGGACTTGGTCCAACCTTTGATCAAAGTTGACCCTTCTAGTGTAGGGGCGTGCGTCTTCTTGCATCATAGGCAAGTTGAACGCTGACCTTACATTTTCCAGACTGAAATCTAAGCATTTCCCCCGAACCATTGTAAGCCAATTCTTTGGGTTTGGTTTCATGCTTTGATCATGGTTCCTAGTAATCCATGCATTGGCATAGAACTCTTGAACCATTAAGATTCCAACTTGTTGAATTGGGTTGGTGAGAACTTTCCAACCTCTTCTTTGGATTTCATGTCGGATCTCCGGATACTTATTTTTCTTGAGCATGAAAGGGACCTCAAGGATCACCTTTTTCTTAGCCACAACTTCGTAGAAGTGGTCTTGATGGGCTTTTGAGATAAATCTCTCCATCTCCCATGACTCAGAGCTGGAAGCAATTGTCTTCCCTTTTCTCTTTCTTGAGGTTTTTCTGGCCTTAGGTGCCATCAGTGGTTATGGAAAAATAAAAAAACTATGCTTTTACCACACTAAACTTAGAATGTTGCTCGCCCTCGAGCAAAAGAAAAAAAAGAGAAGAAGAAGAAGTAGATATGGAGGAAAGGGAGAGAGGTGTGTGTTTCGGCCAAGGGGGAGAAGAGAGGGTTGTGTTGTGTGAAAATGAAGAAGGATGGAGGGGTTTATATAGTGGAGGGAGCGGGGTTATGGTTCGGCCATTTAGGGTGGGTTTGGGTGGGAAAGAGATTTTGAATTTGAAGGTAGGTGGGGTGTATGGGGAAGAGAGATTGAGGTGATTGGTGAAGGGAATAGTGTTATTGGAATGTGTGAAGAAGAGAGAGGGTGAGGTAGGTAGGGATCATGTGGGGTCCACAGATCCTGAGGTGATCCTGTGGAGTCCACAGATCCTTAGGTGTCAAGGATTTATCATCCCTGCACCAATTAGGTATGTAAACGCCCTCTGTATGTAATCGTGGCATTTAACGCCAGACTGCAGCATGTTTCTGACGTTAAACGCCACTTCCATGCATGTTTTGGGCGTTCAACGCCAGTCTGTAGCATGTTTCTGGCGTTGAACGCCAGCTTAATGCTTGTTTCTGGCGTTTAACGCCAGCTTCCCTGAATGTGCAATCCTGTCATTTAAACGCCAGACTGCTGCTTGTTTCTGGTGTTTAACGCCAACTAGATGCTCCTTACTAGTGTTTAGACGCCAGTAAGTCTCTCCTCCAGGGTGTGCTATTTCTTCTGCTGTTTTTTATTCTGTTTTTAATTTTTGTAATTGTTTTGTGACTCCACATGATCATGAACCTAATAAAACATGAAATAACAATAAAAATATAAATAAATAAAAATTGGGTTGCCTCCCAATAAGCGCTTCTTTAATGTCAATAGCTTGACAGTGAGCTCTCATGGAGCTTCACAGATGTTCAGAGCATGATGAGGGTCTCCCAACACCAAACTTAGAGTTTGAATGTGGGGACTTCTCAACACCAAACTTAGAGTTTGTTGTGGCCTCCCAATACCAAACTTAGAGTTTGATTGTGGGGGCTTTGTTTGACTCTGTTTTGAGAGAAGCTTTTCATGCTTCCTCTCTTTGGTTGCAGAGGAAGGTCCTTGGGCTTTAAATACAAGGGAGTCCCCATTCAATTAAAGGACTAGCTCTCCTTTGTCAACATCAATCACAGCTCTTGCTGTGGCTAGAAAGGGTCTTCCAAGGATGATGGATTCATCCTCAACCTTCCAGTGTCTAAGATTATGAAATCGGCAGGGATGTAAAGGCCTCTAACCTTTACCAACAAGTCCTCTACCAATCCATAAGCTTATTTTTTGGATTTGTCTGCCATCTTTAATGAGATTCTTGCAGCTTGTACCTCAAAGATCCCTGTTTCTCCATTACAGATAGTGGCATAAGGTTTACACCTGACCCCAGGTCACACAGAGCTTTCTCAAAGGTCATGGTACCTATGGTACAGGATAATAAGAATTTACCAGGATCTTGTTTCTTTTGAAGTAAAGTTTGCTGAACCCATGTATTTAGTTTACTAATGAGCAAGGGAGGTGTATCTTCCCAAGTCTCATTACTAAACAACTTGGCATTCAGCTTCATGATGGCTCTTAGATATTGAGCAACTTGCTCTTTAGTTACATCTTCATCCTCTTCAGAGGAAGGATAGTTTTCAGAGCTCATGAATGGCAGAAGGAAGTTCAATGGAATCTCTATGGTCTCTTTATGAGCCTCAGATTCCTTTAAATCCTCAATAGGGGATCCTTTAGTGTCTAGAGGATGTCCCCTAAGGTCTTCCTTATTGGGGATCACGTCCTCCTTCTCCCTTGTAGGTTCGGCCATGATGATCATATCAATGGCCTTGCACTTTCTTTTTGGATTTTCTTCTGTATTGCCTGGGAGAGTACTGGGAGGAGTTTCAGTGACCCTTTTACTCAGCTGGGCTACTTGTGCTTACAAGTTTTTAATGGAGGACCTTGTTTTAGTCATGAAACTGAGAGTGGCCATAGATAGATCAGAGACTAAGTTTGCCAAGCTAGAGGGATTCTGCTCAAAATTCTCTGTCTGTTGCTGAGATAATGATGGAAAAGGCTTGCTATTGCTAAATCTTTTTCTTCCACCATTATTATTGAAGCCTTGCTTCTATGGGTCCTTCCATGAAAAATTTGGATGATTTCTCCATGAAGGGTTATAGGTGTTGCCAAAGGCTTCACCCATGTAATTTACCTTTGCCATTGCAGGGTTCTCAGGATCATAAGCTTCTTCTTCAGAAGATGCTTCTTTAGTACTGTTGGATGCATTTTGCAATCTATTCAGACTCTGAGATATCATATTGACTTGTTGGGTCAATATTTTATTCTGAGCCAGTATGGCATTCAGAGCATCAATTTCAAGAACTCCCCTCTTCTGAGGCATCCATTACTCACAGGATTCCTCTCAGAGGTGTACATGAATTGGTTATTTGCAACCATGTCAATGAGTTCTTGAGCTTCTGCAGGCATTTTCTTTAGGTGAATGGATCCACCTGCAGAATGGTCCACTGACATTTTAGAGAATTCAGATAGACCATCATAGAATATATCCAGAATGGTCCATTCTGAAAGCATGTCAAAAGGACACTTTTTGGTCAATTATTTGTATCTTTCCCAAGCTTCATAGAGAGATTCACCTTCTTTTTGCTTGAAGGTTTGAACATCTACTCTAAGCTTGCTTAACTTTTGAGGAGGAAAGTACTTAGCCAAGAAGGCCGTGACCAACTTATCCCAAGAGTCCAGGCTATCTTTAGGTTGTGAGTCCAACCATGTTCTAACTCTGTCTCTTACAGCAAAAGGGAAAAGCATAATCATGTAGACTTCAGGATCAACTCCATTAGTCTTAACAGTATCACAGATCTACAAGAACTCATTAAAAACTGGTAGGGATCTTCTGATGGAAGTCCATGAAACTTGCAATTCTGTTGCATTAGAGCAACTAATTAAGGCTTCAGCTCAAAATTGTTTGCTCCAATGGCAGTGATTGAGATGCTTCTGCTATGAAAGTCGGGTTTAGGTGCAGTATAATCACCAAGCATCCTCCTTGCATTGTTATTATTTTCGGCTGCCATCTCCTTTTCTTTTTCGAAAATTTCTGCAAAGATTTCTCTGAATTGTTGTATTTTAGCTTCTCTCAACTTCTTCTTCAGAGTCCTTTCAGGTTCAGGATCTGCTTCAACAAGAATGTTCTTGTCCTTGCTCCTGCTCATATGAAAAAGAAGGGAACAAAAGATAATAATAGGGATCCTCTTTGTTCAGATATAGAGGTTCCTTTATGTGAGTAGTAGGGAAGAAAAGTAGAAGAAAAAAATTCGAACACAGAAAAAGGAAGAGGGTTCGAATTTTTAAGAAGAAGAGAAGTGTTAGTAGATAAATAAAATAAATAGAAGGAGATGAGAGGGATAGAATTTCGAAAATAAATTTAAAAAAAAAAGAGTTAGTAATTTTCGAAAATTAAAAGTGAAAAAGTGGTTAGATGATTTTGAAAAAGATTTGGAAATTAAATTTTGAAAAGATAGGAAGTTAGAAAGATATTTTGAAATTAAAGTTTGAAAAAGATATGATATGAAAAACATATGATTTTGATAAAAGATAAGATAAAAAAAAGATATTTTGAAAAGATATGATTGAAAATTAGTTTTGAAAAAGATTTGATTTTTAAAAATCACAATTAATGACTTGATTCACAAGAAACCAAAAATATAGGATTCTAGAATTTAAAGTTTGAATCTTTCTTAACAAGAAAGTAAAAAACTTGAAATTTTTGAATCAAAACATTAATTGTTATCATTAATTTCGAAAATATGATGTAAAAATAAGAAAAAGATTTTGAAAAATTTTGAAAACTATTTTTCAGAATTTTCGAAAAACAAAGATAAAATTAGAAAATATTTGATTTTGAAAAAGATTTTTGAAAAGATAAGATTTCTTTTATTTTTAAATTTTTATGATGAGAGAGAAAAACAACAAAAAGACTCAATGCATGAAAATTTTGGATCAAAACAATGAATGCATGCAAGAATTCTTTGAATGTCAAGATGAACACCAAGAACACTTTGAAGATCATGATGAACATCAAGAACTTATTTTTGAAAAATTTTTAATGCAAAGAAAACATACAAGACACCAAACTTAGAAATCTTTCATGTTTAGACACCATGAATGCAAAAATGCATATGAAAAACATCATACAACACAAAATAATAAAATATAAAGATCAAACAAGAAGATTCATCAAGAACAACTTGAAGATCATGATGAATGCAATGCATGAATGCAATTTTCGAAAAATGCAAAATGAATATGCAATTCACACCAAACTTATGACTTGACACAAGACTCAAACAAGAAACAAAAAATATTTTTGGTTTTTATGATTTTATTAATTTTTTTGTATTTTCTTTTATCTTTTTCGGAAAAGATATATGAAAAAGAAAATAAGAGATTCAAAATTTTTAACAAGAATTCCAGGAATCTTTGCAATGTTAGTCTAAAGCTCCGGTCCAAGAATTAGACATGGCTTAATAGCCAGCCAAGCTTTTCATGAAAGCTTCGGTCCAAAACACTAGACATGGCCAATGGCCAGCCAAGCTTCAGCAAGAACATGCAAGTAATTCATTCAAGTCAAAGCCTCAGTCCAAAAGAATTAGACATGGATTTACAGCCAGCCAGGCTTCAATAAGTCAACATATAAAACTAGAATTCATTCTTAAGAAATTTGAACTAATTTTTCGAAAACAGATGAGAAATTTTTGAAAGATTTTTCGAAAATTTTTTGAAAATAAAACAAAAGAAAATTACCTAATATGAGGAACAAGATGAACCGTCAGTTGTTCAAACTCAACAATCCCCGGCAACGGCGCTAAAAACTTGGTGGACGTTGCCGGAGTAAAAGCTTGGCACCGTTGTGGTCGGAAAACAATTGTGAAATTGTTGTTCGAAATTGATTCCCCGGCAGCGACGCCAAAAACTTGGTGGACGAAATTGTGATTCATACTTTTCACAACTCAAACAATCCCCGGCAATGGCTCCAAAAACTTGGTGCACAGAACCATGGTCCAAACATAATTTCACAACTTCGCCCAACTCACCAACAAGTGCACTGGGTCGTCCAAGTAATACCTTACGTGAGTAAGGGTCGATCCCACGGAGATTGTTGGTATGAAGCAAGCTATGGTCATCTTGCAGATCTCAGTCAGGCTGATTCAAATTGGTTATTGAGTTTTGAAAAATAATAAGATAAATAAAATAAGATAGAGATACTTATGTAAATTCAATGGTGGGAATTTCATATAAGCGTTTGAAGGTGCTGTATGTCTCTAGAACGTCTGCTTTCCTACTGCTTTCATCCAATCATTCTTACTCCTTTCCACGGTAAGCTGTATGTTGGGGGATCACCGTTGTCAATGGCTACCGTCCATCCTCTCAGTGAAAATATTCCAAATGCGCTGTCACCGCACGGCTAATCATCTGTTAGTTCTCGATCAAGCTGGAATAGAATCCCGTGATTCTTTTGCGTCTGTCACTACACCCAACACTCGCGAGTTTGAAGCTCGTCACAGTCATTCAATCCCTGAATCCTACTCGGAATACCATAGACAAGGTTTAGACTTTCCGGATTCTCAAGAATACTGCCAATGGATTCTAGCTTATACCACGAAGATTCTGATTAAGGAATCCAAGCGATACTCATTCAATCAAAGGTAGAACAGAGGTGGTTGTTAGGCACGCGTTCATAATTTGAGAATGATGATGAGTGTCACGGATCATCACATCCATCATGTTGAAGTACGAATGGATATCTTAGAATATGAATAAGCATGAATTGAATAGAAGAACAATAGTACTTTGCATTAATACTTGAGGTATAGCAGAGCTCCACCGTTGAAAATACATAAGTGATATGGAGGTCCAGGCATGGCCGAATGGCCAGCCTCCCCAAATATGAAATACGGTATCCAGAATGTCAAATACAATAGTAATAAGTCCTATTTATACTAAACTAGCTACTAGGGTTTACAGAAATAAGTCTAAGTGCAGAAATCTACTTCTGGGGCCCACTTTGGTGTGTGCTTGGGCTGAGCTTGAGCTTTCCACGTGCAGAGGCTTCTCTTGGAGTTAAACGCCAAGTTATAACGTGTTATTGGTGTTTAACTCTGGTTTGTGACGTGTTTCTGGCGTTTTACTCCAGAATGCAGCATGGAGCTGGCGTTGAACGCCAGTTTGCGTCATCTAAACTCGAATAAAGTATGAACTGTTATATATTGCTGGAAAGCCCTGGATGTCTACTTTCTAACACAATTAAGAGCGCGCCATTTGGAGTTCCGTAGCTCCAGAAAATCCATTCCGAGTGCAAGGAGGTTAGAATCCAACAGCATCAGCAGTCCTTTTTCAGCCTGAATAAGATTTTTGCTCAGATCCCTCAATTTCAGCCAGAAAATACCTAAAATCACAGAAAAACACACAAACTCATAGTAAAGTCTAGAAATGTGAATTTTACATAAAAACTAATGAAAACATCCCTAAAAGTAACTAGATCCTACTAAAAACTACCTAAAAACAATGCCAAAAAGCGTATAAATTATCCGCTCATCAACAACTAACTAGCAAGTGCACTGGGTCGTCCAAGTAATACCTTACATGTGTAAGGATTGATCCCACGGAGATTGCCGGCTTGAGGCAAGCTATGGTTATCTTATTATTCTTAGTCAGGATATCAATACTGGTTTTTGGTTTTAATTGCGGTAAATAAAAGGGCACAAAATAAATACTTGTTATGCAGTAATGGAGAATAGGTTGGAGTTTTGGAGATGCTCTGTCTTTTGAATCTCTGCTTTCCTACTGTCTTCTTCTTCACGCACGCAAGGTTCCTTCGATGGCAAGCTGTATGTTGGTGGATCACCGTTGTCAATGGCTACCATCCATCCTCTCAGTGAAAATGGTCCAACTACGGGTTCCGTAGGGCTAATCATCTGTCGGTTCTCACTCATGCTGGAATAGGATCCGTTGATCCTTTTGCACACTGTCACTGCGCCCAACATTTGTGAGTTTGAAGCTTGTCACAGTCATCCCTTCCCTGATCCTACTCGGAATACCACAGACAAGGTTTAGACTTTTCGGATCTCAGGAATGCTGCCAATTGATTCTAGCTTATACAATGAAGACTCTGGCCTCACGGATTTGAATGCTCTATTGTCAGGAGAGGCAATCAAACTCATGAACCAGAAACCCAAGAGATACACATTCAATCTAAGGTAGAATGGAAGTGGTTGTCAAGCACGCGTTCATAGGTTGAGAATGGTGATGAGTGTCACGGATCATCACATTCATCATGTTGAAGTGTGAATGAATATCTTAGAATAGAAACAAGCGTGATTGAATGAGAAACAGTAGTAATTGTATTAATCCATCGAGACACGACAGAGCTCCTCACCCCAACCATGGAGTTTAGAGACTCATGCCGTAGAAGATACGAAATTCAGATGTAAAAAATGTCATGAGGGGCATAATAAATCCCTAAAAGTAGTTTTTATACTCAACTAGTAACCTAGGTTTATAGAGAATGAGTAAACTAAGATAGATAGTGCAGAAATCCACTTCTGGGGCCCACTCGGTGTGTGCTGGGGCTGAGTATTGAAGCATCCACGTGTAGAGGCCTTCCTTGGAGTTAAACGCCAGTTTGTAACTTGTTTCTGGCGTTTGACTCTAGCTTGTGACTTGTTTTTGGCGTTTGACGCCAGAATAGGGCAAAAAACTGACGTTAAATGCCAGTTTGCGTCATCTAAACTCTGGCAAAGTATAGACTATTATATATTTCTGAAAAGCCCTGGATGGCTACTTTCCAACGCAATTGAGAGCGCATCATTTGGACTCTTGTAGCTCCAAAAAATCCGTTTTGAGTGTAGGGAGGTCAGAATCCAACAGCATCTGCAGTCCTTTAATAGCCTCTAAATCAGATTTTTGCTCAGGTCCCTCAATTTCAGCTAGAAAGTACATGAAATCACAGAAAATAACAAATCTCGTAGCAAAGTCCAGAAATGTGATTTTTGCCTAAAAACTAATAAAAATATACTAAAAAGTAGCTAGATCTTACTAAAAACTATATGAAAACACCCCCAAAAAGCGTATAAAATATCCGCTCATCAGTCATATTCCAACAACTTTTCAGGTAGTGTTCCAAGGGGAACCTGTTCATACCCTGGGTCAAGCTGTCCGACTCGGGATGTTTAGCGACAAGCCGACCGACCTCTTTAGGTCAGACTATCCGACCTCTTCTCAAAGAGCTCGGCCAAATCGCCAAAGGAGCCCAAAGCAGGCCCAAAACGAAGGAACACAGCCCAATCTAAAGGCAGCCAAAGCCCAGAAAGATAAATGCGGTTCCCCTAAAGATAAGATGACCTCACTCAAAGATAAAGATAAGATAAGATAACTAACTTATCTTATCCACAGGAGGCCACATCTCACCATTATAAATACACTGGAGCACCCAGGTATAATTCATACTCTGATTCTGCATAAAACCTGTTTAATACCCATGCTAACTTAAGCATCAGAGTCTCTTGCAGGTACCCCCCACCCTCCAGTGACCAAGGATCAGCAGTGCAGCCAGTCCAACAAGTCGGACGCGGCAACTCCGGCTACCATGAACAAGTCGGACACAACAGCTCCAACCAGCACAGAAGATCTCATCCGAGATCGACCTATAGTTTCAGGTAACCCTTGGAACATTGGCGCCGTTGCCGGGGAACCTGGAAGTCATCCCAACACCATGGCGGATGACCATGACAACGACCACGATTCAGATCTAGAGGATAGAACGTTGCATAAAAATGTGGACGCCACCCCCAAAAGCACACCCCAAAACGGGGGAGATAAGTAACCTGCAAACACAAAAATCATGGAAGCACTACAAGCTCAATAAAACCGCCTCCAACAACTCGAAAAAGAAGACGAGCATCAACGGGAAGCCAAGAAGGACCTCCGAAGGGAAACTAGGCGACGCCGAGAGTTAAAAGATAAGCTCTTAAAACTCGAAGCTGATCTCAAAACTGAGACGGCTTGATCCAGTCATGAAGATAGCCCCCACAAAGATCAAGACCCATTCACCAAAGAGATCATGAAAGCTAAAGGTCCCAAAGGACTTCAAAGCTCCCAACATGACGGCACATCAGATCCAAGCTATCATCTTAGCAATTTCAGAAGTAGGATGTATCTCGCAGAGGCCTCAGATGCAATCCGTTATTCTCCATCCAGAAGGACAAAGCCAAACACGCACCGAGCCTATTAGGGATCAAGTAAGGAGATCGAGAGAGCCTTTGCAAAAACATGGAAAGATTCAACAAAACATGTATGGGCATACAAAGTCTGCCAACAGAAACAGCTATCAGGGGCCTCATCAATGGTCTACGAGAAGGACCTTTTAGCCACTCAATATCCAGGAAGCACCCAAATATCTCTAAACGAGGTACAAGAACAAGCAGAGAAGTACATCAACATGGAGGAAAACTCTCAACTAGGAGAGATCTCAAAAACCAAACATTCCTACTCCTCTCGAGATAAGGATAAAGAGTCCAAGAAAAAAGAAGATCAACATGGAGAGAAGTCTAGAAAATACCACAATTACACCCCCTTCGAGTGTCTGTTGTGGATGTCTACCGACAAATATGCAACAATGAGAAGACTCCATCAACTCGCCCAATCAAAAACAAAAGAGGTCGGACGCGTTGAAGGTCCACCTCACACCAAAGAGGTCAGACGCGTTGAAAGTCCACCTCACACCAAAGAGGTCGGACGAGTTGAAGGTCCACATCACACCAAAAAGGTCGGACGCGTTGAAGGTCCACCTCCCACCAAAGAGGTCGGACAAAGTTGAAGGTCCACCTCACACCAAAAAGGTCGGACAAAGTTGAAGGTCCACCTCACACCAAAGAGGTCGGACAAAGTTGAAGGTCCATCTCACACCAAAGTGGTCGGACAAGTTGAAGGTCAACCTCCCACCAAAGAGGTCGAACAAGTCGAACATCTCACACCAAAGAGGTCGAACGAGTTGAACGTCCACCTCACACCCCTGAGAGACATGTTCATGGAAGATTCGCAGGAGGAGGGATCTCTAAATCATCTCGCAAAGGACACCTCAAAGAGGTATATTAAGGAAGGGAGAAAGGTTTGAATAGGACAATGGAGTGCAAACAAGCCTTCCGAGATTTCAAAAGTTCTTGGGGCAACCACCCATTCTTCCCCAACCAAGGGAAAGTGAAAAGCTCATATTATACCTCGTAGTGGGAAGTCGGGCAATAGCATCATCACTAGTTAAAGAAGACAAAAGTGGGCAACAACCCATCTACTTCATCATCAAGGCTCTACAAGGGGCCGAAATATACTATCAAAAGATAGAAAAGTCTGCCTACGCCCCCATACTCACCTCTCGATGACTCCACCCATACTTTTAAGCTCACACTATCAGAGTTCAGACCAACCAGCCCATCGAAGGCATCCTACAAGAAAACAGACTTAGCAAGAAGAATTCTACAGTGGACAGTCAAAATCAATCTTCGCATAAAGCTCAGACAGCCATCAAATCATAGTACTTGGCCGACTTCATTACAGAGTACACTGACACCCGAGAACTCCTACAAAATGGAAACTCTACATGGATGACTCTTCAAATAAAACCAGGAGTGGTACAGGTGTAATTATAGAAAAGCGATCAGGAAAGCCAAATCAAGCCAAATGACCAAGCTGAATACGAGGCACTACTGGCTGGTTTAAGGCTAGCTAAGAAGGTAGGAGCTTACCATGTCCAATGACTCACAAGTAGTCACCTCACAAATAGAAGGGAGCAACCAAGTTGAGGATCCCACCACAAAAAATACCTCGGGTAATTCGGGGGACCCTGGACAAAACCAGAGAACAGCTCGGACAAGTCAGGGGACCCTGGACAAAAATAGAAAACAACTCGGACATTTCGGGGAATATGAAGTCTGACACACACCTCGGGAGCAGAATGCCCGAGCTGATGCATTTTCAAAACTAGTCAACACCAAACCAGGGGGCAATAACAGAAGCCTCATCCAGGCTACATCACAAGACCACAACAAGTCAATCTCAGGGATGTACTCAGGGTCAGCCACAGTAACACGCATTAAAAAACTATGGAATCCAGCCAATTAGACATGCCGTCCGGGATCTTAGTATACATCTCAAAGACATAGGTCAACTATGGGGTTACTACCAAATAATTCGGGCAACAACTCGAATAATAACAGCAAAATATCAGGTGTCAGATACAACAGTAAAAGGGAAACCCCAGGACTCACACGAAGGTCCAGGGGCACCCTTTGGAGGCAACAACGGAGCAAAAATCCAAATACAAAGTCAAAGCTTTACATCAAAAAGCATGCCAACTTCCACATTGCCCCACCAGAGGAGCTCATCAGTGTAACATCACCTTGGCCATTCGCAAAGAGGGGACTCGACCTTCTCGGACTATTTCCCCAAGGATTGGGATAAGTCAAGTTCCTCATTGTAGGGGTGTTCATAAAATGGATTGAGGCAGAGCCTCTAACTAATGCCACTGCTCAAAGAAGTCAGAAAATTCTTGTACAGAAACATTATTACAAGCACCAATTCACATCCGTAGAACACCCACAAGCCAATGGACAAGCAGAAGCTGCCAACAAAGTCATACTAGCTAGGTTAATACGGAGACTACAGGACGCAAAGGGAGCTTGGGCTGAAGAGCTCCCACAAGTCCTATGGGCATATCGGACAACTTCACACTTCACCACGGGGGAATCACCCTTACGATTGATTTAGGGAATGGAGGCAATGATCCCAGTAGAGATCAAAGAAGGATCCCCCAGAATGATCTTCTACAATGAAGAGGTCAACTCCCAAATCCAAAGGAAAGAACTCGACCTACTTCCAAGAGTCCGAGAGAGAGCTCCGATCAAGGAAGAGGCGTTAAAACGTCGAATGGCCTCAAGATACAATCAGAAGGTAGTACAGCGAAGCTTTGCCAACAACAACCTCATCCTAATCCGAAATGATATCGGAACAACTCGACCTGGAGAAGGAAAGCTAGCAGCCAACTGGAAAGGACCATACCAAGTTGTTTAGAAGAACTGGGGAAAGGTTGCTACAGACTGTCCGAACTCGAAGGGC
Source organism: Arachis hypogaea (assembly GCF_003086295.3). Classification (NCBI taxonomy): domain Eukaryota; kingdom Viridiplantae; phylum Streptophyta; class Magnoliopsida; order Fabales; family Fabaceae; genus Arachis; species Arachis hypogaea. Next base: position 99,771,716 of record NC_092044.1, read on the forward strand.
AAGAGCAACCAAGGTCATGGCGTGCCTGCAATCTAAAAAGGGCGCCAGGCCGAGATCCAAAAAGATTGCCCGACCTAGAAAGGTAAGTACTAACATGTACACACTCTTATCTTTATATTATTGTTTAAAAGATTGCAGATTCCCTAAAAAGTTTCCTACCAAGACGCCCGACTACGGTAGGTCGGCAAGGTGAAACACCAAAATCACCGCCCGATCACGACAAAGCCGGCAAGATGAAACACCAAAATCACCGCCCGATCACGACAAAGTCGGCAAGATGAAAACCAAACTCATCGTCCGATTACAAAGTGACAAGTCGGCAAGGTGAAAACCAACTTCACCGCACGACCACGATGAAAACCGAATTCATCATTTGATTTCGACAAAGTGAAAACAAAATTCACTGCTATACCAAGACGCATTAATCTGAAACACAAATTTCACTGCCGGATCACGATAAGGTCGGCGGGGTGAAAACCAAATTCACCGCCCGATCATGATAAAAGTCGGGAAAGATGAAACCAGAATTCATCACCCGATTTCGACAAGGTCGGCAAAAAAGTGAAAGCAGAGTTCATCGCCCGATTATAAAGCAACAGATCGGCAGAAAGTGAAAAATAATTTCACTGCACGATCACGATAAAGACAACCGTCCGATAAAGGTGAAAACGCGATTCACCCAAAGGACGATCTAGAGATGACAACCACTTTCTACAAATCGGCAAAGATGAACACAGAATAATGTAAGAAGTTATCGAAAGTGATCTAAAAAAGAACCTGACGAGGTCTTACGGATCGCTAAAATAATAACTTAAGGACTGGTCGAACGTTAAGAAGTTGAACAAAGTCAACCCAAGCTATAAGTAAACCCTGGAAAGAGGTCTGGCCAACCCTATTAAAGAGGATTACTTTAACTTAGAAGCGCCTGACATAACAAAGTCAGCCCAAAACAAAAAGTTATACAAGTAGTCCCTGAAAGAGATCTGACAAGGATCCAAGAAAGAGGACTACAAAAAATAACTTAAAGGAGACCGACATAACCAAGTCGGACTCCTACCACTAAAAAGTTATCAAAGTAATCCCTGAAAGAGATCTGACAAAGAACCAAGAAAGAGGATTACGAAATAACTTAGAAGAGATCGACATAAAGAAGTCGGTCTCCTACAACGGACAAGTTATAAAAGTAATCCCTGAAAGAGACCTGACAAAGGTCCAAGAAAGAGGATTACAAAAATAACTTAGAAGGGCCCGACATGAAGAAGTCAGCCCGAGCCTATTAAAGCGACAGATTGGATCGACGAGAAGAAGTCAGACCAACAAAAGCTACCGCTTGGACTGACAAGAAAAAGTCGGACCAACGAAAGCTGCTGCTTGTACCGACAAGAAGAAGTCGGACCAACGAAAGCTACATCTTGGACCGACAAAAAGAAGTCGGACCAACAAAAGCTACAGCTTGGACCGACAAAAAGAAGCCGGACTAACAAAAAACGTGCGCTAAAATGGAGATAGCTCCGCCCAAAAAGCCACGGCTCCACGACAAGGCTATCAAAATTGTTCAGACTGACTAAAAAGTATTCTACGAGAATACTAAAAAGTCGCCGGACAAATTAGCCCCAAGGACCACCTCGACCAAGCAGAAAGTGGACGAAACCAGAAGTGATCAAAAGAGGTCGGACAATAAAGTACCGACACTCTACAAAGATCCACAAAAAAGGACAAAGACATCTCGCAACGGTCAGAAGAAGGCTAAAAAGTCCCCTCAACAAAGTAAAAGGGGCAACACCAGACTTGCACAAGGAGAAACTACTCAAAAACGACCGAAGACAAGATGCTTGAGCACGACTTCCCCAAAGAGATCAAATCTCTGAAAAGCACGATCTCACGGAAAGATCGAACTCAAGCAGGGGCAAAGTCATACAGGTCGATGTTAGATAAAGAAGAGGCGCAAGTATGACTTCAAAAAAGAACAAGCCAAAAGGTTGGGAAACAACTTAAGGCTCAAATGTGCTTAGCCAAAAGGGATACAACTCCACTCAAAAAAGGCACAATCTCAAACAGGGCTACGAACATCATCCAAGACTAAAAAAGGTTCTATATAAAGAACACTAAAAAGTCATGGGACAAGTCACTAAAAGCTCGGATATCAAGCTGCAAGGATAACTTTGCCAAAGCAGAAGGTTGTCAACACAAACTTAAAGCAAGGCGTGATCCAGAAGGCAAGGGTAGAAAACCCACGCTACCACTTAAAAGAGGTTGGACTGTGAGGTACCAAACCTCTAGAAAATCTACAAAGATTGCAAAGCAATGAAGAAACAAGCCAGACAGATGCTCGAGCACGACTTCCAAAGAGATCGAAGCTCTGAAAAGCATGATCTCATGGAAAGATCGAACTCAAGCAGGGGCACTGTTCATACCCTGGGTCAAGCTGTCCGACCCGGGATGTTTAGTGACAAGCCGACCGACCTCTTCAGGTCAGACTATCCGACCTCTTCTCAAAGAGCTCGGCCAATATCCAACCTCTTCTCAAAGAGCTCGGCCAAATCGCCAAAGGAGCCCAAAGCAGGCCCAAAACGAAGGAACACAGCCCAATCTAAAGGCAGCCAAAGCCCAGAAAGATAAAGGTGGTTCCCCTAAAGATAAGATGACCTCACTCAAAGATAAAGATAAGATAAGATAACTAAGTTATCTTATCCACAGGAGGCCACATCTCACCATTATAAATACACTAGAGCACCCAGGTATAACTCATACTCTGATTCTACATAAAACCTGTTTAATACCCATGCTAACTTAAGCATCGGAGTCTCTTACAGGTACCCCCCTCCGGTGACCAAGGATCAGCAGTGCAGCCAGTCCAACAAGTCAGACGCGGCAGCTCCGACTACCATCAACAAGTCAGACACAACAGCTCCGACCAGCACAGAAGATCTCATCCGAGATCGACCTACAGTTTCAGGTAACCCTCGGAACAAAACCTTTTCTTTATATTTTGTTTGGATGACGTTTTAGTGCCGTTTCAACTTGTGCTTTTGCTTTTTAAGTAGTGTCTTTTTCAAGACTTCGTATCTTTCAGCAAAGCACTTCTGGCCCTTTGTTCCGAGGGTTACCTGAAACTGAAGGTCGATCTCGGATGAGATCTGCTGTGGTGGTCGGAGCTGACGTGTTCGACTTGTTGGATTGGGTGGCCGGAGCTATCGTGTTTAACTTGTTGGTTCTGGTGGCTGGAGCTGTTGTGTCCGACTTGTTGGACTTGGCAGTGCTACGGATCCTTCGTCACCGGAGGGTGGTGGTACCTACAAGAGACTCCGATGCTTAAGTTAGCACATGCTTTAGGCAGGTTTTAGTAGAAGCAGAGTATGAGTTATACCTGGGTGCTCTAGTGTATTTATAATAGTGTGGGGTGACCTTCAAGATAAGTTAGTTATCTTATCTTATCTTCTAGGGAGCCACCTTATCTTTCTAGGCTTTGCCGCATTTAGATTTGGGTTGTGCTCCTTTATTGTGCTTGCTTTGAGCTCCCATGGTGATTTGGCCGACCTCTTTGAGATGAGGTTGGGGAATCCAAACCTGAAGAGATTGGTAGACTTGTCTTTATTTAGGCCGGGTCGTATAGCTCAACCCAGGATATGAACACCTTTCTTTGGCCTTTGCGAGATGTCTTTGTCCCTTTTTAGTGATCCTTTCACTGGTCCGACTTCTCTGTCGGGCCTTCTTAAGTTATTTTTAGTAATCCATTTTTAGTCAGACCTCGTCAAGTCGCTTTCTATGGATTACTTTTTATAACTTATTGCACTAATCTGCTTCTATCGCTTTCACCTTTCCGACCTCTTTGTAATCGGGTGATGAATTTGGTTTTCACCTTGCTGACCTCTTTGTAATCAAACGATGAATTTGGTTTTCACCTTGCCGACCACTTTGTAATCGGACGATGAATTTTTGCGTTTTATGTGCTTAGATCAATGCGTCTCGGTAGGAAACTTTTTAGGGAATGTGAAAACTTTATTCAAATGATAATAAAAGATAGAAATATAAACAATAGTATATACATATGAGTGCTTACCCTTCTAGGTTGGGCAATTTGTAGATCTTGGCCTGACGCCTCTTTAAAAGACCTTTTCAGGAAAAAGAGTGCACCTTGACCTAAGATCATTTTATTACTTTATAACTATAGTACCTTCTTAGGTTACAAGCATGCCATGACCTTGGTAGCTCTCGCCCCTCGAGGTCGGACACCTTGTAGTAACCTTTTCCCAGTACTTCTACAACTCGTTAAGGTTCTTTCCAGTTAGCTGCTAGCTTCCCTTCTCTTGATTGACCTGCTCCGATGTCATTTCGAATTAAGATGAGGTCGTTGGTGGCGAAACTTTGTCGGACTACCTTCTGATTATACCTTGAAGCCATTTGACGTTTTAACGCTTTCTCTCTAATCCGAGCTCCTTCTCGGATTTCTGGAAGAAGGTCGAGCTCCTCCCTTTGAATCTGGGAGTTGGCCTCTTCATTGTAGAGGATTACTTTGGGAGATCCTTCTTCTATTTCCACTGGAATCATTATCTTCATTCCATAAGCAAGTCGGAAGGGTGATTCTCCTGTGGTTGAATGTGGGGTTGTCCGATATGCCTATAGGACTAGTGGGTGTTCTTCAGCCCAAGCTCCATTTGCATCCTGTAGTCTTCATTTTAACCCAGCCAGTATGACCTTATTGGTAGCTTTCGCCTGTCTGTTGGCTTGTGGGTGTTCTATAGATGTGAATTGGTGCTTTATTTTCAAGTCAGCTACTAAATTCTTGAAACCTGTATCAGTGAACTGAGTGCCATTATCTGTGGTGATGGAGTAAGGAACCCCAAACCTTGTGATAATGTTTCTATATAGAAACTTCCGACTTCTTTGGGTGGTGGCAGTAGCTAGGGTCTCTGCCTCAATCCATTTTGTGAAATAATCTACTCCTATAATTAGAAACTTGACTTGCCCTGAACCCTGGCGGAAGGGTCCAAGGAGGTCAAATCCCCACTTTGCGAATGGCCAGGGTGATGTATGCTGATGAGCTCCTCTGGTGAGGTGATATGGTAGTTAGCATGCTTCTGACATGGTGGGCATGTTTTGACGAACTCTGCCGCTTCCTTTTGCAAGGTTGGCCAGAAGAATCTAGCTCAGAGTACCTTTTTGGAAAGAGCTCGTGCCCCGAGATGGTTGCCACACATACCTCTATGTACTTCTTCTAGAACTTCCTTTGTGTTAGAGGTCGGCACACATTTTAGGAGGGGTGTTGACATCCCTCTCCTATATAGGATGTTGCCCACTGTGGTGTAGTACTGTGCTTCTCGTACTAGCCTTTTTGCCTCCTTCTTATCTGGGGGAAGTGTCCCAGATCTGAGGTAGTTGATTTTGGGGGTCATCAATCCTTTATCTTGGCCTGATATGGTTAGGACCTTTTCCTCCTCCGAGATTGATGGATTTTGTAATTTTTCTTGGATGAGTTTTCTATTATTGCCCCCTGGATTAGTGCTGCCCAATTTTGAGAGTGCATCGACTCGGGCATTCTGTTCCCGAGGTATGTGTTGGACTTTGTATTCCCCAAACTGTTCGAGCTGTTCTTTGGTCTTCTCCATATATTTTTTATGGTGGGGTCCTTAGCTTGGTAACTCCCTTCTATTTGTGAGGTAACTACTTGTGAATCGCTGAAGATGGCAAGCTTTTGAACTCCTACCTCCCTAGCCAGCCTCAAACCAGCTAGTAGTGCATCATATTCAGCCTGATTATTTGATGCAGGGAATTCAAACTATAGTGATAGCTCGATTTGGGTTCCTTGATCACTCTCGATAATTACACCATCACCACTCCCAGTTTTGTTTGAAGAGCTGTCCACGTAGAGATTCCATTTTGTGGAGGTTCCCGGGGTGTCAGTGTATTCAGCAATGAAGTCGGCCAAATACTGTGATTTGATGGCTGTCCGAACTTCATATTGAAGATTGAATTCGGATAACTCGACTGCCCACTGTAGGATTCTTCCAGCTAAGTCTATTTTCTGTAGGATGCTTTTTATGGGCTGGTTGGTCCGAACTCTGATAGTGTGAGCTTGAAAGTATGGGCGGAGTTACCAAGAAGTGAGTATGAGGGCGTAGCTGAACCTTTCTATCTTTTGATACTTTAGTTCGGCCCCTTGTAAAGCTTTGTTGATAAAGTAGATTGGTTGTTGCCCATTTTTGTCTTCTCTGACTAGTGCTGATGCTATCGCCCGACATCCCACCGCAAGGTATAATATGAGTTCTTCACTTTCCCGTGGTCGAGTAAGAATGGGTGGTTGCCCCAAGAATTTTTTAAAATATTTGAATGCTTGTTCGCACTCTATTATCCATTCAAACCTCTTTCCCTTCCTTAATGTTGCATAAAAGGGAAGAGATCTGATGGTTGATCCGGCAAGAAATCTGGACAAAGCTGCCAGTCTGCCATTGAGCTGTTGCACCTCTTCAATGCAAGTCAGAATTTTCATGTTGAGTATAGCCCGGCATTTATCTGGGTTCGCCTCGATTTCTCTTTGAGTGAGCATGAAGCCCAGGAATTTGCTAGCTTCTACCGCGAAAGTGCATTTTACGGGGTTAAGTCGCATACCATGCTTTTTGATGGTGTCGAATACTGTAGCGAGGTTGGATAACAACGATTCCTCACTTTGTTCATCAATGTTTGGTAGGTAGCTCCAGCGTTCTTGAGTCCGAAGGGCATAACTATATAGCAATAGTTTGCCTATGTGGTTAGGAACGAGGTCTTCTCTTGGTAAGCTGGGTACATTGGGATTTGGTTGTATCCTGAATAGGGATCCATGAAGGAGAGGTACTTGTATCCGGAAGAGGCATCCACTAAAGTGTCTATATTCGGGAGCAGGTAGGGATCTTTTGGACAGGCTTTATTGAGGTCGGTGTAGTCGGTGCACATTGTCCATTTGCCATTTGACTTCTTCACCAAGACAATGTTGGCTATCTATAATGGGTACTTGACCTCCGTTATGAACCCTGCCTCTAGTAAGGCTTGCACCTGCTCTTCCACAATGTGAGACCTTTTTGGACCAAGCTTCCTGTGCTTCTGTTGTACGGGCCGAGATCCCGGGTATACAGCCAGTTTGTGGCACATTAATTTGGGATCTATACTTGGCATGTCTACGGCCTTCCATGCGAAGAGATCGACATTATCCTTTAGGAACTGTATCAATGGCTCTTTTAGGTTGCCCTTTAAGGTTGCCCCTATATTTGTTGTTTTATCCTGGGCATCCCCAATCTGGACCTCTTCGGTCTCACCTTTAGGTTGTGGACTATGTTCTTCATGAATTCAAACTACCCCGAGTTCAATGGTGTTGATCTCCTCTCCTCTGGGGTTGCCTTTAAGGTTTAAACTTTTGTTGTAACAACGTCGCGCGAGCTTTTGGTCTCCTTTTGTTGTAGCGATCCCTTCTGGAGTTGGGAACTTCAGATGTGGGGTGGAAACTACTGCGGCGAGCTGGTTCAGCGTTGTCCGACCTATTAGGGAGTTATAAACTGAGCTCACGTCGACTACTATATAGTCTATGCTTGATAGGGGCCTAGAGCGGGTTCAGAATTTTATCTCAAAATAAGATTGGTGTTGTAAGTATAGTCCCAAACCCAACAATTGACCAATATCAAATTCAATCCTAAATGTGTCACAAATCAAAGCAAATATAAACCGAGAGTATTTCGACTCTCGGGTCGTTCTCCCTAGGAACTAGTGACAACAAGTGCATACAATTTTGGTTGTGAGAAAGCAAAGGGGTTTTCAATGATTGAAGGCAAACAAAATAAAGGAATTATAGAACAAGACAAAATTGCAATTAATAAACTAATAAAGGAATAAAAGAACTATGTATGCAATGTAAATAAGTAAGACTCAAAATTGATGAAAAAGTGGTTTAAAACATAAAAGAGTCCTTGATTTGGGATGAGTTATGGAATCCATTCCTTACCATAACCACAACTATGATAATTATGATGGATTAATCTCACTAAGTCAACCCTTAACATCAAAGGATAAGTCAAGTGAGCATAATTGTCATTAATCTACAAATCCTAGCAAACTTACTAATTACCTTAGTAAAAAGCTAGCGTTAGTGGAAACAACAACAACTAGCAATCCAAGAATTATCACTAAATGTTGGACATTATGGCTCTAGTAATCCATATACTCATTTTTCCCAAGTCAAGGGGTGGAAATTACCCCATAATCAAAATTGGCTTTTCATCAAACACATCGAGGGCATAATTAATAAACATGGCAAAATTGGGAAAATGATAAAAGCTATGAACCATAAATGATCAAAATCAATAAAGGCAACTCAAACAAACATAAAATAAGCATCAAACATCAAATTCAACAACTAGAAATCCAAAATTGCAAAACTATATAAATTGGTAAAAGAAATGAGAAGTAGAAGAAAGTGTAGAACAAGTAATGTCATAAAAGAGGAAGTTAAGGAATACTTACAATGGGAAAGCAAAATCCAAAAGCAAAACTTGAACTATAAACTTCTACATTGAAAACCTAGTTAAAACCCTAATTAACTAGAGAAAAAACCTAAGCTAACTATCCTAAAACTACTCCTAAATGTGTTCTCTCAAGTATGGTAATGTATGTTATGATATATAGTTGCTTCCCCCTTCAAATATGCTCCAAAACCATAAAAAATGGCCAAAAAGCCCAAAAATGCGAATCCACATGCAATTTTAATGGAGGAATGCGCTGGTACCTGTGCGTACGCACAGGTCTGTGCATGGGCACAGCCTGTGCGTGGGCACAGGTGCTAATTTCCATTCTGTTCTGAGCATGGGCACAGCCTGTGCGTAGGCACAGGTGATATTTTTTTGACCCCTGTGCCTGGGCACAGAAGCTGTGTGTGGGCACAGGTCCTGATTTTCTATTCTGTGCATGGGCATAGAAGCTGTCCGTGGGCACAGGCTGATATGCTTTTCTCCTTTGTTTTCTTCATATTTTCTCCCTTTTTGCTTGCTTTCTTCCACTTCTACCAAACCATTCTTGCCTCTAGGACCTGAAATCACTCAACAAACATGTCATGGCATCAAACGGAATAAAAGTGGAATTAAATTGCTCATTTCAAGCACATAATTGTATGTTTTCACATTTAGGATCAAATTAGAGACCAAACACAAAAGTATGCTATTTGGGTGAATAAGTGTGAGTTTATATGATGAAATCCATCCAATTTAAGCTAAAATATATCGTTAAATATGCACTCATCAATGCTTAATGTCCTTGACCGAGTTCCTTTTCCAAAGGTTGTATGTAGTGAGATGTATCCTAGTGGTTGGATTGGGGTGTCTCCCAAACTGAACAAGCTATTTGGATATGCTCTGAGCTCTTTATCTTGCAAACCGAGCTTGTCGAAGATAGATTTGAACAAGATGTCTGCGAAGCTTCCTTGGTCCACCAATATTCGGTAGAGATTAGCATTGGCGAGTGTTCATGTCCTGGGTCGAGCTGTACAACCTAGGCAAGTCAACCGACCTCCTCAGGTCTGGATTCCCCGACCTCTTCTCAAAGAGGTCGGCCAAATCACCATGGGAGCCCAAAGCAAGCCCAATGAAGGGACACATCCCAATCTAAAGGCAGACAAAGCCTAGAAAGGATAAGGGCGGTTCCCCTTAAAAGATAAGATGACTTCACTCAAAGATAAGATAAGATAACTATCTTATCCCCAGAAAGGTCACTCCATACTGTTATAAATATGCTGGAGCACCCAGGTATAACTCATACTCAGATTCTACCAAAAACCTGCCTAAAGCACGTGCTAACTTAAGCATCGGAGTCTCTTGCAGGTACCACCACCCGCCGGTGACGAAGGATCAGCAGCACTGCCAAGTCCAACAAGTCGGACATGACAGCTCCAACCACCACCACAGATCTCGTCCGAGATCGACCTACAGTTTCAGGTAACCCTCGGAGCATTGGTGCCGTGGCCGGGAAACCTGGAAGTCATCCCATCATCATGGCGGAAAACATTGACAATGATCACAACTCTGATTTGGACAACAGAACACCGCATAAGAATTCGAACAGCACACCCAAAGATACACCTCAACAAAACGGAGAGAAGCATTCTCTGGATACAAAAATTTTAGAAGCCCTCCAAGAATAGCAAAATCGACTCAAGCAGCTTGAACAGGAGGTTGAATTCTAGCGCAAAGCCAAAAGAAACCTCCGGAGAGAAACTAGGCGACGTCGAGAGTTAGAGGACAAGCTTTTGAAACTCGAAGCCGACCTAAAAACCAAAACCATTCAACCCGGCCACGATGACAACTACCCCAAGGATCAAGATCCCTTCACAAAAGAAATCATGAAAGCGAAAGTTCCAAAGGATTTTAAAGCCCCCGATATGACCCTATACAATGGTACGTCTGATCCAAGTCATCATCTCAGCAACTTCAAAAGCAGAATGTATCTCACTGACGCCTCAGACACTATTCGATGCAAAGCCTTCCCAACTACTCTATCAAAGATGGCAATCAAGTGGTTCGACAGCTTGCCCCCTAGATCCATCACAAGTTTTGACGACTTAGCCAAAAAGTTCCTTGCTAGATTCTCCATCCAAAAGGACAAGGCCAAACATGCCCCAAGCTTATTAGGAATCAAGTAAGGAGATCGAGAGAGTCTTCGATCTTGCATGGAAAGATTCAATAAAGCGTGCCTAGACATACAAAGTCTTCCAACAGAAGCAGCAATCATGGGACTCATCAATGGTCTAAAAGAAGGACCCTTCAGGCACTCAATATCGAAGAAGCACCCCACATCTCTAAACGAGGTTCAAGAACGAGTAGAGAAGTATATCAACATGGAAGAAAACTCTCGACTAGGAGAGACCTCAAAACCCAGATTCTCCTACCCTTCCCGAGATAAGGATAAAGAGTCCAAGAAAAATGAAAATCAACACAGAGAGAAGCCTAAAAAATACCACAATTACAACCCCCTTAGGATGTCTCTTGTGGATGTTTACCGAGAAGTATGCCACACTGAGAAGATTCCACCACCCCGTCCAATCAAAAGCAAAAAAGGAGGGGGAAATCGGACAAAATACTGTGAATACCACTGCATCTATAGACATCCTACCAACGAGTGTTTAGACTTAAAGAATGTCATAGAAAAATTGGTAAGAGAAGGGCGACTAGATCGGTACTTAGCCAACAAAACAGAGGAACCCAGAAAGACATGTTCACGTGATAGATGGAGGATTTACAGGAGGAGGAATCTCTAAATCATCTCGCAAAAGGCACCTTAAAGGAATATATCATGTTGGAGGAGGAGAGGGATCACCCAACCTCCCTACTATTACTTTTACCCAAGAAGACGCGGCAGGCATCATCCCGGGACATGATGATCCCATGATCATTACTATCATATTGGCCAATGCTAATCTCCACCGTACACTGGTAGACTAAGGAAGCTCAGTGGATATCTTGTTTAAGTCCGCCCTCGACAAACTCGTTCTACAAGAAAAATAGCTCAGAGCATATCCGAACAGGTTGTTTGGACTAGGAGACACTTCAATTCAAGCACTTTGATATATCTCACTACACATTACCTTGGGAAAGGGAACCCAATCAAGGACACTCAACATAGACTACATCGTAGTCGACCTAAGTTCAGCTTACAATGCCTTAATAGGTCGGACAACGCTAAATCAGCTTGCCGCAGTAGTGTTGACTCCACATCTATGCATGAAGTTCCCAACCCCAGAAGGGATCGCCATAATAAAAGGAGACCAGAAAATTGCACGACGCTATTACAACGAAAGTCTGAACCTTAGAGGTAAAGGAGAAGAAGTCAACAGTATCAAACTCGGAGAAGTTCGAGGTCGGGAAGAACTTCGTCCACAACCTGAGGGCAAGATCGAGGACGTCCAGATCGGAGATATCTTAGATAAAACAACAAATATTGGGGCGACCTTGAAAAAAGACATAAAGGTGTCTCTAATACAGTTCCTAAAGGATAATGCCGACCTCTTTGCTTGGAAGGCCGTAGACATGCCAGGCATAGACCCCAAACTAATGTGCCACAAACTGGCAGTATACCCAGGATCTCGGCCAGTACAACAAAAGCGTAAAAAACTCGGACCAGAAAGATCCCAAGCTGTGGAAGAACAGGTACAAGCTCTACTGGAGGCAGGATTTATAAGAGAGGTCAAGTACCCACTATGGCTAGCCAATGTTGTTTTGGTAAAAAAGTCAAATGGGAAGTGGCAGATGTGCACCTGCTACACCGACCTCAATAAAGCCTGCCCGAAAGATCCCTATCCACTCCCAAGTATCGACACTCTAGTAGATGCCTCCTTCGAATACAAGTACCTCTCCTTCATGGATGCTTATTCAGGATATAATTAAATCCCGATGTGCCCACCCGATCAAGAAAAAACCTCATTCCTAACCCCAAAAGCAAATTACTGTTATGTCGTCATTCCATTCAGACTCAAAAATGCAGGAGCTACCTACCAAAGATTGATGAACAAAGTCTTCGCAGAACACATTGGAAAACTAATGTAGGTATATGTAGATGACCTATTAGTAAAAACACAAAGTGATGAATCTGTTCATACCCTGGGTTGAGCTATTCGAGTCGGGATGTTTAGTAAAACAAGCTACCGACCTCTTAGGGTCAAGCGGACCGACTTCGTTATAAAGAAGTCGGCCAAAGCGACAGAAAAGCCCAAAGAAGGGCCCAATTCAAGGAATACGACCCAGATCCGAAAGGCAGCCCAAGCCGATAGAGACAAGGGCGGTTCCATGGAAGATAAGCTGACCTCAACAAAAGATAAGATAAGATAAGATAACTAACTTATCTTATCCGCAGAAGGTCACATCTCACCATTATAAATACACTGGAGCACCAAGGTATAACTCATACTCTGATTCTACTAAAAACCTGCTTAATACCCTTGCTAACTTAAGCATCAGAGTCCCTTGCAGGTACCCCCACCTTCCGGTGACGAAGGATCAGCAGTACTTTCAGTTCAACAAGTCGGACACACCAGCTCCGGCCGTCATACACCAGCCGGACATGTTGGCCCCGACCAAAGCAAAAGATCTCGACCGAGATCGACCTACAGTTTCAGGTAACCCTCGGAACACTGGCGCCGTTGCTGGGGACCTAGAAGTCATCCCACCACCATGGCAGACAACCATGACAACGACCACGATTCAGATCTAGAAGATAGAACGCCGCACAAGAATAAAGATGCTACACTCAAAGATACTCCGGAGTCCAACTGATCTAGCCATACACTTGATAGCTACGATTTTAGGAAATTGCACGATCGGCAAAAATTCCTTCCGGCAAGTGCACCGGTTATCGTCAAGTAAAAACTCATAATAGAGTGAGGTCGAATCCCACAAGGATTGGTTGAATGAGCAATTCGGATTAGAAGTGTGTTCTAGTTGAGCGGATCAAGATTTAGATGAGAATTGCGGAATCTTAAATTGCATGAATTAAAGAGCGAGAAGTTAAAGTGCTGAAATTAAAAAGGGATGGGGGTGATTGCATGAATTGAAATTGCAGAATGTAAATAGAAAGGGGTAGATCAGAGAGAGGGGTTCATTGGGGTCAGGAGATATTGAAATCTCCGAATCAAAACATTTTCATCTCTTCCTCAACCAATGCATTCATTGAATCTTGCTTGGCAATCTTATATGATTGGATCCCAATTCCTTGGCTCACCAATTCTCTCTAAAATCAAACAAATTCCCAATCCCTTGGTTTAAATGTTCATAAGAAGAGATGATGCTCGATCACTGATTATACCACACAGTTTTATGGACCACAATTTGGTAGGATTACATGTCACAATATCCATCCAAACCCCAATCCAATTCACTGTGAGAAAGCTTCTCTAGCATGAATCCTCCATTCCTTTCCTAAGGTTCCGAAGAATTCCAATTATGGATAGTTTCTTTCCCAAGACAACTAACCAATGGAATTAGATCGAGAAGCTTTCTAACAAAATTCAAGAGAAAAGATTGAAGAAGAAGATAAAAACTATTATTGATTCATTGAATTACAATAGAGCTCCCTAACCCAATGAAAGGGGTTTAGTGAGTCATAGCTCTGAATTCAATTACAAAAGTATGAAAACTAGCAAAGATGATCAAAAGTTCTCCGATCCGTGTCCCCAAAAGTAAAAGTTTCTAACTAACTTAAATTCTATCCTATTTATACACTTTCTAAATTGAGCTTCTGTTGTGTTTCTTGGGCTTTGAGGCTTTTCCCTGATTTCCTTTTGCTTTGGGTTTATGGTCCATAATCCTGATGAGGCTGTGATCCAATTCTGTAACATTCATTGAGCAAACTTAGTGATAAACAAGTAATGACACAAGACTCAACAAATTGAAGTTCCAGACTCATCAATTCTTCAGGCCCAATCCCATAAACCATGATATTCAATTGGGTTTCCTACCATAATACGTTTAAGTTAATGTTTGTGCTCAAATGCTAACTTAAACTTCAATATATTTGGCCCAGAAACCCTTTCAAAAAGTGGCGTTTAAGTTGAAGTTTAAGTTTCAGTTTAAGGTTAAACTGAAACTTAAACGTGGAAATGGAAGAAAGCAACCCAGGAGTGTGAAATGTCGAACACGTTTAAGCTTCAGTTTAAGGTTAAACTGAAGCTTAAACGTGGAAATGAAGAAAGCAACCCTGGAGGAGCAATTGGGTCGAACACGTTTAAGCTTCAGTTTAAGGTAAAACTGAAGCTTAAACGTGGAAATGAGAAAGCAACCCTGGAGGAGAGAAATAGTCGAACACGTTTAAGCTCCAGTTTAAGGTTAAACTGGAGCTTAAACGTGGAAATGCTCCTGGTGCCTTTCTTACTTCTGGCGTTTAACCTCCAGTTTAAGGTTAAACTGGAGGTTAAACGTGGAAATGCTTCCTGGTGAGAAATTGTGTCGAACACGTTTAAGCTCCAGTTTAAGGTTAAACTGGAGCTTAAACGTGGAAATGCTCCCTTGGTGGAATTCTCATTCTGGCGTTTAACTTCCAGTTTAAGGTTAAACTGGAGGTTAAACGCCAGTTCCAGCATTTCTTAGCCTTCATGATTCTGGCGTTTAAGCTCCAGTTTAGGCTTAAACTGGAACTTAAACGCCATTTCCAGCATTATATGGCTTGGTAGTTTAAGTTCCAGTTTAAAGTTCCAGTTTAAGCTTAAACTGGAACTTAAACTCCACATGTGATATTCAAGCTTCCTTTATTGATTTTGTTGCTTCCTTGCCTAGCCTCTTCTTCCCTGAAATCATCCAAACAATTGCATCAAAGTCTTGCAAAATTTCATAAGAAATCTTCCATTCATAGCATTCAAGTAATATAACTAAAAACTCATGGAATTTGCATCAAAATCATACTGTTTGGATGGTTCATTGCTTTGTTATTCATTTAACCATTCTTGGTTACTTTAAGCTCAAGAAAATGCATAAAACAACTAAAACTAACAGAAAAATGCTAGTGAAATTAGCCTAAGATACCTTGGCATCACCAACGGGGACAAAAATTCATCAAACCCAGGAATAATAGAGGCGCTTCAAGATCGATTAAAGCAACTCGAGAAAGAAGCCCAACATCAACGCGAAAAGGAAGAGGATCTACATCGGGAAATAAGGCGACGCCGGGAATTAGAAAATAAGCTTCTAAAACTCAAAGCCGATCTCAAAACCAAAGCTACTCGATCCACTCCAGAGGATAGCTCCCACTAGGGTCAAGATCCATTCACCAGAGAAATCATGAAGACAAAAATTCCAAAGGACTTCAAACTCCCGGATATGACTTTGTATGACGGCACTTCAGATCCCAATCATCACCTTAGCAATTTCAGAAGCAGAATGTACCTCACTGACGCCTCAGATGCAGTACACTGTAAAGCTTTTCCAACAACTCTTACCAAGATAGCCATTAGATGGTTCGACAGCCTACCTCCAAAGTCCATCTCAAGCTTCGACGACCTGGCCAAAAAGTTCCTGGCCAGATTTTCCATACAAAAAGATAAGGCTAAACACGCCCCCAGCCTACTAGGAATCAAGCAAGGAGATCGGGAGAGTCTTCGTAACTACATGGAAAGATTCAACAAAATATTTATGAACATACAAAGTCTACCAACAGAAGCTGCCATTGTGGGCCTCATAAACGGCCTACGAGAAGGACCTTTTAGTCAATCTATATCAAAGAAGTACCCTGCATTCCTGGACGAAGTACAAGAACGAGCGCAGAAGTACATCAACATGGAAGAGAATTCTCAACTGGGGGAAGCCTCGAGGTTCGGTCCCACCTACCGAGACAAAGATAAAGAATCCAAGAAAAAGAAAGATCACTCCGGGGAGAAAATCAAAAAATATCATAACTACACCCCCTTAGGGTATCCTTGGTAGATGTTTACAAAGAAGTCTTCCATACAGAGAAAATACCCCCAGCTCGGCCACTCAAAGTTAAAAGGGGAGGAGGAAATCGGAGCGAGTACTGCGAGTATCATCGAGTCCGAGGACACTCCACCAACGAATGCTTTGACTTGAAAAATGTCATAGAAAAATTAGTAAGAGAAGGAAAACTAGATCGGTTTTTGGCCAACAGGGATGAAGAGCCAAGAAAAAGAAGAAGGGATGAAGATGTCGGACGATCTGAGCGATCACCTCGCACACCGGAAAGACACGTCCACATGATACACGGTGGATTCGCGGGAGGAGGAATCTCCAAATCATCCCGCAAGTGACACCTCAAAGAAGTGTACCATGTCGAAGGAAAGAAAGAGGCGCCAGACATCCCAGCAATTACGTTTACCAAAGAAGACGCATCTGGAATCATCTCGGGACACGACGACCCCATGGTGATCACCATCATACTGGCAAACGCCAATCTCCACCGTACATTAATTGACCAAGGAAGCTCCGCCGACATCTTATTCAAAACTGCCTTCGATAAGCTCGGCTTAGAAGAAAAAGAGCTAAGAGCATACCCGGACAACCTGTTCGGACTTGGGGACACCCCAATACAACCACTGGGATACGTATCGCTACATACAACCTTCGGAAAGGGGAACCAATCCAGAACACTCAAGATAGACTACATCGTGGTCGACGTAAGATCAGCCTACAATGCCTTAATAGGTCGGACAACGTTAAACTAACTCGGAGTAATAGTTTCAACTCCACACCTACATATGAAATTCCCAACTGCAGAAGGGATAGCTACAATAAAAGCAGATTGAAAAATGGCGCGTCACTGTTATAACGAAAGTCTAAACCTTAGAGGCGAAGGAGAAGAGTTCCACACAATCGAACTTGGTAGAGTTCAGAGGTGAAAAGAACTCCGTCCACAGCCTGAAGGTGAAGTAGAGAAAGTTCAGATCGGAGATACCCCGGATAAGACAACTAATATCGGCACAATCCTGAAAAGAGACGCAAAAGAATCACTCATACAGTTTCTACGAGACAATGTTGACCTCTTCGCATGGAAAGCCGCCAACATGCCAGGCATAGATCCCGAACTAATGAGCCACAAGTTGGCAGCCTATTTGGGATCTCGGCCGGTACAACAAAGACGAAGAAAACTCGGGCCAGAACGATCTCAGGCTGTGGAAGAACAGGTGCAGGCACTACTAGAGGCAATATTCATAAGAGAAGTCAAATACCCACTATGGCTAACAAACATCGTCTTTGTGAGAAAGTCAAATGGGAAGTGGCGAATGTGCACCGACTACACCGACCTCAACAAAGCCTGCCCAAAAGACCCTTATCCACTCCCAAGCATCGATGCTCTAGTAGATGCCTCATCTGGATATAAGTATCTCTCATTTATGGACGCATACTCGGGGTACAACCAGATTCCAATGTATCCACCGGATCAAGAAAAAACCTTGTTTCTAACACCCAAAGCAAACTATTGCTACATCGTAATGCCTTTTAGCCTTAAGAATGCGGGAGCTACATATCAAAGGCTAATGAATAAGGTCTTCTCAGACCACATCGAAAAAATCATGGAGGCCTACGTGGATGACATGTTGATAAAGACACAAAGTGAAGAGACATTACTAACCGACCTGGTCCAAGTGTTCGGCACCATACGGAAGCATGGCATACGACTTAACCCGGCTAAATGCACTTTCGCAGTGGAAGCAGGTAAGTTCTTGGGCTTTATGCTCACACAAAGAGGAATTGAGGCAAATCCAGATAAATGCCAGGCCATACTCAACATGAAAAGCCCAACATGCGTCAAAGAGGTACAACAACTCAATGGGAGATTGGCGGCCTTATCCAGATTCCTAGCAGGGTCAGCGATAAGATCCCTCCCTTTCTACGCTACTTTAAGGAAGGGAAAGAACTTCGAGTGGACAACATAATGTGAGCAAGCCTTCCGAGACTTCAAAGAATTCTTGGGACGGCCACCTATCCTATCTCGACCACGAGAAGGAGAACCACTCATATTGTACCTCGCAGTAGGAAGTCGGGCAATAGCCTCAGCACTAATTAGAAAAGACGAGGGCGGGCAACAACCCGTCTACTTCATTAGTAAAGCACTACAGGGGTCAGAGCTGAACTACCAGAAAATAGAGAAGTTTGCCTACGCTCTCATACTAACATCCCGACGACTTCGCCCGTACTTCCAAGCCCATACCATTAAGGTTTGGACCAACCAGCCCATAAAGGGGATATTGCAGAAAACAGATCTAGCAGGAAGAATCCTACAATGGGCAATCGAGTTGTTCGAATTCGACCTCCAATACGAGCCACAGACAGCCATTAAATCACAATACCTAGCCGACTTCATTGCAGAATTCACAGACACCCCGGAGATTCCCATAGAGTGGAATATATACGTGGACGGTTCCTCGAATAAAATCGGAAGTGGCGCAGGTGTGATAATCGAAAGCAACCAAGGAACCCAACTTGAGCTTTCCCTCAAATTCGGATTCCCGGCACCAAACAACCAGGTGGAATACGAAGCATTATTAGCTGGTTTGAAGCTAGCTAGGGAGGTTGGAGCTCAGAAACTTAACATCTACAGCGATTCACAAGTCGTTACCTCACAAATAATAGGGAGCTACCAAGCCAAAAATCCTACCATGAAAAAATATTTGGATAAAACCAAGGAACAGCTCGGACAACTCGGGGAATATAGGATCTACCACATACCTCGCGAGCAAAATGCCCGAGCTGGCGCACTCTCAAAACTAGCCAGCACCAAACCAGGGTGCAACAATAGAAGCCTCATTCAGGAAATACTGTAGAACCCATCAATATCGAAAGAAGAAAAAATCCTAGCCATAACAGGTTGGGATCAAGGATGGATGACCCCTATAATTAACTACCTCAAGACAGAAGCGCTCCCTACAGATGAAAAGGAGGGAAAGAGGTTGAAAATGGAGGCACAATACTACACTATCATAAACAACACCCTCTTTAGATCTCAATACCATTGTTAAAATGCGTACCGACCTCAAATACAAAGGAAGTCTTGGAAGAAGTACACAGCGGCATTTGTGGTAATCATCTCGGAGTGCAGGCTCTCACCAAAATGGTACTCCGAGAGGGATTCTATTGGTCAACTCTACAAAAGGAATCTACAGAATTTGTAAAGACATGTCCACCATGTCAGAAGCATGCCAACTTTCACATCGCCCTACCGGAAAAGCTCATCAGCGTGACCTCACCCTGGCCATTTGCAAAGTGGGGACTCGATCTTCTCGGACCCTTTCCCCAGGGATCGGGACAAGTCAAATTCTTCATAGTAGGGGTAGACTATTTCACAAAATGGATCGAGGCAGAACCCTTAGCCAATGCCACTACTCAAAGAAGCCAGAAATTCCTATATAGGAACATCGTCACAAGGTTCGGGGTCCCATACTCCATCACCACAGACAATAGCACCCAATTCACAGATGCAGGCTTCAGAAAACTAGTAGCCAACTTAAATATAAAACACCAGTTCACCTCCGTCGAACATCCCCAAGCTAATGGACAAGCTGAAGTGGCCAACAAAGTCATATTGGCCGGGCTGAAACGGAGACTACAAGAAGCTAAGGGAGCCTGGGCCAAGGAACTTCCACAAGTCCTATGGGCGTATCGAACAACCCCCCACTCTACTACGAACGAATCACCATTTCGATTAGCATATGGAGTGGAGGCAATGATTCCAATAGAAGTCGAGGAAGGGTCCCCCCGAGTAGTTCATTACAATGAACAAACCAACTCTCAACTTCAAAGAGAAGAGCTCGACCTACTTCCCAAAATCCAAGAAAGAGCTCGGATCAGAGAAGAAGCATTAAAGCGTCGAATGGCTTCCAGGTATAATCAAAAGGTAGTGCCAAGAGGTTTCGGTGAGAATGATCTCATCTTAATCCAAAATGATATTGGAACAACTCAACCCGGAGAAGGAAAGTTGGCAGCCAACTGGAAAGGACCCTACCGAGTCATAGAAGTACTTGGGAAGGGCTACTACATACTGTCCGAACTCGAGGGACGAGAACTCCCCAGATCATGGCATGCCTGTAACCTAAGGAGGTACTATAGCTAGGAAAGATAAAAGATCTCATCGCAAGATACACTCTTTTTCCTGAAAAGGTTTTTTAATGAGGTATCAAGACTGAGATATAATCTAAGGGTACAAAAACACCCGCATGTACATATTTACACTTTCTTTGAATAAAATACATTTCAGATATTCTACAAGTTCCCAAGACGCATTAATCTGAAGCATTCATCATCCGATTATAAAGCAACAGATCGACAAGAAAGTGAAGAACAAATTCACTGTACGATCTCGATAGGAATGATCGTTCGACAAAGGTGAAAACGTGATTCACCTAAAGGACGATCAAACCGGGACAGAAACCACTAACTACAAATCGGCAAAGATGAAAACAAAATAATGCAAGAAGTTATCGAAAGTGATCTCAAAAAAGAACCTGACGAGGTCTTATGGATTGCTATATAATAACTTAAAAAGACTGGCCGACATCAAGAAGTCGGATCAAGTCAACCCAAGTTATCAGTGAATCCCTGGAAAGAGGTCTGGCCAACCTTATTAAAGAGGAATTGCTATAACTTAGAAGAGATCGACCTAACGAAGTTGGTCTCCTACAAAAAAAAGTTATAAAAGTAATCCCTGAAAGAGACCTAACAAAGGTCCAAGAAAGAGGATTACAAAAATAACTTAGAAGAGATCGACCTAACAAAGTCGGTCTCCTACAAAACAAGTTATAAAAGTAATCCCTAAAGAGACCTAACAAAGGTCCAAGAAAGAGGATTCCAAAAATAACTTAGAAGAGATCGACCTAACGAAGTCAGTCTCCTCCAAAACAAGTTATAAAAGTAATCCCTGAAAGAGACCTAACAAAGGTCCAAGAAAGAGGATTACAAAAATAACTTAGAAGAGATCGACCTAACGAAGTCGGTCTCCTACAAAACAAGTTATAAAGTAATCCCTGAAAGAGACCAGACAAAGGTCCAAAAAAGAGGACTACAGAAATAACTTGGGAGCCCAACACGACAAAGTTATAAGATTAATCCCTGAAAAAGACCTGAACAAAGTCCAAGAAAGAGGATTATTGAAATAACCTAGAAGGGACTGACGTGAAAAAACCGGACCAACGAAAGCTACAACTTGGACCGACAAGAAGAAATCGGACCAACGAAAGGTACAGCTTGGACCGACAAGAAGAAATCAGACAAACGAAAGATACAGTTTGGACCGACCAGAAGAAGTGAGACCCACACAGTCACGGCATCCAAGGATCCAAGTTACAAACAATAAGTACAAAAGCAATCCAAAGAGGTCAAGCTGCAAGATTCCAACACTCTCAGAAACCAGAAGAGATACCATGTTAAAGCGCAACAAAAGCATAATATAATAAAGCTTCAAGTGGCCACCAAAATCCGCCACAGAAAGCTACTTTTGTTTTTCAAAATAAAAGTTGCCAGGCAGGAAACCAAAAAGCGTCGATAGTTAAACAAAACAATAAACAGTTCAAAAAGCCCACAAAACTGGGCTATTTACACAAATACTTTAAAAAGAAGATCAACAAAGATTGGGAGCCTCCCTGACAGCATCAGTACGAGGAGAAGGAAGGCGAGTCTGAATAGGCACAGCATCTACAGTTCCATCATCCCGTTTCAGAATCTGGCAATCCGGATCAGACATAGCGGGAGGAACCGAGGAGGTCGACACTTTGACAGAGGGCATTGGGAGAGGTTCAACATCATCATCATCCTGGTCATCAGGGACAATCTTACCATCCCTCACAACATTATCCAGGCTGAAGAGAGTAATGTTGGCCTCAGGAGCAATAACCCGAACCTGCTCCTTCAGATTCTCATAGGCAGCAGTTACACTACCAACAAGATGACCCTGGAGCTCGGAGTAATCAGCTCGGGCGTTCTCCAACTCCTCCTTCAAACGCATTCCCTCTCGATAAGATGTGACATAGCTATCCTTATGCCTTAGCGCCGTGTCCTCAACCAGCCTTACAGAGGTAGCCAAAGAGAGGGAACTCACATTCTCATTCTCCAGATCTCTTTCCAACTTGGCCACCTTCACTTCAAGCTCTTCCTTCAAGCCTTTTATCCGATCAAACTCCCGTTTGGCCTCCTCTATAAAAGCTTTGGTGGCATGGAGAGGAAGACTTTGAGCAGTTCGTTATAGGGCCACTCCCATGTGTGCCATTTTGATACTACTTCGAGTTATATAATCATAATGATGAAGAAGTGACACGTCATCCATAGAGAGGGCACCATAAGGAGCGATTTGTTGATCTACAAACTCGATCGCGTCAAAGTCAGGAGCATCAAGGTTGAAAGGCTCAATTGTTTTTTGCTTCTTACTAGGAGGAGCGCCAGAAGCAGCGGCAGAAGTCTGTGGAGGATCGACCAGACGAACCCGAGGAATATGAATCAGTTTCCTCGGCCCCGGAGAACTGGACACAGGAGGCTTCACTGGAACCTGAGAAGATCCCTCTCCGGCCACCTTGGCCGAGATGTTCAGAGCAGCAGTTGCCTTCTTTGCCTTTTTAAAGGCCTTCATGGAGTCGTTGTTCTTTGACATCTCTGCAAATACAAATCCAACCACAGCAGAGAGTTACAATCACGATAAGAGAAAGGAAAAATGAAGAAACAAGTATAGAAACAAGCCAGACAAGTACCCAAAACAGTCCGAACCAAGGATGCGTCATTCAAAAACCTTTTTGTATCAAGATGGGGCGGGGCCCCCCCATAAATCCTCAAGCACAAAAAGAAAGGCATGCTCAACATCATCAAGCATCTCCCAGGTATAGCGAGACACCCTTACATCCCTCTACCACTCTAGAGGGAAAGAAGGCTCATCATTTTCATCAAGAAAAAAGGGGCGGACCCCCTCGACAGCATGAACTTTAAAGAAGTAATTCTTGAAGTCCTTAAAGGACTCGTCATACATGGCGAAAACTTTATGGCCCTGAGCAGACCGAAAAGAAGCCCAAGAAGCTTTCTTTTTTGAAGAACTGCCAGGCTTGGCAGAAACAAACAGATAAAGGAAAAGAGTCTGAGAAGGTGTTACATCTAACTCTCTACAAAGAAGCTGAAATATTTTAATAAAACCCCAGGAATTGGGGTGAAGCTGGGATGGGAAAATATTACACGACCACAACAGGTCGGTCTCAAAGGCAGTAAAAGGAAAAGTAACGTTCAACTGACTGAAGAAGTATTCATAGGCGTAAAAGAAGGGACGCTCAACCTCGATAGAGGTCGGAAAACAAACCCTCTCATCAGAATCAGGAGCAACAAGCTCATAATCCCTCTCCCGGGCACTGTTACCACAAATCCTATGACGCTTCCTCAGCGCTACACAAAATTCAGCATCCACAACAGAAACACACAGCAAGACAAGGGAGTCCAGCCAATCGGACATCCCCTCAGGAACTCTGGAAGACATCTCTACAATGTTATTACGGGAAGACATGAGGCCAACTAATCCTACAATAAGAAAAGAAGATGGGGTTACTAAAAATATCTCGGACAGGGGAGAAAACAACTCGATCAAATACAATACAGATAAACAAATAGAAAAGGAAACCCCAAGAATCAAGTCAACATATTGGGGTATCCTTTGGAGGCAGTAACAAAGCAAGGTTTTCAGGAAAAATCTATAGCTCGCACCCCAGCACCTCTCAAACAAGAAAAGAAGATTGCAGACAGCAAGCATTTTTTCATCAAAACAAAACACAAAAATCATCAAAATCACTGCCTTACAGTCTATCAGCAGAAAGCATGCATCCCCAAGCATCAAAGCACGCCAAGTAGAAACCATCAAAGATGCAACCTTTTTCAGAATCAGACTAAAAAGCAATCTTCAAACAAAGCAAGGAAAAGATGCAGATTTTCTAGATATTGGTATCAGACAGAAACAAAAGAACATGCAAAAGCCCTAAAAAGCATCAAACAACAGAAAAATACGAAAAGAACTAACCTGGAGAAGAAAGAAGCTTCAAAGGAAAAAGGAGACGTAAAAATGAAAGCTACCCAGAAAATCGCCAAGCGACATCGCAACACAAGAAAAGAAGAAATGTAGGCAAAAAACAGAGAGCGAGAGAACGAAGGAAGAAATTGCGAAGAAGTTACGAAAAGAGTGAAGAAGAGAAACCGTTTCTGGGTTTTCAAAAATCAAAATAAAGAGCCAAAGAAAAACGGGGCAATTAATACTAATTAATGAAAGTATTAAACCCTCGCACGTTCCCAAAGCGCTGATGTAAAAACGCGCACTTTTAGAGGAAAACGTTCTACATTCAAAGTTGCTACAAAGGAATCGACAAAATGCTTGAGTTCGGCTTCACCAAAGAAGGACCGAAGTCAAGGACTCGACCTCAAAAAAGAAGACCGAGCTCAAGCAGGGGCACTGTTCATACCCTGGGTCGAGCTATTCGAGCCGGGATGTTCAGTAAAACAAAGCTACCGACTTCTTAGGGTCAAGCGGACCGACTTCGTTATAAAGAAGTCGGCCAAAGCGACAGAAAAGCCCAAAGAAGGGCCCAATTCAAGGAATATGACCCAGATCCGAAAGGCAGCCCAAGCTGATAGAGACAAGGGCGGTTCTATGGAAGATAAGCTAACCTCAACAAAAGATAAGATAAGATAAGATAACTAACTTATCTTATCCGCAGAAGGTCACATCTTACCATTATAAATACACTGGAGCACCCAGGTATAACTCATACTCTGATTCTACTAAAAACCTGCTTAATACCCTTGCTAACTTAAGCATCGGAGTCCCTTGCAGGTACCCTCACCCTCAGGTGATGAAGGATCAGCAGCACTTTCAGTTCAACAAGTCAGACACACTAGCTCCGGCCGTCATACACCAGCCGGACACGTTGGCCCCGACCAAAGCAAAAGATCTCGACCGAGATCGACCTACAGTTTCAGGTAACCCTTGGAACAGAATCATTATTGTCCGACCTCACCAAAGTGTTCGACACCATAAGAAAGCATGGCATGCGACTTAACCCCACAAAATGTACCTTCGCAGTAGAGGCTGGCAAATTCTTGGGCTTCATGCTCACAAAAGAGGAATTGAAGCAAACCCGGATAAATGTCGGGCCATACTCGACATAAAAAGTCTGATCTATGTCAAAGAGGTACAACAACTCAACAGAAGACTGGCAGTCCTGTCCAGATTTCTAGCCGGGTCAGCCATAAGATCTCTCCCCTTCTACGCCACATTAAGGAAGCGAAAGATATTCGAATGGACAACGGTGTGCGAGCAGGCTCTCCAGGATTTCAAAAGGTTTTTGGGACAACCACCTATTCTGACTCAACCGTAGGAAGGAGAACCACTTTTGTTATACCTCGCAACAGTAAATCGGGCAATAGCTTCAGCACTAGTTCAAGAAGATGAAAGTGGGCAACAACCCATCTACTCATCAGCAAAACCCTACAAGGGGCCGAACTGAACTATCAAAAGATAGAAAAGTTCTCCTACGCTCTCATACTAATTTCTCGATGACTTCGCCCATATTTTCAAGCTCACACCATCAAGGTCCAGACCAACCAGCCCATGAAAGGCATTCTACAAAAAACAGACTTAGCTGGAAGAATTCTATAGTGGGCAGTAGAACTATCTGAGTTCGATCTTCAATATAAAGCTCGGACGGCCATCAAGTCACAGTATTTGGCCGATTTCATTGCCGAATACACGGACACTCTGGGAACTCCTTTAAAATGGAATATTTATGTAGACGACTCTTCAAACAAAACTGGGAGTGGTGCAGGAGTGATAATCGAAAGCAACCAGGGAACCCAAATCGAACTCTCCCTAAAGTTCGAGTTCCCTACTTCAAACAATCAGGCCGAATACGAAGCTTTACTAGCTGGTTTGAGACTGGCTAAGGAGGTTGGAGTTCAAAAGCTTATCAGCTTCAGCGGTTCCCAAGTAGTCACCTCACAAATAGCAGGGAACTACCAAGCTAAGGACCCTACCATGTAAAAATACCTGGACAAAATCAGGCATCAGCTCAGACATATCGTGGAATATGAGGTCCACCATATACCTCGAGAACAGAATGCTCGAGCTGATGCACTCTCAAATCAGAGATACTCCCTCAAATCAGAGATACTCCATATAGATAAGAAAGAGGCAAAGTGGCTAAGACGGGAGGCATAATACTATACCATCATAAACAACATCCTATATAAGAAAGGGATTTCGACACCCCTATTAAAATGTGTGTCGACCTCTAACACAAAGGCAGTTTTGAAAGAGATACACAGCAGCATGTGTGGCAATCATCTCGGAGCACAAGCTCTCTCCAAAAAAGTACTCCGAGCCAGATTCTTTTGGCCGACCCTGCAGAAAGAAGCAACCGAGTTCGTTAAGACATGCCCACCATGTCAACAACATGCTAACTTCCACATCACCCCACCAGAGGAGCTCATCAGTGTAACGTCACCTTGGCCGTTCGCAAAATGGGGAGTCGACCTCCTTGGACCCTTTCCCCAAGGATCAGGAAAAGTCAAGTTCCTCATTGTAGGAGTAGATTACTTCACAAAATGGATCGAGACAGAGCCCTTAGCTAATGCCACCACTCAAAGAAGTCGGAAATTCTTGTATAGAAACATTGTTACAAGGTTTGGGGTTCCTTACTCCATCACCACAGACAATGGCACCCAATTCACGGACACATGTTTCAGGAAGTTAGTAGCTGACTTGAAAATAAAACACCAATTCACATCCGTAGAACACTCGCAATCCAATGGGCAAGTAGAAGCTGCTAACAAGGTCATACTAGCCGGGTTAAAACAGAGATTGCAGGACGCAAAGGGAGCTTGGGCTGAAGAGCTCCCATAAGTCCTATGGACATATCGGACAACTCCACACTCCACCACAAGGGAATCACCCTTCCGATTGGCTTACGGAATGGAGGCAATGATCCCAGTAGAAATCGAAGAAGGATCCCCCAGAATGATCCACTACAATGAAGAGGTCAACTTCTAGAGTCAAATGGAAAAGCTCGACCTACTTCCAAAAATCCGAGAAAGAGCCCGAATTAGGGAAGAGGCGTTAAAATGTCGAATGGCCTCAAGATACAATCGAAAAGTCATCTAGCGAAGCTTCATCAGCAATGATCTCATCCTAATCCAAAATGACATCGGAACAGGTCGACCAGGAGAAGGAAAGCTAGCAGCTAATTGGAAAGAACCCTACCGATTTATAGAGATATTGGGAAAAGGTTACTACAAAGTGTCTGACCTCGAAAGGTGAGAGCTACCAAGGTCGTGGCATACCTACAACCTAAGAAGGTATTATAGTTAGGAGGTAGTAAAGATCTTAGGTCAAGGTGCACTCTTTTTCCTGAAAAAGGTTTTTTATTAAGGCACCAAGCCAAGATCTATAAAACTGCCTGACTTAGGGGGTAAGCACCCACATGTATATATTTTTTTTACCTATATGCCTATTTTCTATTTGAATAAAACTTTCCAGATTCTCTACAAAGTCTCTCTACCAAGACGTATTAATCTGAACGCAAAAATTCATCGCCCGATTACAAAGCTACAGGTTGGCATGGTAAAAACCAAATTCATCGCCCGATCACGCCAATGTCAGAAAGATAAAAATCGAATTCATCGATCGATTTTGACAAAGGTCAGCAAGGTGAAAACCAAATTCACCGCCCGGCTTCGACAAGGTCGGCCAAGTGAGAACCAAACTCACCGCCCAATTTCTACAAAGTCGGCAAGATGAAAAGTGATAAAAAACATATTAATGCAAGAAGTTATAAAAAGTAATCCATAGAAAGAGGCCTAACGAGGTCTAAGAAAAAATGGATTGCTGGTGCATGGAATTGTGATCATCAACAATGGCGCCCAAAAACTTGGTGCTCTCAAACGTGAATCACACTTCGTCACAACTCCGCACAACTAACCAGCAAATGCACTGGGTCGTCCAAGTAATACCATACGTGAGTAAGGGTCAATCCGACAAAGATTGTTGGTATGAAGTAACCTATGGTCATCTTGTAAATCTCAGTTAGGCAGATTCAAATTGGTTATGGAGTTTTGATAATTAAAATATAAATAAAACACAAAGTAAAGATAGAGATACTTATGTAATTCATTGGTGAGAATTTCAGATAAGTGTATAGAGATGCTTTGTTCCTTTTGAATCTCTGCTTTCCTACTGCCTTCATCCAATCCTCCATACTCCTTTCCATGGCAAGTTGTATGTTGGGTTTCACCGGCGTCAATGGCTACCTCACGTCCTCTCAGTGAAAATGGTCCAACTACGGGTTACGTAGGGCTAATCATCTGTCGGTTCTTGATCGTGTAGGAATAGGATTTACTATCCTTTTGCGTCTGTCACTACGCCCTACAGTCGCAAGTTTGAAGCTCGTCACAGTCATCCCATCCCAGATCCTACTCGGAATACCACAGACAAGGTTTAGACTTTTCAGATCTCAAGAATGCTGCCAATGATTTCTAGCTTATACCACGAAGACTCTGATCTCAAGGAATTGAAGGCTCTGTTGTCAGGAGAGGCAATCAATCACACATGAGCTAGTAATCTAAGAGATACACGCTCAATCTTAAGTAGAACGGAAGTGGTTGTCAGGAACGCGTTCATAGGTGAGAATGATGATGAGTGTCACGGATCATCACATTCATCAGGTTAAAGTGCGAGTGAATATCTTAGAACAAGAATAAGCTTGAATTGAATAGAAAATAGTAGTAATTGCATTAGTACTCGAGGAATAGCAGAGCTCCACACCATAATCTATGGAGTGTAGAAACTCCACCGTTGAAAATACATAAGTGACGAAGGTCCAGGCATGGCCGAATGGCCATCCTCCCCAAATGTGAAAATATAGCGTACAGGACTCTCTATGATCCGAAGGATCAGCTCTCGGATATCTAATACAAAAGTAAAAGGTCCTACTTATAATGAAACTAGCTATTAGGGTTTACAGAAATAGGTAAATGATGCAGAAATCCACTTTTGGGGCTCACTTGGTGTGTGCTTGGGCTGAACATTGAGCTTTACACGTGTAGAGGCTTCTCTTGGAGTTAAACACCAGCTTTTATGCCAGTTTGGATGTTTAACTCTGGTTTGTAACGTGTTTCTGGCGTTTAACTTCAGAATAGGACAGTGAAAGGGCGTTTGAACGCCAGTTTGCGTCATCAAAACTCGAGCAAAGTATAGACTATTATATGTTGCTGGAAAGCCCTGGATGTCTAATTTCCAACGCAATTGAGAGTGCGCTATTTGGAGTTCTGTATCTCCAGAAAATCCACTTCGAGTGCAGGGAGGTAAGAATCCAACAGCATCTGCAGTCCTTTGTCAGCCTCTGAATCAGATTTTTGCATCAAAATCATACTGTTTGGATGGTTCATTGCTTTGTTATTCATTTAACCATTCTTGGTTACTTTAAGCTCAAGAAAATGCATAAAACAACTAAAACTAACAGAAAAATGCTAGTGAAATTAGCCTAAGATGCCTTGGCATCACAACACCAAACTTAATACTTGCTTGTCCCTAAGCAAGTCCTGAGTTATTTGAGAAGAAAGTATGAAACAGAAAGCAATTACATTGGCTACATTAGTAAGCACTTGAAGTTCATCAGAAGGGTTTTATGCAGAAAGTTGCAGTATCACTTTTTCATTCTTATCAGGTAAGATTATCACTTTTTCATTGCATTCATCAAACACTGCTATGGCCTCTTGTTACTCTTATGTCTTTGGCACTTTTCCCTCCTTTGTTTTTCTTTTTTTCTTAGAGCTCCTTTGCTCCTTGTTTGCTCAGTGTCATGTGTTGCACAAGCCTTTGGCATTTTCTTTTTCTTATCAGTGCACTACACATATCCACTACAGGCATTTTAGTTCACATTTCTTCTTGAGACATTGGTGCCCAGCACCTCTTTGTGTGACTAAATGTTTTGTATTTAGGTTGCTCTTGATAATGGACTTTTGGTTGATAATCCCGGGTTAGTTAACCCAAGTTACCAAGTGTTGAAACACTCCTCAGAACCTATTCATCCAAGCATATCCTTAATACAGAAACACCACAGGCATTTGTCTCAGAAGTTCAAACCATTGGTGCCTAGCGTTTTTTTTTTTGCTTTTTGGTTGCCCTTTTTCAGTGGCTTTTTCTTCTTCTTTTTCTTTCTTTTTCATGGCCAAAGACATTTATTCATCAAGATCCATAGACAGTTTTCAATTTCTACACAAAAAATGATAATTCTACACTCTATTTCCAGTGATCTGACTAAACAATCAAGCATGCATACCACCACTTAATTCTACTTGATTTGTCACTAATTGAGCCAAGTTACTTTTGTTCAAACTTTTCTTTTATTTTTGGAAACAGAACAAGCATGGCAAGCATTTGTTTAAGAAGGTGAAGTTATATCCAAACATCTAGGCATTCACTTTATTCAAAGCAGTAAACAGACACTCATACTAAAAACTTCACATTCCAGAAAGATTCAACAATTACAGTTTAAACCAGAACAAGCATGCTTTTGTTTGCCTTTTTAAAGAATTGTCAAGGAACAACACCACCTTGTGAAATTTCTTGTTTTCTCTTTGTTGCCAGGAAATAATTTGATTTCTCCTTCTTCTCCTAGTTGTTACTTCATGTTTTTTCTAAGATCCTTGTTTCCTTTCCTGCAAAGAGTGATGAAGTTGCTTGCTTCTCAAGCACTTGAGTGGTTAGCTCAACTATGTATGGGTAAGCGTCTGAGTCTTAAGTTGGTGTGTGAACACCAAACTTAGTCTCCTACTTACTTCTCTGTTCTTTGAATCCTTGAGTTCTCCTTGGAATGAAGTTGCTGCTAAGGATTTTAAGCATTTCTGTGATTGCTTAGAATGGTTGTTCCTTTCATATAATTCAAAGGTTGTTGTGTTCAGTTGATCTTTATGGTGGAACATCAAACTTAGAGTCACACATTCCCCTTTGAATTATTGATCCACGAATTCATTGTTTGGTGTGAAACACCAAACTTAATTCTTTGCAATGCACAGAAACTACTTCACCTTTTTATTGAAACAATTAAAAGAAACAGCAAAGGGGTATTACCTCAGGTTGGGTTGCCTCCCAACAAGCGCTTCTTTAACGTCACTAGCTTGACGGTTGTCTTCCTCAGTTGAGGTGATATTTAACCTTGTCCTTCTCCTCCACATCTCCCAAGTAATGTTTGAGTCTTTGACCATTCACAGTGAAGGTTCGTTGTGACTTTTCTTCCATGATTTCTACTTGTCCATATTGGGAGACCTTGGTGACAAGGAATGGTCCAGACCACCTTGATTTTAGCTTCCCTGGAAATAGTTCAGCCTAGAATTGTAGAGCAATACTTTTTGTCCTTCTTCAAATTTCCTTGGGGCTATGTTGCTGTCATGCTTCTTCTTTGCTCTTTCTTTGTAAATTTTGGCATTCTCATAAGCTTCAGCTCTGAATTCTTCCAACTCTTGAATTTGCAACATCCTTCTTTCTCCAGCAGCTTTGCTGTCCAAGTTCAAGATTTTCAAGGCCCATAATGCCTTGTGCTCCAACTCCAGTGGCAAATGGCAAGCTTTTCCATATACTAGTTGGTAAGGAGACATTCCAATTGGTGTTTTGAAAGCTGTCCTATATGCCCAAAGAGCATCATCTAGCTTAATCGACCAGTCCTTCCTTGAAGTTCCCACAGTCTTTTCCAGGATTCTTTTGAGTTCCCTATTAGATATTTCGGCTTGCCCACTTGTCTGTGGATGGTATGGTGTGGCTACCTTGTGTTTGACTCCATATTTTAGAAGCAATGCCTCTAATGGTTTGTTGCAGAAGTGGCTTCCTCCATCACTGATGATTGCTCTTGGAACCCCAAAACGGCAAAAAATGTGTTTTCTGAGGAAGTTCATGACTACCTTATTATCATTGGTTGGAGTTGCTATTGCTTCAACCCATTTGGAGACATAGTCTACTGCCACAAGAATGTAATTATTTGAGTATGAGGTGGGAAAGGGTCCCATGAAATCTATTCCCCATACATCAAACAATTCAAGTTCCAGAATGAATTGTTGTGGCATTTCATTTCTTCTTGGCAGGTTCCCCGCTTTCTGGCATTCATGGCAGTGCTTCACTAGTTCCTTTGCATCTTTGAAGATAGTGGGCCAATAAAAACCACACTGCAACACCTTGGCTGCTGTTCTTTCTCCTGCAAAATGTCCTCCATAAGTGGAGCCATGGCAGTCCCATAAGACTTCCCTTCCTTCTTCCTCTGATATGCATCTTCTGAGTATGCCATCCGAACATTTTTTGAACAAGTATGGTTTGTCCCAAATGAAGTATTTGGCATCATTTACTAATTTCTTCTTTTGATGCTTGTTAAATTCCAACGGCAAATTCCCAGTGGCTTTGAAGTTTGCTATGTCTGCAAACCAGGGTGCTTTGTGAATTACCATGAGTTGTTCATCAGGGAAGCACTCATTTATATGTGTGCTTTGTGTGCTTCCTTCTTCACATGGTATTCTTGATAAATGGTCTGCCACCTTGTTCTCTACACCCTTCTTGTCTTTGATTTCAATGTCAAATTCCTGCAACAAAAGAACCCATCTAATAAGTCTTGGTTTGGATTCTTGTTTAGCAAGTAAGTATTTTAAAGCTGAATGATCAGTGAAGACAATGACTTTAGATCCAATGAGATAGGATCTAAATTTGTCAAATGCAAAGACTATTGCCAAGAGTTCTTTTTCAGTGGTTGTGTAATTCCTTTGGTTATCATTCAAGACTTTACTGGCATAATAAATCACATGTACCAAATTGTCTTTCCTTTGTCCTAACACTGCCCCAATAGCAAGGTCTGATGCATCACACATCAGTTCAAAAGGTAAGTTCCAATCAGGCGGGGCAATGATAGGTGCAGAGGAAAGTTTTTGCTTCAAAAGTTCATAGGCTAGCATGCAATTTTTATCAAATACAAAGGGTGTATCAGAGACAAGCAAGTTACTCAAAGGTTTGGCTATTTTAGAAAAGTCTCTAATAAACCTTCTGTAAAAGCCAGCGTGTCCCAAAAAAACTCCTAACTGCCTTGACATTACTTGGTGGAGGTAGTTTTTCAATGAGTTCCACCTTAGCTCTGTCCACCTCAATGCCTCTATTAGACACTTTATGGCCAAGGACTATTCCTTCTGTGACCATGAAATGACACTTTTCCCAGTTTAATACTAGGTTGGTCTCTTGGCATCTCTTAAGCACCAAGGCAAGGTGGTGTAGGCAGCTAGGAAAAGAATTTCCAAACACAGAAAAATCATCCATGAAAACTTCAATAAACTTTTCGATCATGTCCGAAAAGATGGACAGCATGCACCTTTGGAAAGTGGCAGGTGCATTGCACAATCCAAAGGGCATGCGTCTATACGCAAAAACTCCATATGGACAAACAAATGATGTTTTCTCTTGATCTCTTGGATCAACTACTATCTGATTATAGCCTGAGTATCCATCCAGAAAGCAATAGTAAGCATGTCCTGCAAGCCTTTCAAGCATCTGATCCATGAATGGGAGTGGGAAATGATCTTTTCTGGTGGCTTCATTGAGCTTCCTGTAGTCTATGCACATCCTCCACCCAGTGACAGTTCTTGCGGGTATGAGTTCGTTCCTCTCATTTGGCACCACAGTTATGCCACCTTTCTTGGGAACTACATGGATGGGACTAATCCATGGGCTATCAGAAATGGGGTAGATTACCCCTGCCTGCCATAACTTCATGACCTCCTTTTGTACCACTTCTTTCATGACGGGATTCAATCTTCTCTGAGCTTGAATGGAGGGTCTAGCATCCTCTTCTAACAAGATTTTATGCATGCATATGGATGAACTTATCCCCTTCAAATCAGCTAGGGTCCATCCAATGGCATCTTGATGAGTTTGTAGCACCTTGATCAATTCTTCTTCCTGTTCTTGGCTCAGGGCAGAGCTAATGATAACAGGATGGCTCTCATCACTACCCAAGTATGCATACTTGAGATTAGGGGGCAATGCTTTGAGCTCAGGTTTTGGTGCTTCCTTCTCTTCTTTCACTCTCTCTGGCATGCTTGGCATGGTTGTTTCAGCAGCCTTGATGTGACTAACTTCAATATCCTTGGTGAACTCCTCCTCTGCCACTTCCTTTGTTGTTTCCTCAAAGGTTTCTTGTATTGCAATGTCCACTACATCCACCCTCATGCATTCCTTTAGTGATTCTGATGGATAGCTCATTGCCTTGAATACGTTAAACACCAATTTCTCATCATGTAGTCTAAGAGTGAGTTCACCCTTTTGGACATCTATGATGGCTCCAGCAGTAGCCAGGAAGGGTCTTCCCAGAATTATTGAAGCTTTGGCTTCTTCCTCCATATCTAAAACCACAAAATCGGCAGGAAATATAAAATCTCCCACTTTCACCAACAAATCCTCAACTATCCCATGAGGGAATTTAAAAGTTCGATCTGCCAATTGGAGGGCCATTCTTGTTGGTTTGGCTTCCTCAATCTTCATTCTTCTCATCATTGTTAGAGACATCAAATTGATACTGGCCCCTAAGTCACACAAGGCCTTCTCCACCATGACTTCTCCTATGATGCAGGGGATTTGGAAACTGCCTGGATCCTTCAATTTCTGAGGCAATTTGTGCTGAATGATGGCACTGCATTCTTCAGTTAACAACACAGTTTCCTCATTTCTCCAGCTTCTCTTCTTGGTCATTAATTCCTTTAAGAATTTTGCATAGAGTGGCATTTGCTCTATTGCCTCAGCAAACGGAATGTTGATTTGAAGCTTCTTGAAAATCTCCAAGAATCTGGAGAATTGGCCATCCTTTTCACTTTTCATCAAACGTTGAGGATATGGTGCTTTAGGTGTATAAGGCTTCAGGACCTCTTTTTCTTTTTCTTTTGTTGCAGACGGTGTAAAAGATTGTCCCTGTTCCTTGTCTCTCACATTTTCCTTTGCTTCATCCTCTATGGTTTCCTTTGAGATCTCCTTTAGCTTCTTTCCACTTCTGAGGGTTATGGCCTTACATTCTTCCCTTGCAATAGCCTTGTCAGCATGAGAAACGCTTGGCCCAGGGGTTTGCTTAGACAAATACACAATTTGATTTTCTAGCTTCTGGATGGCAGCTCCTTGGTTTTGCAAGTTAGAATTTACTTCTTCCTTAAAAGCTTTCAATTCGGTTATGTCTTGACTCATGGTTGCAAGCATTCCTTCTATCCTGTTTAATTGATCTTGAAATTGTTGGCTCGGATTAGGTTGGGCAGGTTAATTATTTTGGCCATGATATGGTGGTTGGGAGTAAGTATTTTGTGTGGCTTGGTATGATCTTTGGTTGGAGTTTTGGTATGTGGAATTGTTATGTTGGTTGTGGTTGTAAGGTTTGTGGTTTTGTGGTTGGGTTTGCTGGTTTCCCCACCCAAAGTTTGGGTGGTTTTTCCATCCTGGGTTGTAAGTGTTGGAATGTGGATCATATGATTGCCTTTGTTGGTTTCCCACATAGTTGGCCTCTTCCCAATCACCTCCTTCAGTGCTTACTTCCTCTTGATCTTGTGTGTGTATTGCAGCCACTTGCTTTGTGTCTAATTTCCTGGTGAGCTCTGCTAGTTGCTTGGCAAACACCTTGTTTTGGGCTAGAATTGTATCAACATGGTTCAGCTCCATGACTCCCTTAGTGTTGTGTCTCTCTGAAGCATAGTAGTACTCATTCTCAGCCACTGTCTCAATCACTTCAATGGCTTCTTCCACAGTCTTTTTCCTGTTCAATGAACCTCCTGATGAATGGTCTACAGCCTTCCTTGATTCATAAGAAAGTCCATCATAGAAAATATGCAATTGCACCCAGTCATGGAACATGTCTGGTGGGCATTTCCTTGTCAAATCCTTGAATCTCTCCCATGCCTCGTAGAGAGTTTCACCATCTTGTTGTCTAAAAGTCTGAACCTCAGATCGAAGCCTATTGACCTTTTGTGGGGGGTAGAAACATGCCAGAAACTTGCTTTCCACCTCATCCCAGGTTGTTAGGCTCCCCCTTGGGAATGATTCTAGCCACTTAGCTGCCTTGTCCCTAAGTGAAAATGGGAACAAGAGCAGTTTATAGGCATCTTCCTGGACTCCATTGGACTTCACAGTGTCGCAAATTCTCAGGAATTTTGTGAGATGTTGGTTTGGATCTTCATTAGCACTCCCACCAAATGAACAATGGTCCTCCACCAGTGATATTAGCTGTGGTTTGAGTTCAAAATTGTTGGCCTAAATGGGTGGTTTCTGAATGCTGCTACCACAATTCCCAGAGGTTGGGTTTATGTATGAACCAAGAACCCTCCTCTCGAGAATGGCATTGTTTCCATCAGCCCTCTCATGGTTGTGAACTTCTCTATCCATGTTGAGATCTAAAGCTTCCTCAAAATTGTCCTCCGATTCTCCTTCAGATTCTTCTTCTCTCAGTACTTTCTTCCCTCTTGCTTCCCTTCTAAGTTTATGAAGGGTCCTCTCTGGTTCAGTATATGGAGGAGTTGATGTCTCTCCTCTCCTACCTGTCATACAAGAACACAGCACAGGCAACAAGCAAGTGAAATACTCTTGGTTAATGGAAGAGTATGGTTAGAGCAGTTGAGGAATTAATTCAAATAGTTAGTGGGTCAGTGAGTTAGTTGCTTGAATTTAAAGGCATGAAGAAAGAAAGCAAATAACAGAGTGCAGAAATTAAAATTCAACAAGTAACTTGAACTGAATTAACAAAACAAGAAAAATGCTCAATCTAGTTAACTTCCAATTTGAGAATTGTCAATCGAAAACCAATCCCCGGCAACGGCGCCATAAACTTGATCTAGCCATACACTCGATAGCTACGATTTTAGGAAATTGCACGATCGGCAAAAATTCCTTCCGGCAAGTGCACCGGTTATCGTCAAGTAAAAACTCATAATAGAGTGAGGTCGAATCCCACAAGGATTGGTTGAATGAGCAATTCGGATTAGAAGTGTGTTCTAGTTGAGCGGATCAAGATTTAGATGAGAATTGCGGAATCTTAAATTGCATGAATTAAAGAGCGAGAAGTTAAAGTGCTGAAATTAAAAAGGGATGGGGGTGATTGCATGAATTGAAATTGCAGAATGTAAATAGAAAGGGGTAGATCAGAGAGAGGGGTTCATTGGGGTCAGGAGATATTGAAATCTCCGAATCAAAACATTTCATCTCTTCCTCAACCAATGCATTCATTGAATCTTGCTTGGCAATCTTATATGATTGGATCCCAATTCCTTGGCTCACCAATTCTCTCTAAAAACAAACAAATTCCCAATCCCTTGGTTTAAATGTTCATAAGAAGAGATGATGCTCGATCACTGATTATACCACACAGTTTCATGGACCACAATTTGGTAGGATTACATGTCACAATATCCATCCAAACCCCAATCCAATTCACTGTGAGAAAGCTTCTCTAGCATGAATCCTCCATTCCTTTCCTAAGGTTCCGAAGAATTCCAATTATGGATAGTTTCTTTCCCAAGACAACTAACCAATGGAATTAGATCGAGAAGCTTTCTAACAAAATTCAAGAGAAAAGATTGAAGAAGAAGATAAAAACTATTATTGATTCATTGAATTACAATAGAGCTCCCTAACCCAATGAAAGGGGTTTAGTGAGTCATAGCTCTGAATTCAATTACAAAAGTATGAAAACTAGCAAAGATGATCAAAAGTTCTCCGATCCGTGTCCCCAAAAGTAAAAGTTTCTAACTAACTTAAATTCTATCCTATTTATACACTTTCTAAATTGAGCTTCTGTTGTGTTTCTTGGGCTTTGAGGCTTTTCCCTGATTTCCTTTTGCTTTGGGTTTATGGTCCATAATCCTGATGAGGCTGTGATTCAATTCTGTAACATTCATTGAGCAAACTTAGTGATAAACAAGTAATGACACAAGACTCAACAAATTGAAGTTCCAGACTCATCAATTCTTCAGGCCCAATCCCATAAACCATGATATTCAATTGGGTTTCCTACCATAATACGTTTAAGTTAATGTTTGTGCTCAAATGCTAACTTAAACTTCAATATATTTGGCCCAGAAACCCTTTCAAAAAGTGGCGTTTAAGTTGAAGTTTAAGTTTCAGTTTAAGGTTAAACTGAAACTTAAACGTGGAAATGGAAGAAAGCAACCCAGGAGTGTGAAATGTCGAACACGTTTAAGCTTCAGTTTAAGGTTAAACTGAAGCTTAAACGTGGAAATGAAGAAAGCAACCCTGGAGGAGCAATTGGGTCGAACACGTTTAAGCTTCAGTTTAAGGTAAAACTGAAGCTTAAATGTGGAAATGAGAAAGCAACCCTGGAGGAGAGAAATAGTCGAACACGTTTAAGCTCCAGTTTAAGGTTAAACTGGAGCTTAAACGTGGAAATGCTCCTGGTGCCTTTCTTACTTCTGGCGTTTAACCTCCAGTTTAAGGTTAAACTGGAGGTTAAACGTGGAAATGCTTCCTGGTGAGAAATTGTGTCGAACACGTTTAAGCTCCAGTTTAAGGTTAAACTGGAGCTTAAACGTGGAAATGCTCCCTTGGTGGAATTCTCATTCTGGCGTTTAACTTCCAGTTTAAGGTTAAACTGGAGGTTAAACGCCAGTTCCAGCATTTCTTAGCCTTCATGATTCTGGCGTTTAAGCTCCAGTTTAGGCTTAAACTGGAACTTAAACGCCATTTCCAGCATTATATGGCTTGGTAGTTTAAGTTCCAGTTTAAAGTTCCAGTTTAAGCTTAAACTGGAACTTAAACTCCACATGTGATATTCAAGCTTCCTTTATTGATTTTGTTGCTTCCTTGCCTAGCCTCTTCTTCCCTGAAATCATCCAAACAATTGCATCAAAGTCTTGCAAAATTTCATAAGAAATCTTCCATTCATAGCATTCAAGTAATATAACTAAAAACTCATGGAATTTGCATCAAAATCATACTGTTTGGATGGTTCATTGCTTTGTTATTCATTTAACCATTCTTGGTTACTTTAAGCTCAAGAAAATGCATAAAACAACTAAAACTAACAGAAAAATGCTAGTGAAATTAGCCTAAGATACCTTGGCATCACCAACGGGGACAAAAATTCATCAAACCCAGGAATAATAGAGGCGCTTCAAGATCGATTAAAGCAACTCGAGAAAGAAGCCCAACATCAACGCGAAAAGGAAGAGGATCTACATCGGGAAATAAGGCGACGCCGGGAATTAGAAAATAAGCTTCTAAAACTCAAAGCCGATCTCAAAACCAAAGCTACTCGATCCACTCCAGAGGATAGCTCCCACTAGGGTCAAGATCCATTCACCAGAGAAATCATGAAGACAAAAATTCCAAAGGACTTCAAACTCCCGGATATGACTTTGTATGACGGCACTTCAGATCCCAATCATCACCTTAGCAATTTCAGAAGCAGAATGTACCTCACTGACGCCTCAGATGCAGTACACTGTAAAGCTTTTCCAACAACTCTTACCAAGATAGCCATTAGATGGTTCGACAGCCTACCTCCAAAGTCCATCTCAAGCTTCGACGACCTGGCCAAAAAGTTCCTGGCCAGATTTTCCATACAAAAAGATAAGGCTAAACACGCCCCCAGCCTACTAGGAATCAAGCAAGGAGATCGGGAGAGTCTTCGTAACTACATGGAAAGATTCAACAAAATATTTATGAACATACAAAGTCTACCAACAGAAGCTGCCATTGTGGGCCTCATAAACGGCCTACGAGAAGGACCTTTTAGTCAATCTATATCAAAGAAGTACCCTGCATTCCTGGACGAAGTACAAGAACGAGCGCAGAAGTACATCAACATGGAAGAGAATTCTCAACTGGGGGAAGCCTCGAGGTTCGGTCCCACCTACCGAGACAAAGATAAAGAATCCAAGAAAAAGAAAGATCACTCCGGGGAGAAAATCAAAAAATATCATAACTACACCCCCTTAGGGTATCCTTGGTAGATGTTTACAAAGAAGTCTTCCATACAGAGAAAATACCCCCAGCTCGGCCACTCAAAGTTAAAAGGGGAGGAGGAAATCGGAGCGAGTACTGCGAGTATCATCGAGTCCGAGGACACTCCACCAACGAATGCTTTGACTTGAAAAATGTCATAGAAAAATTAGTAAGAGAAGGAAAACTAGATCGGTTTTTGGCCAACAGGGATGAAGAGCCAAGAAAAAGAAGAAGGGATGAAGATGTCGGACGATCTGAGCGATCACCTCGCACACCGGAAAGACACGTCCACATGATACACGGTGGATTCGCGGGAGGAGGAATCTCCAAATCATCCCGCAAGTGACACCTCAAAGAAGTGTACCATGTCGAAGGAAAGAAAGAGGCGCCAGACATCCCAGCAATTACGTTTACCAAAGAAGACGCATCTGGAATCATCTCGGGACACGACGACCCCATGGTGATCACCATCATACTGGCAAACGCCAATCTCCACCGTACATTAATTGACCAAGGAAGCTCCGCCGACATCTTATTCAAAACTGCCTTCGATAAGCTCGGCTTAGAAGAAAAAGAGCTAAGAGCATACCCGGACAACCTGTTCGGACTTGGGGACACCCCAATACAACCACTGGGATACGTATCGCTACATACAACCTTCGGAAAGGGGAACCAATCCAGAACACTCAAGATAGACTACATCGTGGTCGACGTAAGATCAGCCTACAATGCCTTAATAGGTCGGACAACGTTAAACTAACTCGGAGTAATAGTTTCAACTCCACACCTACATATGAAATTCCCAACTGCAGAAGGGATAGCTACAATAAAAGCAGATTGAAAAATGGCGCGTCACTGTTATAACGAAAGTCTAAACCTTAGAGGCGAAGGAGAAGAGTTCCACACAATCGAACTTGGTAGAGTTCAGAGGTGAAAAGAACTCCGTCCACAGCCTGAAGGTGAAGTAGAGAAAGTTCAGATCGGAGATACCCCGGATAAGACAACTAATATCGGCACAATCCTGAAAAGAGACGCAAAAGAATCACTCATACAGTTTCTACGAGACAATGTTGACCTCTTCGCATGGAAAGCCGCCAACATGCCAGGCATAGATCCCGAACTAATGAGCCACAAGTTGGCAGCCTATTTGGGATCTCGGCCGGTACAACAAAGACGAAGAAAACTCGGGCCAGAACGATCTCAGGCTGTGGAAGAACAGGTGCAGGCACTACTAGAGGCAATATTCATAAGAGAAGTCAAATACCCACTATGGCTAACAAACATCGTCTTTGTGAGAAAGTCAAATGGGAAGTGGCGAATGTGCACCGACTACACCGACCTCAACAAAGCCTGCCCAAAAGACCCTTATCCACTCCCAAGCATCGATGCTCTAGTAGATGCCTCATCTGGATATAAGTATCTCTCATTTATGGACGCATACTCGGGGTACAACCAGATTCCAATGTATCCACCGGATCAAGAAAAAACCTTGTTTCTAACACCCAAAGCAAACTATTGCTACATCGTAATGCCTTTTAGCCTTAAGAATGCGGGAGCTACATATCAAAGGCTAATGAATAAGGTCTTCTCAGACCACATCGAAAAAATCATGGAGGCCTACGTGGATGACATGTTGATAAAGACACAAAGTGAAGAGACATTACTAACCGACCTGGTCCAAGTGTTCGGCACCATACGGAAGCATGGCATACGACTTAACCCGGCTAAATGCACTTTCGCAGTGGAAGCAGGTAAGTTCTTGGGCTTTATGCTCACACAAAGAGGAATTGAGGCAAATCCAGATAAATGCCAGGCCATACTCAACATGAAAAGCCCAACATGCGTCAAAGAGGTACAACAACTCAATGGGAGATTGGCGGCCTTATCCAGATTCCTAGCAGGGTCAGCGATAAGATCCCTCCCTTTCTACGCTACTTTAAGGAAGGGAAAGAACTTCGAGTGGACAACATAATGTGAGCAAGCCTTCCGAGACTTCAAAGAATTCTTGGGACGGCCACCTATCCTATCTCGACCACGAGAAGGAGAACCACTCATATTGTACCTCGCAGTAGGAAGTCGGGCAATAGCCTCAGCACTAATTAGAAAAGACGAGGGCGGGCAACAACCCGTCTACTTCATTAGTAAAGCACTACAGGGGTCAGAGCTGAACTACCAGAAAATAGAGAAGTTTGCCTACGCTCTCATACTAACATCCCGACGACTTCGCCCGTACTTCCAAGCCCATACCATTAAGGTTTGGACCAACCAGCCCATAAAGGGGATATTGCAGAAAACAGATCTAGCAGGAAGAATCCTACAATGGGCAATCGAGTTGTTCGAATTCGACCTCCAATA
Source organism: Arachis hypogaea (assembly GCF_003086295.3). Lineage (NCBI taxonomy): Eukaryota > Viridiplantae > Streptophyta > Magnoliopsida > Fabales > Fabaceae > Arachis > Arachis hypogaea. Next base: position 99,814,529 of record NC_092044.1, read on the forward strand.
CGAGCCACAGACAGCCATTAAATCACAATACCTAGCCGACTTCATTGCAGAATTCACAGACACCCCGGAGATTCCCATAGAGTGGAATATATACGTGGACGGTTCCTCGAATAAAATCGGAAGTGGCGCAGGTGTGATAATCGAAAGCAACCAAGGAACCCAACTTGAGCTTTCCCTCAAATTCGGATTCCCGGCACCAAACAACCAGGTGGAATACGAAGCATTATTAGCTGGTTTGAAGCTAGCTAGGGAGGTTGGAGCTCAGAAACTTAACATCTACAGCGATTCACAAGTCGTTACCTCACAAATAATAGGGAGCTACCAAGCCAAAAATCCTACCATGAAAAAATATTTGGATAAAACCAAGGAACAGCTCGGACAACTCGGGGAATATAGGATCTACCACATACCTCGCGAGCAAAATGCCCGAGCTGGCGCACTCTCAAAACTAGCCAGCACCAAACCAGGGTGCAACAATAGAAGCCTCATTCAGGAAATACTGTAGAACCCATCAATATCGAAAGAAGAAAAATCCTAGCCATAACAGGTTGGGATCAAGGATGGATGACCCCTATAATTAACTACCTCAAGACAGAAGCGCTCCCTACAGATGAAAAGGAGGGAAAGAGGTTGAAAATGGAGGCACAATACTACACTATCATAAACAACACCCTCTTTAGATCTCAATACCATTGTTAAAATGCGTACCGACCTCAAATACAAAGGAAGTCTTGGAAGAAGTACACAGCGGCATTTGTGGTAATCATCTCGGAGTGCAGGCTCTCACCAAAATGGTACTCCGAGAGGGATTCTATTGGTCAACTCTACAAAAGGAATCTACAGAATTTGTAAAGACATGTCCACCATGTCAGAAGCATGCCAACTTTCACATCGCCCTACCGGAAAAGCTCATCAGCGTGACCTCACCCTGGCCATTTGCAAAGTGGGGACTCGATCTTCTCGGACCCTTTCCCCAGGGATCGGGACAAGTCAAATTCTTCATAGTAGGGGTAGACTATTTCACAAAATGGATCGAGGCAGAACCCTTAGCCAATGCCACTACTCAAAGAAGCCAGAAATTCCTATATAGGAACATCGTCACAAGGTTCGGGGTCCCATACTCCATCACCACAGACAATAGCACCCAATTCACAGATGCAGGCTTCAGAAAACTAGTAGCCAACTTAAATATAAAACACCAGTTCACCTCCGTCGAACATCCCCAAGCTAATGGACAAGCTGAAGTGGCCAACAAAGTCATATTGGCCGGGCTGAAACGGAGACTACAAGAAGCTAAGGGAGCCTGGGCCAAGGAACTTCCACAAGTCCTATGGGCGTATCGAACAACCCCCCACTCTACTACGAACGAATCACCATTTCGATTAGCATATGGAGTGGAGGCAATGATTCCAATAGAAGTCGAGGAAGGGTCCCCCGAGTAGTTCATTACAATGAACAAACCAACTCTCAACTTCAAAGAGAAGAGCTCGACCTACTTCCCAAAATCCAAGAAAGAGCTCGGATCAGAGAAGAAGCATTAAAGCGTCGAATGGCTTCCAGGTATAATCAAAAGGTAGTGCCAAGAGGTTTCGGTGAGAATGATCTCATCTTAATCCAAAATGATATTGGAACAACTCAACCCGGAGAAGGAAAGTTGGCAGCCAACTGGAAAGGACCCTACCGAGTCATAGAAGTACTTGGGAAGGGCTACTACATACTGTCCGAACTCGAGGGACGAGAACTCCCCAGATCATGGCATGCCTGTAACCTAAGGAGGTACTATAGCTAGGAAAGATAAAAGATCTCATCGCAAGATACACTCTTTTTCCTGAAAAGGTTTTTTAATGAGGTATCAAGACTGAGATATAATCTAAGGGTACAAAAACACCCGCATGTACATATTTACACTTTCTTTGAATAAAATACATTTCAGATATTCTACAAGTTCCCAAGACGCATTAATCTGAAGCATTCATCATCCGATTATAAAGCAACAGATCGACAAGAAAGTGAAGAACAAATTCACTGTACGATCTCGATAGGAATGATCGTTCGACAAAGGTGAAAACGTGATTCACCTAAAGGACGATCAAACCGGGACAGAAACCACTAACTACAAATCGGCAAAGATGAAAACAAAATAATGCAAGAAGTTATCGAAAGTGATCTCAAAAAAGAACCTGACGAGGTCTTATGGATTGCTATATAATAACTTAAAAAGACTGGCCGACATCAAGAAGTCGGATCAAGTCAACCCAAGTTATCAGTGAATCCCTGGAAAGAGGTCTGGCCAACCTTATTAAAGAGGAATTGCTATAACTTAGAAGAGATCGACCTAACGAAGTTGGTCTCCTACAAAAAAAGTTATAAAAGTAATCCCTGAAAGAGACCTAACAAAGGTCCAAGAAAGAGGATTACAAAAATAACTTAGAAGAGATCGACCTAACAAAGTCGGTCTCCTACAAAACAAGTTATAAAAGTAATCCCTAAAGAGACCTAACAAAGGTCCAAGAAAGAGGATTCCAAAAATAACTTAGAAGAGATCGACCTAACGAAGTCAGTCTCCTCCAAAACAAGTTATAAAAGTAATCCCTGAAAGAGACCTAACAAAGGTCCAAGAAAGAGGATTACAAAAATAACTTAGAAGAGATCGACCTAACGAAGTCGGTCTCCTACAAAACAAGTTATAAAGTAATCCCTGAAAGAGACCAGACAAAGGTCCAAAAAAGAGGACTACAGAAATAACTTGGGAGCCCAACACGACAAAGTTATAAGATTAATCCCTGAAAAAGACCTGAACAAAGTCCAAGAAAGAGGATTATTGAAATAACCTAGAAGGGACTGACGTGAAAAAACCGGACCAACGAAAGCTACAACTTGGACCGACAAGAAGAAATCGGACCAACGAAAGGTACAGCTTGGACCGACAAGAAGAAATCAGACAAACGAAAGATACAGTTTGGACCGACCAGAAGAAGTGAGACCCACACAGTCACGGCATCCAAGGATCCAAGTTACAAACAATAAGTACAAAAGCAATCCAAAGAGGTCAAGCTGCAAGATTCCAACACTCTCAGAAACCAGAAGAGATACCATGTTAAAGCGCAACAAAAGCATAATATAATAAAGCTTCAAGTGGCCACCAAAATCCGCCACAGAAAGCTACTTTTGTTTTTCAAAATAAAAGTTGCCAGGCAGGAAACCAAAAAGCGTCGATAGTTAAACAAAACAATAAACAGTTCAAAAAGCCCACAAAACTGGGCTATTTACACAAATACTTTAAAAAGAAGATCAACAAAGATTGGGAGCCTCCCTGACAGCATCAGTACGAGGAGAAGGAAGGCGAGTCTGAATAGGCACAGCATCTACAGTTCCATCATCCCGTTTCAGAATCTGGCAATCCGGATCAGACATAGCGGGAGGAACCGAGGAGGTCGACACTTTGACAGAGGGCATTGGGAGAGGTTCAACATCATCATCATCCTGGTCATCAGGGACAATCTTACCATCCCTCACAACATTATCCAGGCTGAAGAGAGTAATGTTGGCCTCAGGAGCAATAACCCGAACCTGCTCCTTCAGATTCTCATAGGCAGCAGTTACACTACCAACAAGATGACCCTGGAGCTCGGAGTAATCAGCTCGGGCGTTCTCCAACTCCTCCTTCAAACGCATTCCCTCTCGATAAGATGTGACATAGCTATCCTTATGCCTTAGCGCCGTGTCCTCAACCAGCCTTACAGAGGTAGCCAAAGAGAGGGAACTCACATTCTCATTCTCCAGATCTCTTTCCAACTTGGCCACCTTCACTTCAAGCTCTTCCTTCAAGCCTTTTATCCGATCAAACTCCCGTTTGGCCTCCTCTATAAAAGCTTTGGTGGCATGGAGAGGAAGACTTTGAGCAGTTCGTTATAGGGCCACTCCCATGTGTGCCATTTTGATACTACTTCGAGTTATATAATCATAATGATGAAGAAGTGACACGTCATCCATAGAGAGGGCACCATAAGGAGCGATTTGTTGATCTACAAACTCGATCGCGTCAAAGTCAGGAGCATCAAGGTTGAAAGGCTCAATTGTTTTTTGCTTCTTACTAGGAGGAGCGCCAGAAGCAGCGGCAGAAGTCTGTGGAGGATCGACCAGACGAACCCGAGGAATATGAATCAGTTTCCTCGGCCCCGGAGAACTGGACACAGGAGGCTTCACTGGAACCTGAGAAGATCCCTCTCCGGCCACCTTGGCCGAGATGTTCAGAGCAGCAGTTGCCTTCTTTGCCTTTTTAAAGGCCTTCATGGAGTCGTTGTTCTTTGACATCTCTGCAAATACAAATCCAACCACAGCAGAGAGTTACAATCACGATAAGAGAAAGGAAAAATGAAGAAACAAGTATAGAAACAAGCCAGACAAGTACCCAAAACAGTCCGAACCAAGGATGCGTCATTCAAAAACCTTTTTGTATCAAGATGGGGCGGGGCCCCCCCATAAATCCTCAAGCACAAAAAGAAAGGCATGCTCAACATCATCAAGCATCTCCCAGGTATAGCGAGACACCCTTACATCCCTCTACCACTCTAGAGGGAAAGAAGGCTCATCATTTTCATCAAGAAAAAAGGGGCGGACCCCTCGACAGCATGAACTTTAAAGAAGTAATTCTTGAAGTCCTTAAAGGACTCGTCATACATGGCGAAAACTTTATGGCCCTGAGCAGACCGAAAAGAAGCCCAAGAAGCTTTCTTTTTTGAAGAACTGCCAGGCTTGGCAGAAACAAACAGATAAAGGAAAAGAGTCTGAGAAGGTGTTACATCTAACTCTCTACAAAGAAGCTGAAATATTTTAATAAAACCCCAGGAATTGGGGTGAAGCTGGGATGGGAAAATATTACACGACCACAACAGGTCGGTCTCAAAGGCAGTAAAAGGAAAAGTAACGTTCAACTGACTGAAGAAGTATTCATAGGCGTAAAAGAAGGGACGCTCAACCTCGATAGAGGTCGGAAAACAAACCCTCTCATCAGAATCAGGAGCAACAAGCTCATAATCCCTCTCCCGGGCACTGTTACCACAAATCCTATGACGCTTCCTCAGCGCTACACAAAATTCAGCATCCACAACAGAAACACACAGCAAGACAAGGGAGTCCAGCCAATCGGACATCCCCTCAGGAACTCTGGAAGACATCTCTACAATGTTATTACGGGAAGACATGAGGCCAACTAATCCTACAATAAGAAAAGAAGATGGGGTTACTAAAAATATCTCGGACAGGGGAGAAAACAACTCGATCAAATACAATACAGATAAACAAATAGAAAAGGAAACCCCAAGAATCAAGTCAACATATTGGGGTATCCTTTGGAGGCAGTAACAAAGCAAGGTTTTCAGGAAAAATCTATAGCTCGCACCCCAGCACCTCTCAAACAAGAAAAGAAGATTGCAGACAGCAAGCATTTTTTCATCAAAACAAAACACAAAAATCATCAAAATCACTGCCTTACAGTCTATCAGCAGAAAGCATGCATCCCCAAGCATCAAAGCACGCCAAGTAGAAACCATCAAAGATGCAACCTTTTTCAGAATCAGACTAAAAAGCAATCTTCAAACAAAGCAAGGAAAAGATGCAGATTTTCTAGATATTGGTATCAGACAGAAACAAAAGAACATGCAAAAGCCCTAAAAAGCATCAAACAACAGAAAAATACGAAAAGAACTAACCTGGAGAAGAAAGAAGCTTCAAAGGAAAAAGGAGACGTAAAAATGAAAGCTACCCAGAAAATCGCCAAGCGACATCGCAACACAAGAAAAGAAGAAATGTAGGCAAAAAACAGAGAGCGAGAGAACGAAGGAAGAAATTGCGAAGAAGTTACGAAAAGAGTGAAGAAGAGAAACCGTTTCTGGGTTTTCAAAAATCAAAATAAAGAGCCAAAGAAAAACGGGGCAATTAATACTAATTAATGAAAGTATTAAACCCTCGCACGTTCCCAAAGCGCTGATGTAAAAACGCGCACTTTTAGAGGAAAACGTTCTACATTCAAAGTTGCTACAAAGGAATCGACAAAATGCTTGAGTTCGGCTTCACCAAAGAAGGACCGAAGTCAAGGACTCGACCTCAAAAAAGAAGACCGAGCTCAAGCAGGGGCACTGTTCATACCCTGGGTCGAGCTATTCGAGCCGGGATGTTCAGTAAAACAAAGCTACCGACTTCTTAGGGTCAAGCGGACCGACTTCGTTATAAAGAAGTCGGCCAAAGCGACAGAAAAGCCCAAAGAAGGGCCCAATTCAAGGAATATGACCCAGATCCGAAAGGCAGCCCAAGCTGATAGAGACAAGGGCGGTTCTATGGAAGATAAGCTAACCTCAACAAAAGATAAGATAAGATAAGATAACTAACTTATCTTATCCGCAGAAGGTCACATCTTACCATTATAAATACACTGGAGCACCCAGGTATAACTCATACTCTGATTCTACTAAAAACCTGCTTAATACCCTTGCTAACTTAAGCATCGGAGTCCCTTGCAGGTACCCTCACCCTCAGGTGATGAAGGATCAGCAGCACTTTCAGTTCAACAAGTCAGACACACTAGCTCCGGCCGTCATACACCAGCCGGACACGTTGGCCCCGACCAAAGCAAAAGATCTCGACCGAGATCGACCTACAGTTTCAGGTAACCCTTGGAACAGAATCATTATTGTCCGACCTCACCAAAGTGTTCGACACCATAAGAAAGCATGGCATGCGACTTAACCCCACAAAATGTACCTTCGCAGTAGAGGCTGGCAAATTCTTGGGCTTCATGCTCACAAAAGAGGAATTGAAGCAAACCCGGATAAATGTCGGGCCATACTCGACATAAAAAGTCCGATCTATGTCAAAGAGGTACAACAACTCAACAGAAGACTGGCAGTCCTGTCCAGATTTCTAGCCGGGTCAGCCATAAGATCTCTCCCCTTCTACGCCACATTAAGGAAGGGAAAGATATTCGAATGGACAACGGTGTGCGAGCAGGCTCTCCAGGATTTCAAAAGGTTTTTGGGACAACCACCTATTCTGACTCAACCGTAGGAAGGAGAACCACTTTTGTTATACCTCGCAACAGTAAATCGGGCAATAGCTTCAGCACTAGTTCAAGAAGATGAAAGTGGGCAACAACCCATCTACTCATCAGCAAAACCCTACAAGGGGCCGAACTGAACTATCAAAAGATAGAAAAGTTCTCCTACGCTCTCATACTAATTTCTCGATGACTTCGCCCATATTTTCAAGCTCACACCATCAAGGTCCAGACCAACCAGCCCATGAAAGGCATTCTACAAAAACAGACTTAGCTGGAAGAATTCTATAGTGGGCAGTAGAACTATCTGAGTTCGATCTTCAATATAAAGCTCGGACGGCCATCAAGTCACAGTATTTGGCCGATTTCATTGCCGAATACACGGACACTCTGGGAACTCCTTTAAAATGGAATATTTATGTAGACGACTCTTCAAACAAAACTGGGAGTGGTGCAGGAGTGATAATCGAAAGCAACCAGGGAACCCAAATCGAACTCTCCCTAAAGTTCGAGTTCCCTACTTCAAACAATCAGGCCGAATACGAAGCTTTACTAGCTGGTTTGAGACTGGCTAAGGAGGTTGGAGTTCAAAAGCTTATCAGCTTCAGCGGTTCCCAAGTAGTCACCTCACAAATAGCAGGGAACTACCAAGCTAAGGACCCTACCATGTAAAAATACCTGGACAAAATCAGGCATCAGCTCAGACATATCGTGGAATATGAGGTCCACCATATACCTCGAGAACAGAATGCTCGAGCTGATGCACTCTCAAATCAGAGATACTCCCTCAAATCAGAGATACTCCATATAGATAAGAAAGAGGCAAAGTGGCTAAGACGGGAGGCATAATACTATACCATCATAAACAACATCCTATATAAGAAAGGGATTTCGACACCCCTATTAAAATGTGTGTCGACCTCTAACACAAAGGCAGTTTTGAAAGAGATACACAGCAGCATGTGTGGCAATCATCTCGGAGCACAAGCTCTCTCCAAAAAAGTACTCCGAGCCAGATTCTTTTGGCCGACCCTGCAGAAAGAAGCAACCGAGTTCGTTAAGACATGCCCACCATGTCAACAACATGCTAACTTCCACATCACCCCACCAGAGGAGCTCATCAGTGTAACGTCACCTTGGCCGTTCGCAAAATGGGGAGTCGACCTCCTTGGACCCTTTCCCCAAGGATCAGGAAAAGTCAAGTTCCTCATTGTAGGAGTAGATTACTTCACAAAATGGATCGAGACAGAGCCCTTAGCTAATGCCACCACTCAAAGAAGTCGGAAATTCTTGTATAGAAACATTGTTACAAGGTTTGGGGTTCCTTACTCCATCACCACAGACAATGGCACCCAATTCACGGACACATGTTTCAGGAAGTTAGTAGCTGACTTGAAAATAAAACACCAATTCACATCCGTAGAACACTCGCAATCCAATGGGCAAGTAGAAGCTGCTAACAAGGTCATACTAGCCGGGTTAAAACAGAGATTGCAGGACGCAAAGGGAGCTTGGGCTGAAGAGCTCCCATAAGTCCTATGGACATATCGGACAACTCCACACTCCACCACAAGGGAATCACCCTTCCGATTGGCTTACGGAATGGAGGCAATGATCCCAGTAGAAATCGAAGAAGGATCCCCCAGAATGATCCACTACAATGAAGAGGTCAACTTCTAGAGTCAAATGGAAAAGCTCGACCTACTTCCAAAAATCCGAGAAAGAGCCCGAATTAGGGAAGAGGCGTTAAAATGTCGAATGGCCTCAAGATACAATCGAAAAGTCATCTAGCGAAGCTTCATCAGCAATGATCTCATCCTAATCCAAAATGACATCGGAACAGGTCGACCAGGAGAAGGAAAGCTAGCAGCTAATTGGAAAGAACCCTACCGATTTATAGAGATATTGGGAAAAGGTTACTACAAAGTGTCTGACCTCGAAAGGTGAGAGCTACCAAGGTCGTGGCATACCTACAACCTAAGAAGGTATTATAGTTAGGAGGTAGTAAAGATCTTAGGTCAAGGTGCACTCTTTTTCCTGAAAAAGGTTTTTTATTAAGGCACCAAGCCAAGATCTATAAAACTGCCTGACTTAGGGGGTAAGCACCCACATGTATATATTTTTTTTACCTATATGCCTATTTTCTATTTGAATAAAACTTTCCAGATTCTCTACAAAGTCTCTCTACCAAGACGTATTAATCTGAACGCAAAAATTCATCGCCCGATTACAAAGCTACAGGTTGGCATGGTAAAAACCAAATTCATCGCCCGATCACGCCAATGTCAGAAAGATAAAAATCGAATTCATCGATCGATTTTGACAAAGGTCAGCAAGGTGAAAACCAAATTCACCGCCCGGCTTCGACAAGGTCGGCCAAGTGAGAACCAAACTCACCGCCCAATTTCTACAAAGTCGGCAAGATGAAAAGTGATAAAAAACATATTAATGCAAGAAGTTATAAAAAGTAATCCATAGAAAGAGGCCTAACGAGGTCTAAGAAAAAATGGATTGCTGGTGCATGGAATTGTGATCATCAACAATGGCGCCCAAAAACTTGGTGCTCTCAAACGTGAATCACACTTCGTCACAACTCCGCACAACTAACCAGCAAATGCACTGGGTCGTCCAAGTAATACCATACGTGAGTAAGGGTCAATCCGACAAAGATTGTTGGTATGAAGTAACCTATGGTCATCTTGTAAATCTCAGTTAGGCAGATTCAAATTGGTTATGGAGTTTTGATAATTAAAATATAAATAAAACACAAAGTAAAGATAGAGATACTTATGTAATTCATTGGTGAGAATTTCAGATAAGTGTATAGAGATGCTTTGTTCCTTTTGAATCTCTGCTTTCCTACTGCCTTCATCCAATCCTCCATACTCCTTTCCATGGCAAGTTGTATGTTGGGTTTCACCGGCGTCAATGGCTACCTCACGTCCTCTCAGTGAAAATGGTCCAACTACGGGTTACGTAGGGCTAATCATCTGTCGGTTCTTGATCGTGTAGGAATAGGATTTACTATCCTTTTGCGTCTGTCACTACGCCCTACAGTCGCAAGTTTGAAGCTCGTCACAGTCATCCCATCCCAGATCCTACTCGGAATACCACAGACAAGGTTTAGACTTTTCAGATCTCAAGAATGCTGCCAATGATTTCTAGCTTATACCACGAAGACTCTGATCTCAAGGAATTGAAGGCTCTGTTGTCAGGAGAGGCAATCAATCACACATGAGCTAGTAATCTAAGAGATACACGCTCAATCTTAAGTAGAACGGAAGTGGTTGTCAGGAACGCGTTCATAGGTGAGAATGATGATGAGTGTCACGGATCATCACATTCATCAGGTTAAAGTGCGAGTGAATATCTTAGAACAAGAATAAGCTTGAATTGAATAGAAAATAGTAGTAATTGCATTAGTACTCGAGGAATAGCAGAGCTCCACACCATAATCTATGGAGTGTAGAAACTCCACCGTTGAAAATACATAAGTGACGAAGGTCCAGGCATGGCCGAATGGCCATCCTCCCCAAATGTGAAAATATAGCGTACAGGACTCTCTATGATCCGAAGGATCAGCTCTCGGATATCTAATACAAAAGTAAAAGGTCCTACTTATAATGAAACTAGCTATTAGGGTTTACAGAAATAGGTAAATGATGCAGAAATCCACTTTTGGGGCTCACTTGGTGTGTGCTTGGGCTGAACATTGAGCTTTACACGTGTAGAGGCTTCTCTTGGAGTTAAACACCAGCTTTTATGCCAGTTTGGATGTTTAACTCTGGTTTGTAACGTGTTTCTGGCGTTTAACTTCAGAATAGGACAGTGAAAGGGCGTTTGAACGCCAGTTTGCGTCATCAAAACTCGAGCAAAGTATAGACTATTATATGTTGCTGGAAAGCCCTGGATGTCTAATTTCCAACGCAATTGAGAGTGCGCTATTTGGAGTTCTGTATCTCCAGAAAATCCACTTCGAGTGCAGGGAGGTAAGAATCCAACAGCATCTGCAGTCCTTTGTCAGCCTCTGAATCAGATTTTTGCTCAGGTCCCTCAATTTCAGCCAGAAAATACCTAAAATCTTAGAAAAACATACAAACTCATAGTAAAGTCCAGAAATATAAATTTTGCATAAAAACTAATAAAAATATCCCAAAAAGTAGCTAGATCCTACTAGAAACTACCTAAAAACAATGCCAAAAAGCATATAAATTATCCGCTCATCACAACACCAAAATTAAATTGTTGCTTGTTCCCAAGAAACTGAAAATCAAATAGGATAAAAAGAAGAGAATATACTAAAAATTCCAAAATATGAATAAAACTTAGCTCTAATTAGATGAGCAGGACTAGTAGCTTTTTGCTTCTGAACAGTTTTGGCATCTCACTTTATCCTTTGAAGTTTAGATTGATTGGCATCTGTTAGGAACTCAGAATTCAGATAGTGTTATTGATTCTCCTATTTCAGTATGTTGATTCTTGAACACAGCTACTTTATGAGTCTTGGCCGTGGCCCTAAGCACTTTGTTTTCCAGTATTACCACCGGATACATAAATGCCACAGACACATAACTGGGTGAACCTTTTCATATTGTGACTCAGCTTTGCTAAAGTCCCCAGTTAGAGGTGTCCAGAGCTCTTAAGCACACTCTTTTTTGCTTTGGATCATGACTTTAACCACTCAGTCTCAAGCTTTTCACTTGGACCTTTATGACACAAGCACATGGTTAGGGACAACTTGATTCAGCCGCTTAGGCCTGGATTTATTTCCTTGGGCCCTCCTATCCATTAATGCTCAAAGCCTTGGATCCTTTTTACCCCTGCCTTTTGGTTTAAAAGGGTTATTGGCTTTTTGCTCTTGCCTTTTGGTTTAAAGAGCTATTGGCTTTTTCTGCTTGCTTTTTCTTTTTCTTTCTCTTTTTTTTTCGCCATTTTTTTCGCAAGCTTCTTCTTTTTCACTGCTTTTTCTTGCTTCAAGAATCAATTTTATGATTTTTCAGATTATTAATAACATTTCTCCTTTTTCCTTATTCTTTCAAGAGCCAACAATTTTAACATTCATAAACAATAAGATAAAAAATATGCACTGTTCAAGCATTCATTCAGAAAACAAAAAGTATTACCACCACATCAATATAATTAAACTAATTTGAAGGATAAATTTCGAAACTCATGTACTTCTTGTTCTTTTGTAATTAAAAACATTTTTCATTTAAGAAAGGTGAAGGATTCATGGATTTATTCATAGCTTTAAGGCATAGACATTAGACACTAATGATCATGTAGTAAAGACACAAACATAGATAGAACATTAAGCATAAAAATTGAAAAACAGAAAAATAAATAGACAAGGAGATTAAGGAATGAGTCCACCTTAGTGAGGGTGGCGTCTTCCTCCTCTTGAAGAACCAATGGTGCTCTTGATATTCCACCCTTAATTTGTCCATGTTGTAACTCAAGCTTTCCAAAGAAGTGTTGAGTTACTCCTAATAGTTGTGTGGAGGAAATTGCATCCCTTGAGGTATCTCAGGGATTTCTTGATAAGGGACTTCCTCATGCTCTTGTTGAGTGCCATGAATGGGCTCTCTAGTTTGCTCCATCCTTTTCTTAGTGATGGGCTTGTCCTCTTCAATGAGGATGTCTCCCTCTATGACAATCCCAGCCGAATAGCAAAGATGACATATGAGATGAGGAAAGGCTAATCTTGCCAAAGGTGAGGGCTTGTCGGCCACCTTGTAGAGTTCTAGAGGTATGATCTCATAAAATTTTACTTCCTCTCCAATCATGATGCTATGAATCATGATGTTCCGATCCACAGTTACTTCAGATCGGTTGCTAGTAGGAATGATAGAGCGTTGGATGAACTCCAACCATCCTCTAGCCACAGGCTTAAGATCCGGTCTTCTTAATTGAACCGAATTGCCTCTTGAGTCTCTTTTCCATTGAGCTCCTTCTACACATATGTCCATGAGGACTTGGTCCAACCTTTGATCAAAGTTGACCCTTCTAGTGTAGGGGCATGCATTTTCTTCCATTATTGGCAAGTTGAACGCTAGCCTCACATTTTTTGGACTGAAATCTATGTATTTTTCCCGAACCATTGTAAGCCAATTCTTTGGGTTTGGGTTCATACCTTGATCATGGTTCCTAGTGAACCATGCGTTTGCATAGAACTCTTGAACCATTAAGATTCTGACTTGTTGAATGGGGTTGGCAAGAACTTCCCAACCTCTTCTTCGGATCTCTTGTCGGATCTCCGGATATTCGCCCTTTTTTAGCTTAAAAGGGACCTCAGGGATCACCTTCTTCTTGGCTACAACTTCATAGAAGTGGTCATGATGGACCTTTGAGGTGAATCTCTCCATCTCCCATGACTCAGAGGTGGAGTCAGTTGCCTTCCCTTTCCTCTTTCTAGAGGTTTCTCTGGCCTTAGGTGCCATAAATGGTTATGGAAAAATAAAAAGCAATGCTTTTACCACACCAAACTTAGAAAATTTTCATGTTTGGGCACTTATAAATGCAAGAATGCATATGAAAAATAGCATGCAATGCAATACAAGAAATCATGAAGATCAAACAAGAAAATTCATCAAGAACAACTTGAAGATCATCAGGAACACAATGCATGTGTTTCAAAAATTGCAAGACAATTAAAAATCATGCAATTGACACCAAACTTAAAATTTGGCACTAGATTTAAAACAAGAAACATAAAATATTTATGGATTTTTATGGTTTTACTAATTTTTTTGTATTTTTCAAAAATTATATGAAAGAAAAGAAAATAAAGAAGTTCAAATTTTAATAAGGATTCCAGGAATCATGCAATGGTAGTCTAAAGCTCCGGTCTAGGAATTAGATATGGCTTACTAGCCAGCCAAGCTTTCAGTGAAAGCTTCGGTCCAAAACACTAGACATGGCCAATGGCCAGCCAAGCTTCAGCAGAGCATTGCATACAACAGCTAAATTGATAAGAACCAACATGCTCTTGTGATGATAGGTTGAGGCCTCGGTCCAAAAGATTTAGACGTGGCTTTACAGCTAGCCATACTTCAACATATCATCATGAAACTCTAGAATTCGTTCTTAAAAATTCTGAAGAACAAGATAAAATATATTTTTTTTGAAAATTTTTTCGAAAATAAAAAGCTTTAAAATAAAATTACCTAATCTGAGCAACAAGATGAACCGTCAGTTGTCCAAACTCGAACAATCCCTGGCAACGGTGCCAAAAATTTGGTGCACGGAATTGAGATCATCAATAATGGCGCCCAAAAATTTGGTTCTCTCAAACGTGAATCACACTTCGTCACAACTCTGCACAACTAACCAGCAAGTGCACTGGGTCATCCAAGTAATACCTTACGTGCGTAAAGGTCGATCCCATGGATATTGTTGGTATGAAGCAAGCTATGGTCATCTTGTAAATCTCAGTCAGGCAGATTCAAATAGGTTATGGAGTTTTGATAATTAAAATATAAATAAAACACAAAGTAAAGATAGAGATACTTATGTAATTCATTGGTGAGAATTTCAGATAAGTGTATGGAGATGCTTTGTTCCTTTTGAATCTTTGCTTTTCTACTGCCTTCATCCAATCCTTCATACTCCTTTCTATGGCAAGCTGTATGTTGGGTTTCACCGGCGTCAATGGCTACCTCCTGTCCTCTCAATGAAAATGGTCCAACTACGGGTTACGTATGGCTAATCATCTGTCGGTTCTCGATCGTGTAGGAATAGGATTTACTATCCTTTTGCGTCTGTCACTATGCCCTACCGTCGCGAGTTTGAAGCTCGTCATAGTCATCCCATCCCAGATCCTACTCGAAATACCATAGACAAGGTTTAGACTTTCCGGATCTCAAGAATGCTGCCAATCGATTCAAGCTTATACCACGAAGACACTAATCTTAAGGAATTTAAGGCTCTGTTGTTAGGAGAGGCAATCAATCACGCATGAGCTAGGAATTTAAGAGATACACGCTCAATCTTAAGTAGAACGGAAGTGGTTGTCAGGCACGCGTTCATAGGTGAGAATGATGATGAGTGTCACAGATCATCACATTCATCAGGTTGAAGTGTGAGTGAATATTTTAGAACAAGAATAAGCTTAAATTGAATAGAAAATAGTAGTAATTGCATTAATACTCGAGAAACAGCAGAGCTCCACACCTTAATCTATGGTGTGTAGAAACTCCACCGTTGAAAATACATAAGTGATGAAGGTCCAGGCATGGCCGAATGGCCAGCCTCCCCCAATGTGAAAATATAGCATACAGAACTCTCTATGGTCCGAAGGATCAGCTCCCGGATGTCTAATACAATAGTAAAAGGTCCTATTTATAATGAAACTAGCTACTAGGATTTACAGAAATAGGTAAATGATGCAGAAATCCACTTCTGGGGCCCACTTGGTGTGTGCTTGGGCTGAGCATTGAGCTTTACACGTGTAGAGGCTTCTCTTGGAGTTAAACGCATGCTTTTATGCCAGTTTGGGCGTTTAGCTCTGGTTTGTAAAGTGTTTCTGGCGTTTAACTTCAGAATAGGGCAGAGAAGGGGCGTTTGAACTCCAGTTTGCATCGTCAAAACTCAAGCAAAGTATGGACTATTATATATTTTTGGAAAGCCATGAATGTCTACTTTCCAACGCAATTGAGAGCGCATTGTTTGGAATTCTGTAGCTCCAGAAAATCTACTTTGAGTGTAGGGAGGCAGAATCCAACAGCATCTGCAGTCCTTTGTCAGCTTCTGAATCAGATTTTTGCTCAGGTCCCTCAATTTCAGCCAGAAAATACCTTAAATCACAGAAAAACACAAAAACTCATTGTAAAGTATAGAAATATAAATTTTGCATAAAAACTAATAAAAAATCCTAAATAGTAGCTAGATCCTTCTAAAAACTACCTAAAAATAATGCCAAAAAGTGTATAAATTATCCACTCATCAGTTGCTAAAAATAACTTAGGATGGACCGACATGAAGAAGTCAGACCAATCGACCTAAGCGACAATGTTGTAGAATGTAATCTATAGAAAGAGGCCTGGCGAAGTCTGAGAAAAAATGGATTGCTAAAAAAAACTCGAGAAGGACCGACAAGAAGAAGTCAGACCGGACCGATCAAAGCGACAAAGTTATAAAAAGTAATCCATAGAAAGAGGCCTGACAAGGTCTGAGAAAAATGGATTACTAAAAATAACTCGAGAAGGATCTACAAGAAAACTCGGACCAACGAAGACGTGCACTAAAAGGACACAGCTCTGCCTAAAAAAGCCACGACTCCACAATAAAAGCTATCAGAAATTGTTCGAACTAAAAAAGTTCTACGAGAACACTAGCAAATTGTCGAACAAAGCTAGCCTCAAAGACCACTTCGACTAAAGCAGGAAATAAACAAACCTAAGGGCAAACAAAGAGAGGACGGACAACAAAATTCCAACACTCTAAAGATTCCTAGAAGTGGCAGCAATTGCAAACTAACATATCTAGCGAAACAAAGATACTATGATAAAAACTCAGAAAGGCCACCTGAAGGTCGACCTTAAGAGCTCGAAAGTATTTGTTTTCCAAAATGAAGTTGCTAAAGAATAGCAACCAAATGTCAAGAGAAACAACCACATATAGAGTTGGATAAATAAAAAAGAAATTCAAAAAGTCCACAAGTCAGACTAGGCAAATCAACAAATCACAAAGAGCCCAAGCTCTCCTCAGCAGCAGCACCCTGAGTTGTAGAAAGAAGAATGGTCTTCAAAGGAGTCACATCCACAGTTTCATCCTCCCGATTTAGGATTTGGACATCGGGGTCGAACTCAGGGTGGCTGACCTCAGCAGCTGGAGTTGAAGAAGTCGTGGCAGCAAATTTGACTGGCGGCTTAGAGTGAAGACCTTCCTCTTCATCCTCATCTCGGGCAGGGACAATCTTACCATTTTCAACAATATTGTCCAAACTAAAAAGACTCAGGTCGAGATCAGGAGCAAGAACTCGGACCTGAGCCTTCAAGTTTTCATAAGCATCAGTCACACTACCCACAAGATGGCCTTGGGGCTCAACATAATCATCATGAGTAGACTCCAGCCTATCTCTAGTCTCTAGCAGCTCGCCGTAAGTTCGAACATAGCTCTCTTTGTGCTTCACTGCCATCTCCTCAGACAGATTTGTAGTGGCCTCAGCAGATGTAGCTCGGGCACTCTTGTTCTCCACATCCAGCTCCAATTTAATGACCCTTGCATCAAGTTCGTCCTTCAGCCCCTTGATCCTGTCAAATTTTGACTTAGCTTCCTGCATAAAGTCCTTCATCACATGGATGGGAGAATCTTGGATCGAGCGAAATAAAGCTGCACCCATGTGAGCCATCCGAACACTACTACTGGTGATGAAATCCAGATGGTGAAGGATGGACACATCGTCCATAGGAAGTCGGCAATAAGGAGCTATCTGATTGTCAACAAACCCAACAGCATCAAAGTAAGGGGCATCCAAATCATAGGTCTCAACAGTTTTCTGCTTCTTGGGAGAAGGACCAACAGCAGAGGGAGAGGCAGCACCAGAGGTCGGTTGGGGAGGATCAGAAAAAACCAAGCAAACCTGGGGAGTCGGGATGACTTTCCTCGGCCCAGAAGTGCCCGAGGTCGAACTCCTCAGAGTAACCTTGGAAGACCCCTCCCTAGGACCTTTGGCCGAGATGTTCTGAGCCGTAGTCGCCTTCCTGGCTCGTTTAAAGGCCTTCATAGAATTTGAGGCCTTCACCATCTCAGAAAAAGAAAACAACAAAACCAAAGTTGAAAACAGGAAAGAGATAGACTGTCAAAACAAGGATTCTTAAACAAAGAAAAAACTACAAAGAAATTGGCAACTACCCAGCTCGGCCCGAAGAAGGGATGGATCTCCCAGGAACTTCTTGATGTCAAGATGAGGGGGCTCTTGGTGCACGAAATTGTGATCATCAATGGCGCCATCAACATGGTACGCACAATTGTAATCTCAACTCTTTATCACAACTTCGCACAACTAACCAGCAAGTGCACTGGGTCATCCAAGTAATAAACCTTACGCGAGTAAGGGTCGATCCCACGGAGATTGTTGGAATGAAGCAAGCTATGGTCATCTTGTAAATCTCAGTCAGGCAGATTCAAATGGTTATGAATGATTTATGAATAAAGCATAAAATAAAGATAGAGATACTTATGTAATTCATTGGTGAGAATTTCAGATAAGCGTATGGAGATGCTTTGTCCCTTCCGTCTCTCTGCTTTCCTACTGTCTTCATCCAATCCTTCTTACTCCTTTCCATGGCAAGCTGTATGTAGGGTTTCACCGTTGTCAGTGGCTACCTCCCATCCTCTCAGTGAAAATGTTCAACGCGCTCTGTCACAGCACGGCTATTCAGCTGTCGGTTCTCGATTATGTCAGAATAGAATCCAGTGATTCTTTTGCGTCTGTCACTAACGCCCCACAATCGCGAGTTTGAAGCTCGTCACAGTCATTCAATCCTTGAATCCTACTCAGAATACCACATACAAGGTTTAGACCTTCCGGATTCTCTTGAATGCCACCATCAATTCTAGCTTATACCACGAGGATTCCGATTAAGGGATCCAAGAGATATCTACTCAATCTAAGGTAGAACGGAGGTGGTTGCTAGGCACACGTTCATAAGTGAGAATGATGATGAGTGTTATGGATCATCACATTCATCAAGTTGAGGAACAAGTGATATCTTAGAACAAGAATAAGTCGAATTGAATAGAAGAACAATAGTAATTGCATTAATACTCGAGGTACAGCAGAGCTCCACACCTTAATCTATGGTGTGTAGAAACTCCACCGTTGAAAATACATAAGAACAAGGTCTAGGCATGGCCGAATGGCCAGCCTCCCATAGAGGGTTCAATCATAAAAACATGATCAAAAGATCTCTGATTGAAAGATGATAATACAATAGCAAAAGGTCCTACTTATAGAGAACTAGTAGCTAGGGTTTACAAAAATGAGTAAATGACATAAAAATTCACTTCTGGGCCCACTTGGTGTGTGCTTGGGCTGAGCATTGAAGCATTTTCGTGTAGAGACTCTTCTTGGAGTTAAACGCCAGCTTTTGTGCCAGTTTGGGCGTTTAACTCCCATTCTTGTGCCAGTTCCGGCGTTTTACGCCAGAATTCTTGAGCTGACTTGGAACGCCTGTTTGGGCCATCAAATCTCGGGCAAAGTATAAACTATTATACATTGATGGAAAGCTCAGGATGTCTACTTTCCAACGCAGTTGAGAGCGTGCCAATTGGGCTTTTGTAGCTCCAGAAAATCCACTTCGAGTGCAGGAAGGTCAGAATCCAACAGCATCTGTAGTCCTTTTCAGCCTCTGAATCAGATTTTTGCTCAGGTCCCTCAATTTCAGCCAGAAAATACCTGAAATCACAGAAAAATACACAAACTCATAGAAAAGGGAAGAAAAGTGAATTTTAACTAAAAACTAATAAGAATATAATAAAAACTAACTAAAACATACTAAAAACATACTAAAAACAATGCCAAAAAGAGTATAAATTATCCGCTCATCAGCTCTCCCCAATTTTCCTCCAACACATCCACAAGGGCCTGCTCAACCTCATCCAAACTTTCCCACGAATACCTTGTCACAACTACATTCTTTTGTGAGCTTAAAGGGAAAGTGGGTTTGTTATTTTCATTCAGAAAGAAAGGCCGAGCTCCTTCAACAGCTCGGACCTTAAAATAATAGTTTTTAAAGTCCCTAAAAGACTTGTCATACATGGAGAACACTTTCTTTCCCTGGGCAGCCCGAAAAGAGATATAGGAAGCCTTCTTCTTAGCTACCCCAGGTTTAGTCAAAACAAAAAGATAAAGAAAGAGAGTTTGAGAAGGTTAGACATCCAGTTCTTGACACAACAATTGAAAGTTTTTTATGAAACCCCACGAGTTCGGATGGAGTTGAAAAGGAGCTACGTTACAAGACCACAACAAGTCGGTCTCGGAAGAAGTAAAGGGAATAGTAATATTCAATTGGCTAAAAAAGTAGTCATATGCATAGAAGAAGAGACGCTCCCCTTGAGTTAGAGAAGGAAAACAAACCCTCTCATCAGGGTCAGGCGCGACCAGCTCGTAATTTTTCTCCGGATCTCTAGTACTACAAATCCTATGATGCCTTCTAAGTTGGACATATTACTCAGAATCAACCACAGTGACACACATCAAGACAAGGGAGTCCAGCCAGTCAGACATGCCTTCTGGGATCTTAGTAGACTTCTCAACAATATTTTTTCAAGAAGACATGGGTCAACTATTCCTACAAGTAAGAAAAAAGAAAAATGGGTTACCAACCAAACAGCTCGGGCAAATAAGGAAACAGCTCGGACAGATATGGAGATAACTCGGACAATAGTACGTGAATGTCAGATGTCAAATACAACAGTAAAAGGAAAATCCTAGGACTTACAGCAAAGTCCAAGGGCACCCTTTGGAGGCAACAACAAGGCAAGGATTCGAAAAAAGGAAAGGTCTCACAGTATAAAGCCCTAAAGACACAAAGAAGATAAAATCTTTCTATGATAAATGATGATTCATACAAAACAGCAAGAAAACCATCGACATCAAGCATACCACGCTGAAATCTTTTCTGAAATCATCAAAAAAGATACAACCTTTTTCTTTATTAATAGTTCATTACTTCAAACAGAAAAAGATGTACGCATAAAGAAGTCAAGTAAAAGGGACAGAAACAAGCAGCAAATCGAAAAAAACCCTCAAGGCGCACATTACAGGCACAACGATACAAAAAAGATTCAAACTTTCCAACACAAACCCAAACAAAGATAAAAAAATTTCCATGCCCAAACAAGCACAACCATAAAAAGAATGGCATGAAAAGTGAAAGAGAGAGAGAAGACAAAAAACCAACCTGCAGTGGAGAGGAGATGACAAACGATCAGAGACTGAAGCAACAACCGAAACAACGTCAACAACTGCCTTTTGCGAGTAAGGAAAAGGAAAGCACGAAGGCCCAAAAACAAAAGGAGAAGGGAAAAGTTACAGTAAGCAAAGAGAAGGGAAGTTGAAAAGAGAGGCTTTGAAATTCAAATGAAGATACAAAGAGGGAAACAAAAGGAAACGGCGAAGAGTTAATGAGTATTTAAACCTTCGCACGTTTCAAAGAAAAAAGCAAAACGAGCGTCATAATTATAAGGGGAAACGTTCAGCATTCAAATAACTGAAATAGGAGTTCTACAATGAGATCAACAAAATGCTCGAGCTCGGCTTCCCCAAAAAAGATCGGAAGTCTAAAAAGACTCGACCTCAAAAGGAAAGACCGCGCTCAAGCAGGGGCACTGTTCATGTCCTAGGTCGAGCTATACAACCCGGGCAAGTCAACCGACCTCCTCAGGTCTAGATTCCCCGACCTCTTCTCAATGAGGTCGGCCAAATCACCATGGGAGCCCAAAGCAAGCCCAACGAAGGGACACAGTCCAATCTAAAGGGAAACAAAGCCTAGAAAGGATAAGGGCGGTTCCTCTTAAAAGATAAGATGACTTCACTCAACGATAAGATAAGATAACTATCTTATCTACAGAAAGGTCACTCCACACTATTATAAAGACGCTGGAGCATCCAGGTATAACTCATACTCTGATTCTACTAAAAATCTGCCTAAAGCACGTGCTAACTTAAGCATCAGAGTCTCTTGCAGGTACCACCACCCTCCGATGACGAAGGATCAGCAGCACCGTCAAGTCAAACAAGTCGGACACGACAGCTCCGGCCGCCACCACAGATCTCGTCTGAGATTGACGTACAGTTTTAGGTAACCCTCGGAACAGCGAGTATGATGTTAATGACCATGGGGTCATCATGCCTCGGGGTGATGCCTGTGGCGTCTTCTTGAGTGAAGTTGATAGCGGGGAGGTCGGGTTACCTGCCCCCCTCTCCAACATGATATATCTCTTTAAGGTGTCTTTTGTGAGATGATTTGGAGATCCCTCCTCCAACAAATCCTCCATTTATCATATGAATATGTCTCTCAGGGATGTGAGGTGGATATTTGATAAACCCCGATTTTGTGGTTTATCTTGTGCTTATTTTGGGGGTTTTTATCAATATTTTTCACACTTATTCACAAGAAATGCAAGGTTTTGTGTTCACTTCCCAATGTTACTCCATTGAAGAAAACATGCTTATTTTGCCTTAAAATTGCTATATTTTGATTCTATTTATTGCCATTCGATGTCGTGACGTGTTTGTTTAGTGATTTCAGAATTAGTAGGGTAGGAATGGCCTAGAAGAGAGAAGGAAAGCATGCACAAGAGGAAGGAACATGAAGAATTGGATTTTGGGAATTGCAGTATCGGCGCGCCCGCGCATATCACGTGCACGTGTGGATGAGGATAGCTAGAAGCGGCGCGCAAGGATGGACGCATCCGCGCAGGCCAAAGAATTTCCATTGACGCGCACGCGCAACTGGCGTGCTAGCGTGGATCACAAAATCAATCGGCGCGGGAGCATGCATGGCGTGCACGCGCGGAAAGCTGCACGTGACCTCATTAAAGAAATCGTGCCTGGCGATTTTTGAGGGTCAATGGGCCCAAATTCAGGCTGCTTCTGCATGGAAAAGACTCAAGAATGCTAAGGGAGAAAGGGGGGATCAATCATTTTACACTAAGACATAATTTTTCTAGTTTTTAGGTTCTTTGGTTCTCTAGAGGAAGAAACCCTTGTTCTTCCCTAGATCTAGCTTTGATTTGATCTTCCTTGTTGATTCTGAATTGGGTTTTGTTAATTGCTACCTTTGATTACTTAATTTGAGCTCTTAGCATATTTTCACTTAGATCTTGTGTTGATTTATGGATTTTTGTCAATTGTCATTTTATACCCAATTCATGAATGTTGTGAATTTGGCTTGTTGATGTTACATTGATGATTTTTACGTTTCATTATGTTGTTTGAACTCTTGTTATTTGATAATTGTTAGTGGGTAATTGTTAATTTCAATTTAATTGCAATTTGAACATGTCTTTTGTTAATGCTTACCAAGTGTTTGATGAATTGTTTACCTTGATTATGGAGTAGTTCTTTTTACTCTTGACTTAGGCCAAGGGAATTGGGTAAACTTGAGTCATTGGTTCTAATGGATTTGATGATTTGAGAGTCCTTAGTGGTCAATTTGATACCCATTAACACTATCCTACTACTAGGTTAATTAGTAGTGAGGTGAGGCCTTATGGTTTGATGTTGACCAAACCATTTGACGTACTTCAAGTTTGGAAGTAGACTTAATGAGTTCGGGTCCTCATAATTGTCAAGATATGGTTATTAGACAAGGATAGTGATCCCAATTCCCATGCCTAACCAAGAGTTGCTTTTATCATTCATATTTGAAAACTAATTTCTCAATTGTCTTGCTTAGTTGTAGTTATTGTTTAGTCAAGAGTAGAATTAAATTGAATATTGTTTCCTTAGTTTGAAATCATTCACATCTTGCTCATTGTTTGGATTAGCTCTTTGCACTTTAGATTTCTTGTTTGTTAAGATTCTCAATTTACTTTCTTGTTAATGAATCACAACCTCGGATTTCTAACCAATGTTAAAGCAC
Organism: Arachis hypogaea; assembly: GCF_003086295.3. NCBI lineage: Eukaryota > Viridiplantae > Streptophyta > Magnoliopsida > Fabales > Fabaceae > Arachis > Arachis hypogaea. Next base: position 99,838,172 of record NC_092044.1, read on the forward strand.
ATGTTCGCCCATTCTTCGTGAGACGACCCGAGGTTTAAATACTTCGGTTATTTTCATTGGGGTTGAACTTGTGACAACCAATTCCACTCTAAATTTGATCCGCGAGAATTGTTGTTGGTAGAGCTATACTTGCAACGCAACTTTCATTAAGAAAATCTCTTCCAATACGGTCACCGTGCGAATATCAAATTTTTTGCGCCGTTGCCGAGGAATGGTTGCAACATATGCCTTAGCATTGGTTATGTAGATATGTGCATAGTGTAGATAGCTTGTTTGTTTTCCATACTTAGTTATAGTTTAGCTTCTTTTAATTTTTTGTGCTATGACTCTCAAGTGTGAAGACTCGGTCCCAACCGAATGCTAGCTTGGCCGATTTTGACCCTGAAATCGAAAGGACTTTGTTACACACTCGGCAAGCTAGACGACGATTGAACTATACGCCTAGTACTTCGGTCTCTTTTGAGGAACATACCGAATCACTAGATGGTACCGAGAGTGACTTGGAGTCCTCTACTTTCTATTCTTCTGTTGGCATTACTAATACATCTTTGCATTCCACAGGTGAACCACACATGGCAGAGCCACACCGGATCACTTTACATGAGCAAGGAGCTCCGGATATTGTGCTTTAACCATTGCAAGCAAGGTATCCCAACCTTGATCCAAACTTTGAATTGAAGAGTAGCTTGATAAATCTACTACCGAAGTATCATGGATTGCCGGGTCAAGATCCCATCTGACATTTGAAGGATTTTCAAGTTGCTTGTTCTACTACTAGAAGGCATGGAGCTGATAAGGTGGCTATCATGGTCTTTGCTTTCCCCTTCTCCCTTGAAGCGCAAGAAAAGACATGGTTTTACTTGCTACCAGATGAAATTGCTACCAATTGGGATTTCTTGAGAAGAGATTTCTTGAACAAATTCTTTCCACCAGAGAAGACCGACTACATCCAAAAAGAGATTTCGGGTATAATGCAAAGAGATCAAGAAAGTTTGTATGAGTATTGGTCTCAATTCAAGAGGCTACTAGATTTTTGTCCACACCATGGAATGAACACTCACTTGCTCATTAGCTACTTCACCGGAGCTCTTTGTGTGGAAGATAGAAGATTGCTCACCGCTTCTAGCGGTGGTTCCCTTTCGAAAAACAAGACGGAGGGAGAAGCTTGGAGTTTGATAGAGGATGTTGCCGAAGCTACGCAACACACAAGAGTGAGAAGTAACCCTCTCAAGGGTGTGGTAGAACTGTCCCCCTCTGAAGCAAGCCTAACCAAAGCACTTGGAGATATGACCACCATTCTCACCCAAATACAAAAAGATCAAAAGGAGTTTTACTCCATCCAAGCCGTCCAAGCACCACCTCCAGTTGCCCAACTTGAAGGCCCTCCAAGGATTTGTGGTTTGTGCTCTAGCAATACATATTACACCGATCAATGCCATCAAATTCAAGAGGAACATGCCCTTATAGTGGCCAATGTGAATTACAACAATCGTCCATCCTACCATTCTCAAAGCCAAAACCACTACCCTCATGGTAGTAATCAACACCAAGGGTGGAGGGACAATGCACAAAGGAACAATCAAATCCAAAGATGGAACAACTCTTCTTCTCATCACAACAACAATTACCAAGCCAACCAAAACCACCACAACCAAAACCAAAACAACTACACCAAGTACCAAGCACCACACCATAGACAACAATCCAACCACACCTCTCCACCTTCCACCAACCAATTTGAAGAGTTTAAAGCCATTGTGGAGAAACAAGATGAGGGCTATAAGGCTCAATTCGAGGCTATGAATGCTCAATTGGCCAATCTTACCGAAATGATTTCAAAGATGTCAAGTGCTCAATTGCCCCCTCCAACAATACCAATCAACCCTCAAGTTCTTCTAGCTTTCCATCCCAACCCCAACCAAGCCCAAAGGGTGGTCTTAATGCCATCACCCTACGGTCGGGAACTACATTGGAGGAGATACCTCCAAGGATCTTAGAGGACATTCATGAGGAAGAAGTGATTATTGAAGCTCCACATAAAGAGGAAAAGGTAGGCAAGAGGCAAGAGGAGGAAGGAGTAAACCTCAAGGAACCCAAGAGGAAAGCTCTAGTGGATGAGTCCATCCCTATTCCGTTTTCTTCCATGGTGAAGAAAGCAAAGAAGACACCAGAATTTGATATGAACATGCTTTAAGTGTTCAAGAAGGTTGAGGTAACCATACCACTTCTTGATGCTATTCAACAAATTCCAAAGTATGCAAAATTCTTGAAAGACTTGTGTACACACAAGGATAGGATAGGGGAACTGGAGACATTATCCTTGGGAAGTTCGATTTCTTCCTTGATGGAACCTATACCAAAGAAATATGGTGACCCTGGGCCTTGTTTGGTGTCTTGTTGTATTGGTCGACACACTTTTCATGATTGTATGTGTGATCTTGGGGTTAGCATCATGCCGCTTTCTACCTTTGTGCGGTTAAACTTAGCTCCATTGAAGAGGTCGGCGGCGAGGTTTACCTTGGTCGATAAAAGTGTGATCACGGTAACAGGAATAGCCGAAGATGTGCTTGTGGGAATCAAGGATTTGATCTTTCCGGTTGACTTTTACATCCTTGAAATGCCCCCAACAGAAAATAGATGCTCATCCTCCATTCTACTTGGTAGACCTTTCCTTAAAACCTCTAAATTCAAGTTAGATGCCTTCACCGGTAGATACTCCTTTGAGGTTGGGGACAAGACTATCAAGTTCAATCTAGAAGAAGCCATGAAACATCCTCCCGAAGAGCATTCCATTCTCCGATGTGATGTAATTGATGAAGTGGTAGCGGAAGTACAAGAAGAAGACCATGACAAGTTGTGCTACCATGATATTAAGGAGACGGATGATGAAGAGGGTGAACATGAAGAAGTTGTTGAGGATGAAGTCCGTGAACTTAATGAAAAAGAACCTCAACTTGAGGCAAAGAGTGAATTGAAGCCTCTCCCATCTCATTTGAAGTATGCTTTCTTAGAGGACAACCATAAGTTTCCGGTCATTATCGCTAGTGAGCTCTCTAGTGAGGAAGAAGAGAAGCTCCTAGATGTTCTTAGAAAATACATGAAAGCGATCGGTTGGAGTCTAGCCGATATTGTGGGGATTGACCATCGCAAATGCATGCACCGTATATTTCTCCAAGAAGGGGCTAGGCCGGTTAGACAACCGCAAAGGAGGCTCAATCCAACCATCCTTGATGTGGTAAAGAAGGAAGTCACTAGGCTACTTGATGCGAGTATCATATACCCAATTTCTGATAGTGAGTGGGTAAGGCCGGTCCAGGTTGTTCCAAAGAAATCAGGCATCACTGCGGTCACAAAGGATGATGGTAAAGTGGTCACCAAGAGAGTACAAAATGCATGGCGAGTGTGCATCGACTATAGGAGGTTGAATTCCGCTACAAGAAAGGACCACTACCCTTTGCCCTTTATTGATCAGATGCTGGACCGTTTAGCAGGTAAATCCTATTATTGTTTTCTTGATGGATTCACTGGTTATTTCCAGATTCACATTGCTCCTGAGGATCAGGAAAAGACCACATTTACTTGACCTTTTGGCACCTTTGCCTACAAAAGGATGCCATTTGGACTGTGTAATGCACCCACCATTTTTCAGCGGTGCATGACTAGTGTCTTTTCTGATTTAATGGAAAATTATCTGGAAGTTTTTATGGACGACTTTAGTGTGTATGGAACTTCTTTTGATTGTTGCTTAGAGAACTTGGCCAAAGTCTTAGCTAGATGTGTTGACACCAACCTTGTCCTAAATTTTGAAAAATGTCATTTTATGGTGAGACAAGGCATAGTGTTAGGACATGTAGTATCTCATGATGGAATTTCTGTAGACCCGGCCAAGGTCAATGTTATCACCACTTTATCTCACCCCTCATCTGTGAGGAAGGTCCGCTCGTTTTTAGGACATGCAGGATTCTATAGGCGCTTTATCAAGGATTTTAGCAAGATTGCTTTACCATTGTCGCGCCTACTACAAAAAGATGTGGAATTTGAGTTTGATGATGGATGTGTGAAAGCTTTTGAAGAGTTAAAAAGAGCTCTTACCACAGCACCAATGTGCGAGGCCCCAACTGGATGTTGCCATTTGAGATAATGTGCGATGTGCCAAACCAAGCTGTAGGTGCCGCGCTTGCACAGCGCGATGGTAAACTCCCTTATGTCATTGCATACTCTTCTAAAACACTTGATGCAGCACAGTCCAACTATACCACTACTGAGAAAGAACTCCTAGCTATTGTTCATGCTTTAGATAAATTTAGATCTTATTTGCTAGGATCAAAGATAGTGGTATACACGGATCATGTGGCTTTAAAATACTTGTTGTCAAAGAATGAGTCAAAACCTAGACTCATACGTTGAATTTTGCTCTTGCAAGAATTCGACATTGAGATTAGGGACCAGAGTGGATCTCAAAACTTGGTTGCGGATCATTTAAGCTGCCTTGAGAATTTAAAATATGATCCATTTTCGATCAACGACTCATTCCCATTGGATAGTTTGCATGCTGTGTCGAGTAGTTTTCCTTGGTTTGCCCCAATGGCGAACTACTTGGTTGCAAAAGTCTTCCCTCCCAACTTTTCTAAACACCAAAGGGACAAATTGAGGAGCAATTCCAAATATTACATTTGGGATGATCCTCACTTGTGGAAGAGGGGAGTAGACCAAGTAATTCGAAGATGTGTCCCGGAGTCCGAAATCCAACCTATTCTTGAAGCTTGCCATTCGTCCAAATATGGTGGCTACTTTGGCCCACAAAGGATCGCAAGGAAGGTATTGGATTGTGGATTCTGGTGGCCAACCTTATTCAAGGATGCTAACCGATTATGTGTGTCTTGCCATCAGTGTTAGAAGTCGGAAAACACATCCCAAAGGGATGAAATGCCTCAACAACCTATGTTGTTTTGTGAGATATTTGATGTATGGGGCATTGACTTTATGGGACCGTTTTCTAACTCAAGTGGGTATCTATATATTTTGTTAGCGGTTGACTACGTGTCAAAGTGGGTAGAAGCAATACCTACCCGCCTTGACAACGCCAATACCGTCATTGCTTTCATTAGGAATAACATTGTATGCCGTTATGGGTCGCCACGAGCAATCATGAGTGACCAAGGATCCCACTTTTGCAACAGGAAGGTAGAGGCATTGCTCAAGCGCTATGGAGTAGTGCATAAGGTTGCCACCGCTTATCATCCGCAAACCAACGAACAAGCAAAAGTATCCAACCGGGAGATTAAGAGAATTTTGGAGAAAGTAGTCAATCTGCAAAGGAAGGATTGGAACATCCGGTTAGGAGATGCACTATGGGCGTATAGGACGGCCTACAAGACTCTGTTAGGGATGAGTCCCTTCCGGATTGTCTATAGGAAGGCATGTCACCTTCCAGTGGAAATTGAGCATAGAGCCTATTGGGCGGTAAAGCGATGCAACATGAATTTGACCCAAGCAGGAGTAGCCAGAAAATTACAGCTAGAGAAGCTCAAATGTTTGAGGAATGAAGCATATGAGAATGCCCGAATCTACAAAGAAAAGACTAAAGCATTCCATGACCATCACATCCGGAAAAAGGACTTCCAAGAAGGTGATGAGGTGCTCCTCTACAATTCAAGGCTTCGTTTTATGCCTGGCAAGCTTCGCTCTAGATGGGAAGGACCTTTCAAGGTAAAAGAGATAAAGCCCTATGGAGTGGTAGAGTTGTTTGATCCTAAAAGTGAAGCAACTTTCAAGGTGAATGGACATAGAGTGAAGAAGTACCATGGCTACAAGCTCCCAAGAGAGCTAGAGGTATTCTTATTGGAGGATGCACCTAATGAAGGAGAAGTTTGAGCGACTGACCGTCCAACTTAAGGACGTTAAAGAAAAGTGCTTGGTGGGAGGCACCCCACCGTGGTAAGATCTTCCTTGTGTATACCATCTTGTTTTGTTAGATTTTTGAGAATTTTGTGATTTCTTGATGTTGTTGATTGCATAGGAATTCTAGTTGTTGTCATTTTTGTTGGTTAACTAGGATGTTTAGACAAATTTCATCATTTTGGTATGGATGACTTGTTGAAATAGAGAAAATGCTATGTTTTGAATCATGCGTGAATCTGTGAAGTGTTCTCTTGCATGCTAGCTAAGACACCTACCAAAACAAAAAAAAAAAGAAAGAGAGAAAAGAAGAAAAAGAAAAGGCAGTTGGAGCACCGGCACGCCAGCGCACTGCGCGCGTCCACGCCGGTGGTGCATTTCCACCCTTGGGCCTAAAACCCGAGAGTTATGCCCACTTTGTGCCCATTTCATGCCTGTCTCATGCCAGCTTCTGCGCGCCAGTGCACATGTCGCCAGCGCGCCAACCTGTAACTTGGCCATCGATGCACCAGCGCATTGTGCGCGTGCGCGTTGATGGCTTGTCTGATCTCTCTGATACAAAATCCAGAGAGTTATGCCACGTTTGTGCCCAGCTTATGTTCAAACTGGCGTGTCCACGCACCTCGCGCATCCGCGCTGGTACCCAACACGGTCATGCACGCATCAGCGCAGTGTGCACGTCCGCGCGCCTGAGCTGCACGCCAACTCTGGTATAAAAACCAGAGAGTTATGCTAACTCTATGCCTGCTCTGTGCCAGAGGCACATCTGCACTTGCGCAAACGCGCGAAGGACGCGCTCGCGTCCCTCGATCTCCTCTCATTCACGCGTCAGCGCACTATGCGCGCACGCGCAGGTTGTGCGAATCAGCTTTAAGTCTGCCTGCCCTGTTTCTTTTCCCCCTCCTATCTTCTTTCTTAACTTCTCCCTCTTCTTTCTCCATCACCTCTTTTATCCTTCTCTCTCTCATACTCCACCACCATTGTTTCCGGTTACTCATCGGCGACCACCACCTCCTCCGGTGGCACTACATCTCTTCCCTTTCTTTCTTCTCTGCAACAAGAACATTAACATTGTTCTTTCACACTTCTCTAGGTTCTACTTCCTCTTTATCTCACCCATTATCTTCTTTGCATCATTTTTTCTCTAGTTAGATTTTTCTTGTTGACTTGTTTAGTTCTTTTCTAGTTTCTTGGTTATACCACTTGCTTTTTACTTGTTTGCTTTTCTTTTTTTTTCGTTTTGCCATGGATGTTGAATTTGAACTTTGATTACTTTGATAGATCTTTTTGATGATGTTGTGTAATGATTGCTACTTCACTTTGGATTTCTAATTGGTTGAGTATCTCTTCAAATGTTCATTGCTAGATAGTTGCACGCCAAGTGTTCGAGGGAACGCACAGATGCCATTTTGGGTTATTCTAATCATATGTCTTCAATTTTGTGCTTTCTCCTCATTCACTTGCTCTCTTCGAAGTGCATTAAACACATTTTACTTATTACTTGCCAATTAGATACCCATTGAATATGACTTGCTCTTTGTTTTGGATGCTTGATATCATTCCTCTCATGCCATATTGCATGCCTTACTTCCTCATGCATCCCATGCCAAGTGTTGTGACCCATGCTTCTATGACTACTTTGTTATACTATTCTTTTTGGGCACACATCCCACTTGCATGTTTAATAAGTTGATACTTTGGGTTTGATAATTTCCTTCTTTCCCCTCCCTTTCAGGATGGCCACCAAGAAAGGCAAGGAGAAAGCTTCAAGGAAACCAGCCGCAAAGAGGGCACCCCCAAAGTCACGCTCTAAGGCGCACTCTTCATTAGGAGCTAAACCTCTATCTAAAAAGGCGAAAGCGCCCACTCCTATTGATGATAATGAAAAGAGCAAACCGGCAAAAGATTCTTCAAGGTTCCCCAACCGCTTCTGTGAACTTATGTTCTCCTTCAAGGTAGAGAGGAACTATCATGCTGAGCATCTACTTGCTCCACCGGATAAAGTTTCTCCTTACATTCTACCCCGCATTGAACAGCGAGGATGAAAGTTTCTTCTGAGAAAACCACAAGAGGTCAACCTATCATGGGTTGTAGAATTCTACACTAACTACCATCTTCCCTCTCTTCAATCGGTATATGTGCGCCAGAAGCAAGTCTCAGTGTCAGAAGAGGCTATTCAGCAAGTGCTTAATGTCTTATCAGTACCAAGTGACATGGATGGCTACCAAGAAGTCTTACGTCAGTGGGAGAAGTTTGGATTTGATTGGAACTCGATCCTCCAAGTCATTGCTGAACCAGAAGCATCTTGGACCCATGGTCAATTGCGGATGCAACCCAAGTGCATTGATGCACGTTTCTTCACTGTGGAAGCTAGGGCTTGGGCTCAGATCCTATCTCACTATGTCCTACCTAGCACCCACAAGTCATCCTTTACGGCGGATCTCGCCTTGCTCGTTTGGTGTGTTCTCACTGGGAGACCGGTGAGCATTCCGCTTGTCAAGCAAGCGATGGGTCAAATTCACGATCGGGGCAATTTGCCATTTCCAGCTTTGGTATCTAATTTAGTTGCTGCTGCGGGTGTTCCTTGGGAAGCCACAGATGTGAAAGCATTAATTCCGGCTAAGAGTGGTGTGGTCCCTACTGGAAAATACTTACATCTTCCCATGAATAACCCAAGCCTCGACATAGCTCCACTACCTATTGTCCCTCCTATCTCATCATCACCACCACAACAAAGATCCACTCATCAAAGGATAGAAGATTTACACCGGAAGATTGATAGATATGAGCGGCGCAACCAATGCCGATACACTTACATCAAGAAGCTTCTGCGTTGTGTTACCCTTAGCATGGAGGAACCCGAAATATCCACATCCACTTCCAACCCAAGTGATGGGTGCTCTGATGAAGAAGATAGTGACGGTTCCAGTTCCGAACATCCCTTGCGCATTCTTAGTAGCACGGAGGACCGTGCTAAATTAAGTGTGGGGAGGTCGTTTGATCGATCTTCATGGGTAACACTCTCTTCCTTTCAATACCCATGGATTTATTTCTTGCTTAGTAATTAGTACATTGCATGTGTAGTTAGTTTTGCGTGTAAATATTCCTTGCATGATAGTTAGTTTCTATAGAGTTGCTTGGTCAAATAATAACTTCTTTTTCAAGAAACTGTGTTTTGGGGTACCCTACCCTACCAAAAAATTTTTGTGTTGAACTTGCTTTAAGAATGTATTTTGAAATATAGTGATTGAGCTTAGAACACAAGCATGTAAGTTTTGAGCCCATTATATGGTTACATCTTTTAACCATCAATCTCCATTCTTGTGTGCATTATTCTCTCTCTATGATTGCAATCTTTGCTTTGTCTGATTCTACATGTCCATTACTTTGTGTATGAATGCATTTACATGATTAAGGCCATCATTTCAATAGTCACTTTTTCTAATTGGCCTTAACCCTTTTATCTACCATTGCTAACCAAATTTGAGCTTATGATAAACCCTCTTTGTTCCTAAAAAGAGCACATCAATAGCCCTGAGCAAAATATCATGAATGTCCTTATATTTGGATCCTTGATTAGCTTAGGAGAGTTAGGATGTGTATCATGTAATTGGGAGGGTATACTTAGGGGACTTGGGTAGATATGAAGGTGTATTGTAATTAAGAATTATGGGATTTGAGAAGACATTCATGTGATGAATGATTGAACCATATGCATTGAAACTTTTGTACTTGAACCCCAAGAAAAAGGGGACCAAAAAAAAAGAGAAGAAAATGGATATATACAAAAAAAAAGAAGGAGAAAGACAATAAAAGGGACAAAAATGCCCTAAGATAAAGTAATGAAAACAATGCATATGGGATACGAATTGAAAGGAACACATGAGTGTGCAAAAAAAAAAGTGGAATTCAAGGGTAGCTAGGTAATGTATCATAGTTGTATAGGTTGTTTTATGTGTCTAGTGAGATTCTAAGTTAATCAATGACTCAAATTTTAAGCTCACCTGACCATATGCATCCTTACCCTCACTCTAGCCACGTTACAACCCATAAATAAGACCTCATGATACTTGTAAGCATACATTAAAGTAATTGTTGATTGTTAGATGAAAGACAAATCTTGGAAAGCATGATTAAGAGAGGATTGGGTGACGAACCCTATAAACTTGAGCGCATAGAGCGGATACATAAGCGTTCACTTCGTTAGCAAGTGACATGCACTTCATAGTGATATTCAATTTGGTAGGATTCATGAATTACATCATTTTTACCCCCATATACTCACATGTGTTCTTGGAGGATGGATTTACCTTTGACCAAGTAGATAGACAATTTTACATTAGTCGCATGCATTCGCTTAAATAGTTTGCATTTCATAAACCCTTTCTCACCATGATCTTTGGTCTTTTTATTTTAAGCATGAGGACATGCTTGGTTTAAGTATGGAGAGATTTGATAAATCCCGATTTTGTGGTTTATCTTGTGCTTATTTTGGGGATTTTTATCAATATTTTTCACACTTATTCACAAGAAATACATGGTTTTGTGTTCACTTCCCAATGTTACTCCATTGAAGAAAACATGCTTATTTTGCCTTAAAATTGCTATATTTTGATTCTCTTTATTGCCATTCGATGCCGTGACGTGTTTGTTTAGTGATTTCAGAATTAGTAGGGTAGGAATGGCCTAGAAGAGAGAAGGAAAGCATGCACAAGAGGAAGGAACATGAAGAATTAGATTTTGGGAATTGCAGCATCGGCGCGCACATGCATATCACGCGCACACGTGGATGAGGATAGCTGGAAGTGGCGCGCAAGGATGGACGCATCCGTGCAGGCCAAAGAATTTCCATCGACACGCACGCGCAACTGGTGCGCTACCGTGGATCACAAAATCAATCAGCGCGGGCGCACGCATGGCGCGCACGCGTGGGAAGCTGGACGTGACCTCATTAAAGAAATCATGCCTGGCGATTTCTAAGAGTCAATGGGCCCAAATTTAGGCTGTTTCTGGATGGAAAAGACCCAAGGATGCTAAGGGAAAAAGGGGGGATCAATCATTTTACACTAAGGCACAATTTTTCTAGTTTTTAGGTTCTTTGGTTCTCTAGAAGAAGAAACCCTTGTTCTTCCCTAGATATAGCTTTGATTTGATCTTCCTTGTTGATTCTGAATTGGGTTTTGTTAATTGCTACCTTTGATTACTTAATTTGAGCTCTTAGCATATTTTCACTTAGATCTTGTATTGATTTATGGATTTTTGTCAATTGTCATTTTATACCCAATTCATGAATGTTGTGAATTTGGCTTGTTGATGTTACATTGATGATTTTTACGTTTCATTGTGTTGTTTGAACACTTGTTATTTGATAATTGTTAGTGGGTAATTGTTAATTTCAATTTAATTGCAGTTTGAACATGTATTTTGTTAATGCTTACCAAGTGTTTGATGAATTGTTTACCTTGATTATGGAGTAGTTCTTTTTACTCTTGGCTTAGGCCAAGGGAATTGGGTAAACTTGAGTCATTGGTTCTAATGGATTTGATGATTTGAGAGTCCTTAGTGGTCAATTTGATACCCATTAACACCATCCTACTACTAGGTTAATTAGTAGTGAGGTGAGGCCTTATGGTTTGATGTTGACCAAACCATTTGACGTACTTCAAGTTTGGAAGTAGACTTAATGAGTTCGGGTCCTCATAATTGTCAAGATATGGTTGTTAGACAAGGATAGTGATCCCAATTCCCATGCCTAACCAAAAGTTGCTTTTACCATTCATATTTGAAAACCAATTTCTCAATTGTCTTGCTTAGTTGTAGTTATTGTTTAGTCAAGAGTAGAATTAAATTGAATATTGTTTCCTTAGTTTGAAATCATTCACATCTTGCTCATTGTTTGGATTAGATCTTTGCACTTTAGATTTCTTGTTTGTTAAGATTCTCAATTTACTTTCTTGTTAATGAATCACAACCCCAGATTTCTAACCAATGTTGAAGCACATGTTTGCCCATTCTTCGTGAGACAACCCGAGGTTTAAATACTTCGGTTATTTTCATTGGGGTTGAACTTGTGACAACCAATTCCACTCTAAATTTGATCCGCGAGAATTGTTGTTGGTAGAGCTATACTTGCAATGCAACTTTCATTAAGAAAATCTCTTCCAATACGGTCACCGTGCGAATATCAACGTTCAACTCGTCCAACCTCTTCATACCTCCGTCTCTTTCTTGGTTCATCCGCTTTATTGGCTTAGAACCGATCTAGTCGCCCTTCTCTTGACAACTTCTCTATGATGTTTTTTTTAGGTCGAAGAACTCGTTGGTAAGGTGTCCGTAGACTCGGTGGTATTCGCAGTACTCCGTTCGACTTCCTCCTCTTTTGTGTTTTATCGGGCGAGGCGGTGGGATCTTCTCAGTGTTGCATACTTCTCAGTATACATTCACAAGAGACACCCGAAGTGGGGTGTAGTTGCGGTATTTTCTAGGTTTCTCAGTGGGTTGGTCTTCTTTTTTCCTGGACTCTTTATCCTTGTCCCAAGAGGGGTAGGAGAATCTGGATTTTGAGGTTTCTCCTAGTTGAGAATTTTCCTCCATATTAATATACTTCTCTTCCAATTCTTGTACCTTATTCAGAGATGTTGGATGCTTTTTTGATATGGAGTGGCTAAAGGGTCCTTCTCGCAGACCATTGATGAGACCCTTGATGGCTGCTTCTGTTGGCAGATTTTGTATGTCCAGACATGCCTTGTTGAATCTTTCCATGTAGTTGTGGAGGCTTTCTCGATCTCCTTGCTTAATCCCCAACAGGCTAGGGGAATGCTTGGTTTTGTCTTTCTGGATAGAGAATCTAGCTAGGAACTTCTTGGCGATGTCATCAAAGCTTGCTATTGACCTTGGCGGCAAACTATCGAAGCATTTAACTGCCGTCTTGGTCAGAGTAGTTGGGAAAGCTTTGCATCGAATGGCGTCCGAGGCATCTGTGAGATACATCCTGCTTCTGAAATTGCTGAGATGGTGGCTTGGGTCTGATGTACCGTCATATGGGGTCATGTCAGGAGCTTTAAAGTCCTTTGGGACTTTAGCTTTCATGATTTCTTTGGTGAATGGATCTTGGTTCTTTTGGGGGCTATCATCGTGACTGGATCGAATGGTTTTAGTTTTGAAGTTGGCCTCGAGCTTCAGGAGCTTATCCTCTAGCTCTCGGCGTCATCTTGTTTCTCTCCGGAGGTCTTTCTCGGGCTCTCACTGGTGTTCGGCATCTTGTTCGAGCTGCTTGAGAGGATCCTGCTATTCTCAGAGGGCATCTAAAATTTCCGTGTTTGGAGAATGCTTGTCTCTATTCAGTTGAAGTATATCTTTCGGTGTCGTGTCCGCGTTCTTATGCGGTGTCCTGTTCTCCAAATCAGAACCGTGGTCATTGTCAAAGTTTTCCACCATGATGATAGGATGACTTCTAGGTTCCCCGGCAACAACGCCAATATTCCGAGGGTTACCTAAAACTGAAGGTCGATCTCGGATGAGATTTGCGGTGGTGGCCAGAGTTGTCGTGTCTGGCTTGTTGGATCTGGTGGAGTAGCCGATTCTTCATCACCGGAGGGTGGTGGCACCTGCAAGAGACTCCAATGTCACCTATCTATTAGGCCAGCCACTTTGTTGAGATAAGTTAGTTATCTTATCTTATCTTTGAGTGAATTCACCTATCTTTTAGGCCAATCGCTTTTAGAGTGGGCTGCGTCCTTTTGCTTGGACTTGCTTGGGCCTTTTATGGTGATTTGGCCGAGCTCTTCAAGGAAAGGTCGGTGGCGATCGACCTTAAGAGGTCGGTCGCTATTGTCTTTGGTAAGCCCGAATCGCATAGCTCAACCTAGGGTATGAATAGTTAGTGGTTTGATGGTTTTGGTGGTTTGTGTTGCGAGAATTGCTTTGGTTGGAATTTCTTTGCCATGAGTTCTGATTTTCTCCCCCACTTTAGATTGGGGTGGTTCCTCCAATATGAGTTGTAAGTATCCCCATGGAACTCATTCTGTCCAGATTCTTGATTGTGCATATACCAAACTTGTTCAGGCTACTGCTCTTCATAGCTTTCCTCATTGCGTCCCCACACAACTGGTGGTTGGTTGGTTGAGCTTACTGCAGTAAGTTGCAGTTCATCCATCCTCTTTGACATCATTTCTATTTGTTGTTCAAGTTGCTGATGCATAATCTTGTTTTGAGCCAATTGATAAACCACTATTTTATGGTTTATCTTGTGCTTAATTGAGTGGATTTTGTCTATCTTTCATACACTTGTTCATACAAAATGCATGGGTTTACATTCTCCTTCCTGATTCTGTGCTATGATTGAAAATATGCTTCTTTGGTCTTAATTTTGCTATGTTTAATCCTCTCTTATTACCATTCGATGCCGTGATATGTGTGTTAAGTGATTTCAAAGATTACAGGGCAGGAATGGCTTAGAAGATGGAAAGGAAGCATGCAAAAGTGGAAGGAATACAAGAAACTGAAAAAACTGCTAAAGCTGTCCAGCCTGACCTCTTGGTACTAAATCGACCATAACTTGAGCTACAGATGTTTAAATGATGCGGTTCCAGTTGCGTTGGAAAGCTAACGTCCGGGGCTTCGCAACGATGTATAATTTATCATAACTTTCCCAAAGCCAGGTGACACGAACACATGGATCATGCGGACGCGTGACCTGGCAAAAACGCAATCCACGCTAACGCGTGGACGACGCTGCCGCGTGACTTTGCAGTGACCTGTACGTACCAGAAATCGGATTTCTGAGCTATTTCTGACTCAGTTTTTGGCTCAGAAAGCACAGATTAGAGGCTATAAAATGGGAGAATCAATCCATTCAACGGAGAGATCTTATTATGCACAATTTTAGGTTTAGATGTAGTTTTCTAGAGAGAGAGAGACTCTCCCCTCTCTCTTAGGAATTAGGATTTAGGATTTCTTCTTTTAATGACTTCTCAATTTCCAGGTTCAATGTTTCTTTTATCTATTTCCCTAATTTAACTTATGAACTTTTCCATGTTAGATTTGATTTCTTTTATTAATGCAATTTCAGGTATTTCAGATATATGATTTTTATTTAGCTTTCTATATTCTTGGTTCTAGTTGATTAATTGGTGACTCTTGAGTTGTCAAACTTATCGTGATTGATAATTGATATCTTTGCTGATTGATTTGAATTCCTATAACTCTAGTCTTTCCTTAGGAGTTGACTAGGACTTTAGGTGTTAAATTGATTTATCCACTTGACTTACCTTCATAGTTAGAGGTTTACTTAGTGAGGGAAAAAATATTATTCTCATCACCATTGATAAGGATAACTAGGATAGGACTTTCAGTTTTCATACCTTGCCAAGAGTTTTTCTTTGCTATTGATTCAATTCCTTACAATCTATTTTTCTTTTTCAACCTTTCAAAAACCCAAAAATATTATTTTTCATAACCAATAATAAATCATACTTCCCTGCAATTCCTTGAGAAGACGACCCAAGGTTTGAATACTTCGGTTTATAAATTTTATTGGGTTTGTTACTTGTGACAATCAAATGTTTGTACGAAAGGATTTTCTGTTGGTTTAGAAGCTATACTTACAACGCAATTATATTTGTCAATTTCTTTACTAATAGGAGTCCGATTGTCACCAATATTGTATCAACACCTTCAAGCTCAAATACGCCTCTCTTGGGAGTTGATTGTCTTTCAGAGGAGTAGAAATATTCATTGTTGGCTACCATGTCTATGAGGTCATGTGCTTCTTGTGCAGTCTTCATCATTTGCAATGATCCTCCTGAAGAGTAATATAAGGCTTTCCTCGAACTCATGGATAGACCTTCATAGAAGTTTTGGAGCTCAACCCACTCACTGAACATTCCCTTTGGGCACCCATATAATGACTCTCCCTCTAGCTATCTGAAAGTTTGCACATTAGTTTTCAGCTTAATGACTTTTTGAGGGTGGTAGAATTTGGCTAGGAATTTGGTAACCAAATCATCCCAGTTGGTAATACTTTCCTTTGGGAAGGTTTCTAGCCAATGAGTGGCCTTGTTCCTTAGTGAGAATGGGAACAACAATAGCTTTTAGATGTCAGGGTGGACTCCATTGGTTTTGACAGTATCGCAAATTCTCAAGAAAACAGAGAGATGTTGGTTTGGATCTTCAACTGGACTTCCTTCATATTGGCAATTTTTCTGAACGAGAGTGATTAGTTGAGGTTTGAGTTCAAAATTATTAGCATGGACATTGGGAGTTAAGATACTGCTCCCACAGTTTCTTGGGTTGCGGATGGTGTAAGATGCTAAGACTCTCCTTAGAGGCGGGCCATTGTTGTTGGCCACATCCTCTGATAGATTAGGAAGTTTATCCTCCATCTCTTGATCTCCCACTTCTGACTCTTCTTCTCCAATCACTCCCTTCCCTCTTGCTTGTCTTCTTAGCCTCAAGAAGGTTCTCTCGGGTTCAGAATCAAAGGAGGTGGATGCACCTCTTCTTTCTCCTAACATGCAACACAAACAAACCAAAAACAAAAGCAGAGCACTCTATTGCTAGAGTGAAGTTACAGTTAGCAAAAACAAAATCTCAAATAGTTAGTGGGCTTAACAAAAATAAATAAAAATGCTTAATCTGGATTATCACCTACTTAATCATTGTCGATCTACATCAATCCCCGACAATGGCACCAAAAATGCTTAATCTAGATTATCACCCACAGAGATTGATGGATCAAGCAACTTTAGTTGGGTGATGAGTCTAGTCAAGCGAATATTGATTATTTGAGTGAAATTTGATCAACAGAAAGTAAATTGCAAGAAATCTAAAGTGCTAAATGTAAATTGCTTGAAACTTAAATGGCAAGAAACTTAAACGACTGAAACTTAAAGAGCAAGAAAGTAAAAGAGCTGAATCTTACATTGCAAGAAATGTAAATGACTTGAATATTAGATTGCAAGAAAGTAAAATTGCAAAATCTAAATGACTGTGAAACTTAAATTGCATTAATTGTAAAAGGAATTGGGTACTGTGACAAGACAGTAAAGGAAGGTTACAATTAAAGTAAATTCAGAGTGATCTAAATTGAAGAAAATCAAAGAAAATGATTCATCAGGGATTGGAGATATCATAATCCTTCATTAATCAAATGGGTCTCAACTCCTTTCTCAATCATATGAGTAGATCTATATGGCAGATTGAAATTGATTGGATCCCAATTCCTTCGCAATCCAATCTCTCTAATCACAATCAATCTTGCCAATTTCTTGATCTAATTGTCATGAGAAAAGGTTAACTGCATGTCTCTCATCCATAAGCCACACTAACTCTCAAGATCCCAATTCCTCCCGAATGGTGTTGATCAAGAGAGTTATGAAGGATAGAGCTCCAATTCTAATGCAAGTGATTCCCCTTCCGAGGCTCACACAAGCATTCAATTGAATTAAACCCCCTTTCAGAGTGAATAATTCACAATCAAAATAGAAGTTATCCTATAACTACCCAATTGAATTGAAAAAAAGAAGAATTTCATTGATTCATTATGATTACAATAGAGCTCCTCCCAAAAATCAAAATGGGGGGTTTAGTTCATAATTGCTCAAGTAAAATAGAAAATAGAAAAGTGCATAAGATGAAGAACGGAAAGAAAATACAAACGAAAATGAGTGCGGAGTTTCCCAATTTGGGTCCCTGACTCACTAGCCTTCTAGATCCCATTTCTAAATCAATTTCTCTGCTATTTATACACTTTCTTCTTTTGTCTTCAAGTCCTTGGATATGGCCTTTGGCCTCTGTTGAAGCAAGCTAGAGTGGGTCTTAGTGACGTTGAAGACGAACGTTTGTCAATTAACGTTCATGATCTGCATGGGTGTTCAATTGCATTAGAGCTGGTGGCAACATTGGTGATCAATGTTTGTAAGAAAATGTTAAGTCAAACGTTGCTTTTTGAAAAAGGAGTGAGCGTTGCCGCCAACGTTTGACTCAATGCTGGTGCACCAACATTTTTCCATCGATACGTGCGCGTCGCCCACGCGCACGCGTCAAAACAGCGTTTTGCGCTTGTGCGTCACTCACGCGTTTGTGAGGATGGCTAGAATTTGTATCCATGCGTATGCGTCATAGACGCGTGCGCGTCACAGCAAGTTTTACAACTCCAAATTCTGGGCTTCTCATCGAGGACGTTGGGTGCAGCGTTTTAGGCAACGTTTGCACACCAACGTTCTCCTGGTCATGCGTACGCGTGGCCCACGCGTACGCGAGAATTTCACTTCCACGTGTATTGTCGCCCATAAATCTTTTAGCTCAAAAAATGAAAATTATAGCAGACGTTGGAGGTAACGTTGGTTCACCAATGTTCCCTCCAACGTTAGCACCCAATTTTACAAGAACGTTGCCAGCAACGTTGGTGAGCCAACTTTGGCCACCAATGTTACTTCCTCTGCTTCTTTCTCTGCCTCTTTCTTGCTTCTCTTCACATATCATCAACCAAACACATGAATGAAAACTTTGCCAAAATCACAAGATTTTGCATCATTCATAATGATTAAATAAATATTGCCTAAATCTCATGAAAATGCACCAATTTAACCATGTTTGAATCAATGGATGCATGAGATTCTAATCCAATTACTTATTTATTGCTCAAGAAAGTGCATGAAACCTAATGAAAACAAATAAAAAATGCTTGTGAAACTAGCCTAAGATGACTTGTCATCAAATATAAGGATTTGGTTGTTAGGATTTGTTTCTAGATTAGATTTGAATGATTGCTTTGATTTGAATTTGAAGTGGATAGTTAGTTATCTTATCTTTCCCAAAGATAAGATTATATTGAGTTTTTGAATTTGAATTCTAGATAGATCATAGGATAAAAATAAGTGAACAAGTTTCATAAGGGGATTATCCAATCAAGAGAAGGATCTTCTGATCCAAATCCATTGAATCACAAATCTCTCTCATCATTAGGATTTGTTTCTTTTCTATCATGAGTTATTAAACAGCCTCTGTTGAAGGTTAGGAGTTCTATTTGGTTTAAGGATTAACAATATAAGTATTTTGTTTATTTTAATTCATGCTTATTTACTTTTTCAAGATTGAGTTTTGTTCTTCATCAATAAGGATTAGATCTATTGGAAAATATTCTAAATCTGTCTTGGATTCTGATTTTATATTTAGAAAAAATTTCGGAATCAGCTTAAAACTCATCTCATAATCTTCACTTATCTAGATCTAGTTCGAATAAGTGACATATAATTTGGCTAGTGATAGTTCTTGAAGATTATGTGGCTTAAAATCAAAACCGTTATTCACCTCTTCTTTCAATTAGTTAACTAAGGGATTGGCAACTAATTGGGTTTTGAGAAATTAAAACACCAAGGGTTAGGGGTTTGATTATAAATAATTTGTTGTGAAAAGATTTTTGCATGATTTAAATAAGAAAGCATAAGCATTGTTCTTCCAAGAATCAAACATCTTCGAAGCCTTCAATATTATTGTTCATACCCTGGGTCGAGGTGTCCGACCCGGGATGTTTTACGAAGAGTCGAGACCTATTCAAATAAAGACCACCCGACCTCTTCTCAAAGAGCTCGGCCAAATTGCTACAAAGGCATAAGAAGGCCCAAATAGAGGAACACAGCCCAAACCCAAAGGCAGCCCAAGCTTGAAGAGGAAAGGGCGGTTCCCTTGAAGATAAGATAACTCCACTCAAAGATAAGATAAGAGAACTATCTTATCTCCAGAAAGGTCACTCCACACTATTATAAATACACTAGAGCACCCAAGTATAACTCATACTCTGATTCTACAAAAAACATGCTTAATACTATTGCTAACTTAAGCATCGGAGTCCCTTGCAGGTACCCCCACCCTCTGGAGACAAAGGATCAGCACCACTACCTGGTCCAACAAGTCGGACGCGACCACTTTGGTCACCTTCCACAAGTCAAATACATCATCGCCGATCAGCACAGAAGATCTCGTCCGAGATCAAGCTACAGTTTCAGGTAACCCTCGGAACATTGGCGCCGTTGCCGGAAAACCTGGAAGTCATCCCATCATCATGGTGGACAACCTAGACAACGACCACAACTATGGTGTAGAAAATAGAACGCCACATAAGAACGTGGAGATTACACCAGACGATGCTTCTCAGCCCAACAAAGACCAGAACTCCCCAAATGCGGGAGCCATGGAGGCACTTCAGGATCACCTAAAACAACTTGAAAAAAAAGTTGGATATCAATGGGAAGCTGAGAAAGATCTATGAAGAGAAGCTAGGTGACATCACGAACTTGAGGACAAGCTCCTGAAGATTGAAGCCGGCCTTAAAGCTAAAACCACCAGATCCAGTCATGAAGATAGCTCCCGCAAAGACCATGACCCGTTCACCAAAGAGATCATGAAGGCCAAAATCCCAAAAGACTTCAAACTTCCCGACATGACTCTATATGATGGCACGACAGACCCTAGCCATCATCTTAGCAACTTTAGAAGCAGAATGTATCTCACCAACGCCTCGGACGTTACTCGGTGCAAAGCCTTCCCCACTACTCTAACAAAGACAGCAATTAAATGGTTCGACAATCTGCCTCCCAGGTCCATCTCAAGCTTTGACGACCTGGCCAAGAAGTTTCTATCCAGATTTTCTATCAAGAAGGATAAGACTAAACATGCCCCAAATTTACTTAGGATCAAGCAAGGAGATCGGGAAAGCCTACGCAACTACATGGAAAGATTCAACAAAGCATGTTCAGACATTCAGAGTCTACCAACCGAAGCGGCCATTATGGGTCTTATCAATGGCCTACAAGAGGGACCTTTTAGTCAATTCATATCAAAGAAACATCCACATCTCTCAATGAAGTACAAGAAAGAGCAGAAAAATACATCAACATGGAAGAAAACTCCCGCTTAGGTGAGACCTCGAATTCCGGGTTCTCCTACTCCTCCCGAGATAAAGATAAAGAGTCCAAGAAGAAAGAAGACCAGCATGGAGAGAAAATTAAGAAATACCACAATTACACCCCTCTCCGGATGTCTCTCGTAGAAGTGTACCGAGAAATATGCCACACCGAGAAGATTCTGCCACCTCGACCGCTACGAAGCAAAAAGGGGGGAGGAAATCGGACAGAATACTGCGGATACCATTGAATTTATGGCCATCCCACCAATGAGTGTTTCGATCTGAAGAATGTCATAGAAAAATTGGTGAGAGAAAGGAGACTGGATCGGTACTTAGCCACCAAGACGGATGAATCCAGGAAAAGAAGAAGAGATAAAGAGGTCAGACGAACTGAACGACCACCTCGTACCCCAGAGAGACATGTCCACATGATACATGGAGGCTTTGCGGGAGGGGGAATCTCTAAATCATCCCGCAAAAGACACCTTAAA
This sequence comes from Arachis hypogaea, assembly GCF_003086295.3. Lineage (NCBI taxonomy): Eukaryota > Viridiplantae > Streptophyta > Magnoliopsida > Fabales > Fabaceae > Arachis > Arachis hypogaea. Next base: position 99,859,466 of record NC_092044.1, read on the forward strand.
GAGGTATATCACGTCGAAGGAGGAGAAAGAGCGCCTGACCTTCCCGCCATCACTTTCACTAAAGAAGACGCCGCTGGTATCATCTTGGGGCGTGACGATCCCATGGTCATTACTATCATATTGGCCAACGCTAACCTCCACCGAACACTGGTGGACCAAGGAAGCTCGGTCGATATCTTGTTCAAACCGGCCTTCGACAAGCTCAGTCTAGAAGAAAAAGAACTCAGAGCATATCCGAACAGCTTATTTGGACTGGGAGACACTCTAATCCAACCACTTGGATACATCTCGCTACTTACAACCTTTGGAAAAGGGAACTGGTCAAGGACCCTCAACATAGACTACATCGTAGTCAACGTGAGCTCAGCCTATAATGCCTTAATAGGTCGGACAACATTAAATCAGCTCAGGGCAATAGTCTCGACTCCACATCTATGCATGAAGTTCCCGACTACAGAAGGGATCGCTACGATAAAGGGAGACCAGAAGACGGCTCGCCACTGTTACAACGAAAGTCTGAACCTCAGAGGCAAAGGAGAAGAAATCCACACCATCAAACTCGGAGGAGTTCGAGGTCAGGAAGAACTTCGCCCACAACCTGATGGTGAGATAGAAAGGGTCCAGATCGGAGATGTCCCAGAAAAAATGACCAATATTGGCGCTATCTTAAAAGGAAATGTAAAGGAATCCCTCATACAATTCTTAAAAGATAATGTCGACCTCTTTGCATGGAAAGCCGCAGACATGCCGGGCATAGACCCAAAGCTGATGTGCCATAAGTTGGCTACGGCACCATAAACTTGATGCGTGAAAACTTGTCTCTCAACAAATTTCCCTTCGGCAAGTATACCGAATTGTCGTCAAGTAAAACTCACAATAGAGTGAGGTCGAATCCCACAGGGATTGATTGGTCAAGCAACTTTAGTTAGAAGAATATGCTAGTTAAGCTAAACAAAATTGAGATTGAGATGCAGGAATTTAAATGAATAGAAAGTAAATAACATACATTAAAGTGCAGAATCTTAAATGGGGAGTTGGGATAATGAGCAGGAATTTAAATGGCAGAAAGTAAATAGAATGGGTAAGATCAGAAATGGGGATATCATTGGGTTTAGGAGATGTTGCATTCTCTAGATCAAGTTCATTCTCATCTCTTCCTCAATCAATGCATTCATTAATCTCCTTGGCAATCTTAAGTGATTGGATCCCAATTCCTTGGCAATCCAATCTCTCTAAGCTTGAACAATTGTCTAATTCCTTGATTTAATTGCTCATGGGAAGAGATGAAAGTGTGGTCACTGATTATACCACATGTATTGCCAAATCAAAGTGTTGGGAGGATTAAATGTCACAATATCCATCCAAACCCCAATTTGGTCCAACATGAGAAAGCATTTCTAGCATGATTTCCTCATCCCTTTTCCAAGGTTCAAAGGAGATCCAATTATGGAGAGTTTCTTTTCCAAGACAACTAACCAATTGAATTAAGATCGAAAGCTTTCTAGTAAGATCAAGAGAAAAGAAAGAAGAAGAAGAATGAAAACTATAATTGATCCATCAAATTACAATAGAGCTCCCTAACCCAATGAAAGGGGTTTAGTTGTTCATAGCTCTAGGAATCAAAAATAGCAGAAAAGAAGAATCCATGCTATAAGTACAGAAAAGTAAATATGCAGAGAGTAGTTCCCAAAAGTGCTAAGCTCCTCTCTAGTTCAAAATTACTCCTATTTATACTACTCCTCATGATCTTCTAGTGAGTTCTTCAAGTCTTGGATGTGGGCTCTGGACCTTGAGTTAAAGCAATTATCATCTTTAGTGGGCCCATCTTACAGAGAAATAAGAATTAGGCTTGGGCATTTAGTGAGATTAACGTTGGGTAATATTTTGAGTGCGAGAACGTTAGTGGCATTCACTTTTTCCACTAACGTTCCACCCTTATATACCCACGTTAATTCCAACATTAGAAATCTTAACGTGACTTCTAACGTTTCTTACTCAATCCTTGGCCAACGTTAATGGGACTCACTTTTCCCATTAACGTTGGCTTGTGCCCCTTTTCGCAAACGTTAATGGGAATCACTTTTCCCATTAACGTTGCTTGCCTCTTGCCCCTACATTAGATCTCACGTTAGCTTGGCTAACGTAGCTCTTAACGTGGGTCTCTATCACCTTCGAGAGCGTTAGTGACACTCACCTTTGTCACTAACGCTCCAATTGCCTTAAGTCCCTACGTTAGAACCCACGTTAACTAAGTTAATGTGGCTCTTAACGTAGTAATGAAGCCATCTCCCAATGTTAGTGACAAAAGTGAGTGTCACTAACGTTGGTTCTTTGAATTTAACTCCATGTTAACTCTCACGTTAACAATCTTAACGTGAGAGTTAACGTGGAGTTGAATTCAAAGAACCAACGTTAGGAGTTAACGTAGGCAATGCTAATGATCCAACATTAGTGACAAAAGTGAGTGTCACTAACGTTGGCTTTGTTGATCCTCTTCCACGTTAGAGTTCACGTTAACTAAGTTAACGTGACTCTTAACGTGGGCATTGCCTAGTTTCCCAACGTTAGTGGTGTTTGCTTTTACCACTAACGTTGAGGAGAAACGTTATTGGAGTTCATGTTTCTCGTTAAGGTGGAGTCCTCTTTTTCTTCTACGTTAAGTACCACGTTAACTTTGTTAACGTGGCTCTTAACGTAAGCTTTGAATGGCTTCGCAGGCGTTATTGGTGATCACTTTTCTCATTAACGTTGCGAGCTCTTTGCCATCCCACATTAGTAGTCACATTAACTAAGTTAACGTGAATGCTAACGTGGTTCTTCCATGCTTCATTTGTCCTTAAATCAAGCAATTAAAGTGCATCAAAGCTCTAGCTAAAGTCATGAGATTATGCATCATCAAATTCTCATGCAATTCTGGCAAAAATCTCATGAAATCATGCAATATTCACAATAGTTGCTTAAATGAAGGTGTAAGTGTATTTTCACTCAAAACTTGCCTTATTCACTAGGAAAATGCATGAAACTACCCTAAAACAGTAAAGAAAAGGTCAGTGAAACTGACCTAGATGCCCTGGCATCAGATCTCGGCCAGTACAGCAGAGGCGTAGAAAGCTCAGACCAAAAAGGTCCCAAACTGTGGAAGAACAGGTACAAGCTCTACTAGAGGCAGGATTCATAAGAGAAGTCAAATATCCGCTATGGCTGGCTAATGTCATCCAAGTGAAAAAATCAAATGGGAAGTGGCGGATGTGCACTGATTACGCCGACCTCAACAAGGCTTGCCCAAAAGATCCTTATCCACTCCCAAGTATGCCTATTCAGGATGCCTCCTCCCGATACAAGTACCTCTCATTCATGGACGCCTATTCAGGATATAATCAAATCCTGATGTATCCACCCGATCAAGAAAAAACTTCATTCTTAACTCCCAGATCAAACTACTGCTATATTGTCATGCCGTTCGGCCTCAAAAACGCAGGGGCTACCTACCAAAGGTTGATGAACAAAGTCTTCTCAGATCACATTGGAGAACTGATGGAGGTATATGTAGACGACATGTTGGTAAAAACACAAAACGAGGAATCATTACTGCCCGACCTCGCCCATGTGTTTAACACCATAAGAAGGTACAACATGCGACTTAATCTCGCCAAGTGCACCTTTGCAGTAGAGGCCGGTAAGTTCTTGGGTTTTATGCTCACACAAAGAGGAATCTAGGCGAATCCTGATAAATACCGAGCAATACCTGACATGAAGAGTCCAACATGTGTTAAAGAAGTACAACAACTCAACAGAAGATTGGCAGCCTTGTCCAGATTTCTAACTGAATCGGCAATAAGATCCTTAACCTTTTATGCCACTCTAAGGAAGGGAAAGAAATTTTAATAGACAACAGAGTGCAAGCAAGCTTTTCAAGATTTCAAAAGATTCCTAGGACAACCACCTATCCTAACTTGGCCACGGGAAGGAGAACCACTTGTATTATACCTTGTAGTAGGAAGCCGGGCAGTAGCCTCAGTGCTAATCAGAGAGGACGACAGTGGACAACAACCTGTATACTTCATCAGCAAAGCACTACAAGAGTCCGAGCTGAACTATCAAAAGATAGAAAAGTTCGCATACGCTTTCATATTAACTTCTCGACGACTTCGCCCATACTCCCAGGCCCACACCATCAAAGTTCGGACCAACTAGCCCATAAAAGGCATTCTACAGAAAACAGATCTGGCGGGAAGAATCCTACAGTGGGCAGTTGAGTTGTCCAAATTTGACCTTCAATATGAAGCTTGGACAGCCATCAAATCACAGTACCTGGCCGACTTTATTGCAGAGTACACTGACACCTTGGAAATCCCTACAAATTGGAATCTCTACGTGGATGGTTCGTCGAATAAAACCGGGAGTGGAGTAGGTGTGATAATAGAAAGTAATCAGGGGACCCAAATCGAACTCTCCCTGAAGTTCGAGTTCCCTGCTTCCAACAATCAGGCCGAATAATAATAAGAGGCCAGACAACAAGGCTCCAACACTCCAAAAAACCTAAAAAGGTACCAAGACAGATGCAGACAAAACATGTTATGTGAAGCACAAGTTATAATAATAACAAACTCAAGAGGCTACCAATAGTCAGCCCGAAAAGCTTGAGAAGCTACTTTGTTTTTGGTGGTAGAGTTGCTGAACAAGCAACTAAAAAAGTATCAAAAAGTCAGAACCAATTACAAAATATAAAGAAGTTCAAAGCCCACAAGCCAGGTTGCATACATAAAACATCCAGAATAAATCACTGAGGATCTGAGGACTTCTCAGCGGCATCAGTACGAGGTGAAGGGGGGCAAGTCTGAAGAGGTACCGCATCCACTGTCCCGTCATCCCGGTTCAAGATTTGGCAATCAGGATCCGACACGGGATGACCAACCTCAGCTGAAGGAATCAAAGACGTCAGCGCAACAGAAGCTTTGGTGGCAGGCACATGAGGAGCTTTGACATCGTCATCATCAGGGTCGTCAGGGACAATTTTACCGTCCTTCACAACATTGTCCAAACTGAAGAGAGTAACGTCGAGCTCGGGTGCAAGAACCTGAACCTGCTCCTTCAGATTTTCAAAAGCAGCATTCACGCTGCCTACAAGGTGACCCTGGAGCTCAGCATAATCAGCTCGGGCAGACTCCAAATCATCCCTGAGACACATCATCTCCCTAAGGTCATGACATAACTCTCCTTGTGCCTCAACGCCATGTCTTCAGCCAACCTCACAGAAGCCGCCAAGGCAATAGAACTAGTCTTTTCACCCTCCAACTCTTTCTCTAACTTGGCCAACTTTGCCTCGAGCGCCTCCTTCAAACCTTTCATCCGATCGAACTCTAACTTGGCCTCCTCCATAAAGTCCTTTGTAGCGTGAAGGGAAAGACCTTGGGCAGTTCGATATAAGGCCGCCCCCATGTGTGCCATTTTGATGCTGCTTCGAGTAATAAAATCCAGATGACGAAGAAGAGAAACATCGTCCGTAGGGATGGTACCATAAGGACCAATTTGCTGGTCCACAAACTCGACAGCGTCAAAATCGGGGGCATCAAGGTCGAAAGGCTCAACAGACTTTTGTTTCTTCAAGGGAGGACCCGTAGCTTGAGAAGAAGCGGCAGCAGAGGATTGGGGTGGCTCAGCCAAATGAGTTAGAGGAGTAGGGATTATCCTCCTCGAACCGGGAGCAGCTGAAACTGGTATCTTAGGAGGGACCTGAGAAGACCCCTCCCCAGCAGCCTTGGATGACGTAAGCTGAGCTGCGGTGGCCTTCTTAGCCTTCTTGAATGCCTTCATTGAATCCGAAGTCTTGGCCATTTCTGAAATTAACAAAACCAACAAAGCCGAGTTACAGATAAGAGACAAAATAAATAAAATAAGAACCAAAGAAAGGAAATCGACCGCTACCCAGCTCGGCTCAGAGAAGTGAGGGGTCCCCTAAGAATTACTTGGTATCAAGATACGGAAGCTCCCCTCAATTCTCCTCCAACACAGTCACGAAGGCCTGCTTGACCTCGTCCAACATCTCCCACGAATACCTTGATACAACAACATTCTTTTGCCACTCTAAAGGAAAAGTGGGCTCATCATTCTCATCTAGAAAGAATGGCCGAGCTCCTTCAACAGCTTGGACCTTAAAGAAATAGTTCTTAAAATCCTGGAACGATTCGTCAGACATAGAAAAAACTTTTTTTCCTTGTGAAGCTCGGAAAGAGACCCAGGCAGCCTTTTTCTTAACAACCCCAGGTTTTGTCAAGACAAACAAATAAAAGAAAAGGGATTGCGAGGCAGGAATGCCAAGTTCATGACACAGCAATTGGAAGATCTTTATAAAGCCCCAAGAATTAGGGTGAAGTTGGGATGGAGCTACATTGCAAGACCACAATAGATTGGTCTCAAAAGGAGTGAAAGGAAGGGTGATATTCATCTGGCCAAAAAATAAATCGTATACATAGAAAAAAGGACGATCTCCAGCAACACAGGTAGAGAAACAAACTCTCTCCTCAGAGGTGGGGGTACAAGCTCATAATTCTTTTCCTCACGGCCACTACTACAAACCCTATGAAACTTCCTAAGTTGCTCACAAAACTCGGAGTCAGCCAGCGAGACACACAGCAGAACCATAGAATCCACCCAGTCGACCATGCCATCAGGGACCTGGGAGGACCTCTCGACAATATTTTTTCGAGAAGACATGAGGTCAACTAGTCCTACAACAAGAAAAAGAAAAAAACGGGATCACTACTAAAATAACTCAGGAAAATTAGACAACAACTCAGACAGCGAAATTAAACAGCAAGTAGCAGACTCAACAACAAAAAAAGAAAATCGCAGGACACAACCCAAGGTCCAGGGGCATCTTTTGGAGGCAGTAACAAAGTAAGGGCTAAAGCTTACATCTCGACATCTTTCAACAAAGAAAGTAACCCTCTTCTCAAACAAGCAAATCAAAGAGTCATCAAAATCACCATCTTTTACAAACATCAAAGCACGCAAAAGAAGAAATCACCAAAGGAACTATCTTTCTCAGAAATCAAACAATGCAAAAGTTTCAAATCAAAGAAGGATAATACCAACATTCAAAGCCCTAACTACCAGGAAAACAGAAGGCTATACAGATCAAAAAAAAGTACGTCGCATAAACAACCATGCATGGCAAAACAAAAAGGTCCAAACTTGGCAACTTTTACCAGGCAAGATTACAACTTTCTTGAAAATGAGATATAAAGAGAACGAAAAAAGAAGAAAAAGGAAGAAAACCAACTTGAAGAAGGCGAAAGCACTGGAGGAATCGAAGATGGAGATGCGAAATCCGGAATTGCCTTCGAGCAAAGAAAGCACCAGCAACACCGATGGTGTCACAGAAAGAAACATAAAGACGGAAGGCAAAAATCCCAAAGGAGCAGGGAAGCACGAGCGAAACGGAAGAATAAGAGAAAAGGGGGAAGTTACAGCAAGCAAGAGCAAGGAGGAACAGAAAAGACAAAGTTTTGATGAAATTCAAAAATAAAACGAGAACGCAGGAGACAAAGAAACGGAACATCGAGAAATTAATGGGGAATTAAAAACCCTTGCATATTTCCAAGATAGGGAAATGCTTGTTTTCGAAATAAAGAAAAAAGAAGAAACATTCCGTATTCAGAAGAAGAATCTACAAAAGAAATCGACAAAATGCTCAAGCTCGACTTCTCCAAGAAGGATCGAGATCCTGAAACTAAGGATTCGACCTCAAGAGGAAGACTGCGTTCAAGCAGGGAAACTGTTCATACCTTGGGTCGAGGTGTCCGACCTGGGATGTTTTATGAAGAGTTGATCGACCTCTTCAGATCAAGACCACGCGACCTCTTCTCAAATAGCTCGGCCAAATCACTACAGAGGCCTAAGAAGGCCCAAATAGAGGAACACGACCCAAACCCAAAGGTAGCCCAAGCCTAAAGAGGAAAGGGTGGTTCCCTTGAAGATAAGATAACTCCACTCAAAGATAAGATAAGATAACTATCTTATCTCCAGAAAGGTCACTCCACACCATTATAAATACACTGGAACACCTAGGTATAACTCATACTCTAATTCTACAGAAAACCTGCTTAATACCCTTGCTAACATAAGCATTGGAGTCCCTTGCAAGTACCCCACCCTCCGGAGACAAAGGATCAGTACCACTACCTGGTCCAAGAAGTCGGATGCGACCGCTCCGGCCACCTTCCACAAGTCAGACACATCATTGCCGATCAGCACAGAAGATCTCGTCCGAGATCGACCTACAATTTCTGGTAACCCTCGGAACAATTATCATCTATTGATTTTCTTCCAACTTCAAGCATTATCTTAAGTCTTTCCTTCTCTGTTTCTACTTTTTTTTCAAAATTCACAATCCAAAATCTAAGGTTTGATCGATCTAATTAGAAATTTAATTAGACGTTGCTTACCTCAATCCGTTAATTTTCTTGGGAACGATATCCACTCATCGTAGTATTACTTGAATGATCCGGAATACTTGCTGGTATCCGTGAGCTTTAATTTTTTCTTATCTATCTATGACCGACACATCGGCTAGAAAGGCAGCAGATAATAATTTTGATGGTCCTTTAGATAAAAGGAAAGTTAATGGTATTCTAGCATTAATACAAATTAGAATAGCTAATATTCTTCTTTTTATTTGCCATTACTAGTTTGCAAATAAATTAATTCTAATTTTTTTATATTTATGTTCAGAATCAGCTTCTTATATTTATGATTTTTTTTAATTTCGATATTATGTGTATTTAACAAAGGATGTTATATGTATGTCCTTATGGATATTAAACTCATGAAACTACGAGTTTTATTCTTCTTCTTTTACTTTATTCTGCATTAAAACAGTTTTGGAAAACTTTCGAATTCAAACCCTAAATAGTTTTGAGATTTATAGCTTTACTTGATCAGGTTAGATTTGTATTAGTTCCTTTATTTTTATCTCCCGCTCAAGAACAATTGCGTATCCAAGAAAAGATGTGTTGGGAGGAATTCCAACTATAAGAAGAAGACTTTTAAGGGAACGCTCAAGAGGGATGAGCTTATGCCCGACACAATTGCTGGAAAGGAAGCAGATGGTAAATTTGATGAATGTCCTTTAGAGAAAAATCCAAGTTAATTACATTTAGCTTTAATACGAATCCAACAACTAATATTCTTGGTCTTGATTCGCCTTTAAGTAAAACGGTTTGATAATGAATTGATACGAAACATTGATAGTTATAGCCAAAATTAGTATTTGTTACTTCTGATTTCTTTAAATTTGGATATTATGTGTATTTTACACAGGATGTTATTCATATAACATTACGGATATTAAATGTATGAAAATGCGGGTGTTACTTCCTATTTTACTTTAGTCTGCACCAAAAGTACTTTGGAAAAGACATATTTGCCTAATAAAATAAAGTATAAAAGACTTGCGTGAGAACTTGCAATAGGGACTAATTTAAAACGACTTAAGTGCTAATTTACGTGCAGGGATTTTGGAGAACTTGCAAGTATTTATGTTGTGCCATAATATAAATTCAGGTCGACTTTTTAATTCTATCATTCTTGCTTGGAATCACTTAGAAGCACCTACCAGACTTACCAGAATGTGATGCCAGAACCTAGAACACTAGAAAATATAAAGAAATCGAAAGATATGGTAAAAACACCAATGCCTTTAGGGAGTGTTGCAATGCCTACAGGTGATGACATAAACAGGATATACAGGTGGGTGACAGATGTCAAGACGGCACAACATACCACACTTGCGTGGATTCCAAATGGTGATGATGTTGAGTTGCGACGAGCAGACCTGCAAATATTAGGCTGGCGGAGAAGAGTAAGCAATGCGATGTGATGAGAAAAAGTGGCATAAAAATTTGATGAATATTAATTGTGTGTTATAGAGCTATAAAATACATTATTCTATTTTATTCAGGTGGTTGATTCTTGATGTGTCATGCTCAATGCTTTGAGCATCGCAAGGTTTTGCAAGAATTTTTACTGTCTTTCGCCGAGATTAATGGTTAGTGCAAACTGTCCTTAACTAACTAAAATCATTAGTGCTTATAATTGCTTTAGTAAAGAGAAATCTTGATGATCTACTAAATCTTTAGTTATGATTTTTGGGTATAATAAGGACATTATTTGGATATATTGATGATACTTGGTTGTTACTTACTAAGTGGTAAATTGTAATTAGTTAGATAACATAATAACTTTAAACAATTGTTTAAATAATCAAAAAGTGGGTTTGCAGCGGCTAATATGGACTAATGAAAATATTGAACGATGTCTGGGCACAAAAAAGGGATTCATTCTTGTTCTTTGTCGGACCACAAGTCACAGATAGCACTGGTTTGATGAGGAAAAGGTGAAAGATATGGACTATGCAATTAACTCCTTAACAACTCTACACAAAATCTTCTTTTCTTTACAATCATTTTATCAAAAAAATTATATGCTAACATGCTTTTTCAACTATGAAGTGATTTGTTCTAGTATATCAAAATGATCATTGGTGGCTATATGTGCTCCACCAACATACCGATAACCTATGGGTGTTAATGCGTTCACATCTTTTGTTATTTTTTTTTTTGCTTTTGATTCTTGTTTTCATTGATTTAATTATAGTTTTATCTTCTAATATCATTACTTTTAGTTATCTTTTGCTACTAAGGTGTTTGTTAAGTATTTTCAAGAAAATATAGTTAAAACGAAGGCAAATCAAGTAGTAAAGGAAGACTAATCAAGAGGCAAAGCATTGCATGAAGAGTCAAGAGCTAAGCACTTAAGATCAAGCCACGCAAGCCATGTAGGAGACAAGGGAGGCTGAGGCGTGACACACCCTGGAGGGTCAAGTAGGTGCGTGCCATGCCTTGAATGTTGAGACACAAGCGTGTCACACCCTAGAGCACAATGCAAGGGTGTGCCACGCCTTGTGAAGAAGATGCAAGGTGTGCCACGAGCAACACCAGGCATGTCACGCATGAAGGCAAGCAAGATTCCTGGAAGCAATTCCAAATCAGGAGTGCCACGTGAGATGCAGAGCATGCCACGCCTTGGCTCAGCCCAAGAGGGCGTGCCACGCAGTGAAGATGGCGTGCCATGCCCTGTCCAAATGCTTAGCCCAGTTTTGCTTCCAGTGATGAATCATTCAAGGCCTAACTTCATGGATTTGATTTTAATTGAAGATTAAGGAAGATTCTGTAGTTAATTAGTTTTGAATTAGATTAGATTATGTTTTGAATTTAGGATTTGAATTAATTAGAGATTATCTTTGAGATTAGGTTTTTCTGTTCATGTTTCAATGGTTTATTAATCTAAGTTTTTCTTTATTTTAAAGCTTTGCATTAATCTATTTATGATTGAGTATTTCATTCTTCATCACTAAGGTAGCGTTTGGTGGAGAGACAGAGACAAAAAGACAGAGATTGAGAGACAAAGACTAAGAGACAGAGATTAAAATAAATTTCAGTATTCTGTTTAGTGCAAAGTAGAAGACAGAAATTAAAACAAGAATGAAATTCTAATTTAATTTGTACAAAGGATAAAATTGGAATTAATTAATTGAAATGAAGGCATTTTAGGTATAAAATGTTATTAAAGTTTCAGCTTCTATCTCTAAAAGTTTTAGTCCCCTATGTCCCTACTTTTTGGAGGTACTGAAATACTAAAATTTTAGAGACAGAGACAGAAATTTTAGTACCAATATCTGAACCAACAAAAATGATACTGAGTCTTAGTTTCTCAATCTCTGTCTCAGTACCTCAAAACAAATGCTACCTAAAGGATTAGTAGCATCTGCAGGTGTGCTAATCCCATTTTGAATTTGTTTACACATTCGACAGAATATACATAGTGGTTTTATATTGAATATACATAGTGGTTTTCTAAGTGTGTGACACAATATATGATTTTTAATTACCCTAGTTTTGAATACGTGACATATAATTCGTGTTAGGATAATTATTGAAATTGTGTTTTCTCATAAGATTCAATCGGATAGGACTAGCTTCGATACGTGACATATAATCCGACCTAAGGACTACTTTTGAATCTCATGAGGAACTAAATTGGATTTTACACTTAACCTTTTCAATTAATCAATTGACCAAGATATTGGCAATTGGTTAATTGAGAAGAAACCGAGCAACCGAGACATCAGAAATCGGTTACTTAAGATTCGTTGTAAACAGAGATTTGCAAGCTTTAGAATTAGGTTAACAAAGTTGATTCTCTTGAGAACATGAGCATCACCAAAATTTTAGACATTCACTGCCATTGATTTCTTCCAATTCAACAATCACTGTCCTGAAACATTCAACATTCAATTTTCCAAGCATTCAAGCATTCTAGGGTTTTCAACAATCACCAACTTTAGGTTCTATTGATCTAATTAGTAGTTTAATTCGATATTTGCTTGCTCAAACCTTTAATCCTAGTGGAAATGATATCCACTTACCGGGGTATTATACTTGAACGATTCGGTGTACTTGTCGGTATCCTTGAGCTTCACTTGTCGCTCATCAATTTTTTGGCGCCATTGTTGGGGATTAATTGAGATTGACATCATACTTTGGATTAAATCGCTAAATTAGATCCTGTTGATTTTTTTTTTCATTCTAGTTTCATTCACTCTTTATTATTAGGATTTTCATTACTGTTTAGTCTCCTTTTCACTATTAGAATTTTATTTTGTTTCATTTTTTATTTTGCACATTACTTTGAATTAAGTTTGGTGTTGCTCTTTTGTTTTGTTAATTTTATCTTTTATTGCTTTAAGCTTTGATTATCCTGCTGGTGCCTTTGATCTTCTTGTTTCTTTAGGTATGCAAGGAATTGACACTCTTGAAGCTTTTCAATACTACCCTGAAATAGAATTAACTCTATTCTGATTAAGAAAGCAAGCAAGAGCCAGAAAAAAAGAGGAGAAGAAGTTGGCTGAAGGACAAAACAATGCAAGGAAAACTCTTGGAGATTTCACCACTCCTATCACTAACAGTTGTTGTAGTAGCATAATAAGGCCTGGAAACTTTAAGTTGAAACCTTCTCTTATTCAATTGACACAGCAAGACCAATTTAGTGGCAATTTGCAAGAGGACCTGATTGTGCACATATCCAGTTTTATGCAAATATGTGACACGATCAAGAGCAATGGAGTTTCTCCCAAAGGTATAAGATTGAGATTATTCCCATTTTCTTTGAGGGATAGAGCCAAATAGTAGCTCCAATCTCAAGCATTGAGAATTATAGCAACTTGGGATGACATGGTGAATAAGTTCCTGACCAAGTACTCCCCCCCTCAAAAGCTAGCAAAGTTGAGGAATGACATTCACACATTAACTCAAAAAGAGGGGGAGTCACTTTATAAGGCATGGAGAGATATAAGGAGATGCTTAGGAAATACCCTCATCAAGTTTTCCTTGAATGGTTGCAACTCCAAACATTCTATGATGGAGTATCTCAAGCTTCTAGAACCTTAATTGATTCTTCAGTTGGAGGGTCATTGCACCGGAAGACACCCGAGAAAGCTCTGGATTAAATAGATACAATGGCTAACAACCATTATATGTATGCTTGTGAGAGAACAATAAAGAAAGGAGTCATGGAGCTAGACATGATAGATGCTCTCTTGGCACAAAACAAAGCCATGTCTCAACAAATCAATTCACTCACTAAACAAGTGGGCAACATGCAAGTCTCAGCTGTGAGGACACATGTAACGACCCAATTTCTGGTACGTCATGAGCATACTAGAAATTGAGTGCTACTAACTTGTCTTCCTAATTATCATCTATTATTTATTATACGAGCATGTTTCGTTGTTAAAAGCGTAGTTATTTTGTGAGGTACTTTTTTTTTGAAAACGTAATGAACTCACAACTGCTAACAGATAAAACAGTTATAAACAACCACACATAAATACATCACACGCAGCTAACAACATTCAGTGATCCAGTCTTTATTAGAGTATAGACTTTTAGTTAGAACACCCCTAGATATAGCTAGATAATAACTATATACGTACATATACATACAACATCCCAGGCCCTAACCTGTTCAAGAAGTCCTTAAGTTGGCGCCCAGGATAGCCTAGACTCTATACTCACCTAGTCCCTCTAACCTACTAAAGCGAGGGAAAATACGTTATAGGTCTTCAAAACTCAAGTCAGGTGGAATGTCATCAAAAGGTGGAAGGTCGTCTACTACTCCTCTGCACGATCATATGTCATCAAAGAGCGTCTCTCAAGTACTTCATCCAGTGGCCACATAACAGCAACATCGTACGAAGGACTTAGGCTAAAGTTTGTAAATAAGCAGGGTGCAGACGTTGGCTGGCCTCACAGTATATACCTATAAACAGGTAACAGAGTTCACTCTAGACTCAGAAGACTACCTAGAGCGGAATCCTCTTTGCAGAACGATCATCAACAAACAACAGAAGGGTACTCTTGCTTCCATCTGAGGGGGAAGGGAGATAGAAGAGGTAAGAACTGGGGAGTTCTTAGTAGGGTTGGGGTTATTAGTTAAGTTCATTAATTCTATGTTGTTTGGCAGACGAATAACAGAATATAGAGAAGCAGTAAACAGAAGACAGATAAATAGAAAAAATAAAGAAAACAAAAAAATATATCACAAACAGAAAAATACAAGAAAGTAAAACACAAACACAATGAATAGAATACAAACAAAGAAAGCATACACTCAAACAACAACCATAAAAGAGGAAATGCGCAACCAAGTATGATGCATGTCTAGCCCTAGTGCAGGTAATGAGCTCATCTGTCGGTTACATACCAGCTCCCGATGTTACCCAGCAACCTCTGTCTGGATAAGGCTTTCCTGTTGGCAATACCCACTGCAAGCAACCATTGTCTTGCTGGGTGTCCACTGCAAGCAACCTTTGTCCTGCAGGGTGGCACTTATTAGCCAATATACGCCCAACACACTCACTGTAAGCAACCTCTGTCTTACAAGAACAACAACACACTCACTGTAAGCAACCTCTGTCTTACAGGAGTACACTGATCTCGATACCTCTGTAAGCAACCTCTATCTTACAGGAAAGCATTATAGCAAGGTATCCCAAGAAAGCGTTCTCAATGGTCACACCACCATCTATCTGACTGCCTTCACGTAGCAGATCATCACATAATCATTCTCATTATCATCATTCATTATCATTCTCATTATTCATCATCACTTTCACATTTTTATGCATTACCTTTTTCTTTCTTTGTTCAATCATACTATACAAACTTTATAGCTTTTACTTTTACAACATCTTAACTCAAACCATTTCTCTTTATCAGATTACTCTTTTCTCTGTATCCCTTTATTCTACTCTGGTTACTCTTTTCTCTGTATCTCTTTACTTTTCTCTGGTTACTCTGTTCTTTGTGTTTCTCTACTCTGTTTGATTTCTCTGTTTAACGTATGTATTTAAAGCTTATGTAAATTTTGGTATGAATAGTTAGTCTGTCCCAAGTATAGGTTCATTAAGTCTATACTAAAATAGTTTAACTTTTCATATTATACCTAACCCTAGTCGCAACTCAAGGACTAACTATGTTGCCTGGTGCACAAAATTGTGATCATCAATGGCGCCATCAACATGGTACGCTCAATTGCAATCTCAACTCTTTATCACAACTTCGCACAACTAACCAGCAAGTGCACTGGGTCGTCCAAGTAATAAACCTTACACGAGTAAGGGTCGATCCCACGGAGATTGTTGGTATGAAGCAAGCTATGGTCATCTTGTAAATCTCAGTCAAGAGGATTCAAATGGTTATGGAGGATTGATAATTAAAAGATGAATAAAATATAAAATAAAGATAGAGATACTTATACAATTCATTGGTGAGAATTTCAGATAAGCATATGGAGATGCTTTGTCCCTTCTGTCTCTCTGCTTTCCTACTGTCTTCATCCAATCCTTCTTACTCCTTTCCATGGCAAGCTGTATGTTGGGCATCACCATTGTCAATGGCTACAATCCCGTCCTCTCAGTGAAAATGTTCAACGCGCTTTGTCACAGCACGGCTATTCATCTGTCGGTTCTCGATCATGTCGGAATAGAATCCAGTGATTCTTTTGCGTCTGTCACTAACGCCCCACAATCGCGAGTTTGAAGCTCGTCACAGTCATTCAATCCTTGAATCCTACTCAGAATACCACAGAAAAGGTTTAAACCTTCCGGATTCTCAAGAATGCCGCCATCAATTCTAGCTTATACTACGAAGATTCTGATTAAGGAATCCAAGAGATATCCACTCAATCTAAGGTAGAACAGAGGTGGTTGTCAGGCACACGTTCATAGGTGAGAATGATGATGAGTGTCACGGATCATCACATTCATCAAGTTGAGGAACAAGTGACATCTTAGAACAAGAATAAGCTGAATTAAATAGAAGAACAGTAGTAATTGCATTAATACTCGAGGTACAGCAGAGCTCCACACCTTAATCTATGGTGTGTAGAAACTCCACCGTTGAAAATACATAAGTGATAATGGTGATCATTGGCTTCGGCCCCAAAGAGGGAACCAGAAGAACCAAGATGAAAATACAATAGCAAAAGGTCTTATTTATAGAGAACTAGTAGCGTAGGGTTTACAGAAATGAGTAAATGACATAAAAATCCACTTCCGGGCCCACTTGGTGTGTGTCTGGGCTGAGCATTGAAGCTTCTATGTGTAGAGACTTTTCTTGGAGTTAAACGCCAGCTTTTGTGCCAGTTTGGGCGTTTAACTCCCATTTTTGTGCCAGTTCCGGCGTTAAACACTGGGCAGTCTTGAGCTGATTTGGACCGCCGGTTTGGGCCATCAAATCTCGGGCAAAGTATGAACTATTATATATTGCTGGAAAGCGCAGGATGTCTACTTTTCAACGCAATTGAGAGCGCGCCAATTGGGTTTCTGTAGCTCCAAAAAATCCACTTCGAGTGCAGGGAGGTCAGAATCCAACAGCATCTGCAATCCTTTTCAGCCTCTGAATCAGATTTTTGCTCAGGTCCCTCAATTTCAGCCAGGAAATACCTGAAATTACAAAAAAATACACAAACTCATAGTAAAGTCCAGAAAAGTGAATTTTAAATAAAAACTAATAAAAATATAATAAAAACTAACTAAAACATACTAAAAACATACTAAAAACAATGCCAAAAAGCGTATAAATTATCCGCTCATCACAACACCAAACTTAAATTGTTGCTTGTCCCCAAGCAACTAAAAATCAAATAGGATAAAAAGAAGAGAATATACAATGAACTCCAAAAACAACTATGAAGATCAGTATTAATTAGATGAGCGGGGCTTTTAGCTTTTTGCCTCTGAACAGTTTTGGCATCTCACTTTATCCTTTGAAATTCAGAATGATGGGCTTCTATAGGAACTCAGAATCCATATAGTGTTATTGATTCTCCTAGTTAAGTATGATGATTCTTGAACACAGCTACTTTATGAGTCTTGGCCGTGGCCCAAAGCACTCTGTCTTCCAGTATTACCACCGGATACACGGATACATACATGCCACAGACACATAACTGGGTGAACCTTTTCAGATTGTGACTCAGCTTTGCTAGAGTCCCCAATTAGAGGCGTCCATAGTTCTTAAGCACACTCTTTTTGCCTTGGATCACAACTTTATTTTTACCCTTGCCTTTTGGTTTAAAGGGCTATTGGCTTTTTCTGCTTGCATTCTCTCTATTTTTTTCCGCATATACTCTCTCTTTTTTTTGAATATACTGCTTTTTCTTGTTTCAAGAATCATTTTTATGATTTTCAGATCCTCAGTAACATGTCTCCTTTTTCATCATTCTTTCAAGAGCCAACATTCATGAACAACAAATTCAAAAGACATATGCACTATTCAAGCATACATTCAGAAGTCAAAGTATTGCCACCACATCAAAATAATTAATCTGTTATAAAATTTGAAATTCATGCAATTCTTCTCTTTTTCAATTAAGAACATTTTTCATTTAAGAAAGGTGATGGATTCATAGGACATTCATAACTTTAAGGCATAGACACTAAGACACTAATGATCATAAGACACAAACATAGATAAACATAGGCATAAAAATTCGAAAAAACAGAAAAATAAAGAACAAGGAGATTAAAGAACGGGTCCACCTTAGTGATGGCGGCTTGTTCTTCCTCTTGAAGATCTTATGGAGTGCTTGAGCTCCTCAATGTCTCTTCTTTGCCTTTGTTGCTCTTCTCTCATGATTCTTTGATCTTCTCTAATTTCATGGAGGAGGATGGAATGTTCTTGATGCTCCACCCTTAGTTGTCCCATGTTGGAACTCAATTCTCCTAGGGAGGTGTTGATTTGCTCCTAATAGTTTTGTGGAGGAAAGTGCATCCCTTGAGGCATCTCAGGGATTTCATGATGAGTGGGATCTCTTGTTTGCTCCATCCTGTTCTTTGTGATGGGCTTGTCCTCATCAATGAGGATGTCTCCCTCTATGTTAATTCCAACTGAATTACAGAGGTGACAAATGATATGAGGGAAGGCTAACCTTGCCAAGGTAGAGGACTTGTCCGCCACCTTATAAAGTTCTTGGGATATAACCTCATGAACTTCTACTTCCTCTCCAATCATGATGCTATGAATCATGATAGCCCGGTCTATAGTAACTTCGGACTGGTTGCTAGTGGGAATGATTGAGCGTTGGATAAACTCCAACCATCCCCTAACCACGGGCTTGAGGTCATGCCTTCTCAGTTGAACCGGCTTCCCTCTTGAATCTCTCTTCCATTGAGCGCCCTCTTCACAAATGTCTATGAGGACTTGGTCCAACCTTTGATCAAAGTTGACCCTTCTAGTGTAGGGGTGTTCATCTCCTTGCATCATGGGCAAGTTGAATGCCAACCTTACATTTTCCGGACAAAAATCTAAGCATTTCCCCCGAACCATTGTAAGCCAATTCTTTGGGTCCGGGTTTACACTTTGATCATGGTTCTTGGTGATCCATGCATTGGCATAGAACTCTTGAACCATTAAGATTCCGACTTGTTGAATGGGGTTGGTAAGAACTTCCCAACCTCTTCTTCGAATCTCATGTCGGATCTTCGGATATTCACTCTTTTTGAGTTTGAAAGGGACCTCGGGGATCACCTTCTTCATGGCCACAACTTCATAAAAGTGGTCTTGATGCACCCTTGAGATGAATCTCTCCATCTCCCATGACTCGGAGGTGGAAGCTTTTGCCTTCCCTTTCCTCTTTCTAGAGGTTTCTCTGGCCTTAGATGATATAAATGGTTATTGAAAAACAAAAAGCAACGCTTTTACCACACCAAACTTAGAAGGTTTGCTCGTCCTCGAGCAAAAGAAGAAAGAAAAGAGTAGAAGAAAAATAAATAGAGGAGATGGAGGGGGCTTTGTGTTTCGGCCAAGGGGGAGAAGTAGTGTTTAGGTTGTGTGAAAATGAGGGGGTGAAGATGGGTTTATATAGGAGTGGAGAGAGGGGTAGGGTTCGGCCATTATGGGTGGGTTTGGGAGGGAAAGTGGTTTGAATTTGGATGGTGGGGTAGGTGAGGTTTTATGAAGGGTGGATGTGAGTGGTGAAGAGAATGGTGGGATTTGATAGGTGATGGGTTTTTGGGGAAGAGGTATTGAGGTGATTGGTGAATGGGTGAAGAAGAGAGAGAGTGGTGGGGTAGGTGGGGTAGGTGGGGATCCTGTGTGGTCCACAGATCCTAAGGTGTCAAGGATGGCTCATCCCTGCACCAAGTGGCGTGCAAAAATGCCCCTTCTACCAATCCTGGCGTTAAACGCCGGGCTGTTGCCCATTTTTGGCATTTAACGCCAGCTTCTTGCCCATTCCTGGCGTTAAACGCCAGTCTGGTGCCCCATTCTGGCGTTAAACACCCAGAATGGTGCCAGACTGGGCGTTAAACACCCATTTTGCTATCTTCACTGGCGTTTAAATGCCAGCAAATTTTCCTCCAGGGTGTGCTGTTTTTCTTTCTATTTTTCATTTTGTTTTTGCTTTTTCAATTAATTTTGTGACTTCCCATGATCATTAACCTGTAGAAAACATAAAATAACAATGGAAAATAGATAAATATAACATTGGGTTGCCTCCCAAGAAGCGCTTCTTTAATGTCAGTAGCTTGACAGTGGGCTCTCATGGAGCCTTACAGATATTCAGAGCAATGTTGGAACCTCCCAACACCAAACTTAGAGTTTGAATGTGGGGGTTCAACACCAAACTTAGAATTTGGTTGTGGCCTCCCAACACCAAACTTAGAGTTTGACTGTGGGGGCTCTGTTTGACTCTGTTTTCAGAGAAGCTCTTCATGCTTCCTCTCCATGGTTACAGAGGGATATCCTTGAGCCTTAAACACAAAGGATTCTTCATTCACTTGAATGATCAATTCTCCTCTGTCAACATCAATCACAGCCTCTGCTGTGGCTAGGAAGGGTCTGCCAAGGATGATGGATTCATCCATGCACTTCCCAGTCTCTAGGACTATAAAATCAGCAGGGATGTAATGGTCTTCAATCCTTACCAGAACATCCTCTACTAGTCCATAAGCTTGTTTTCTTGAATTGTCTGCCATCTCTAGTGAGATTCTTGCAGCTTGTACCTCAAATATCCCCAGCTTCTCCATTACAGAGAGAGGCATGAGGTTTATGCTTGACCCTAGGTCACACAGAGCCTTCTCGAAGGTCATGGTGCCTAATGTACAAGGTATTGAGAACTTCCCAGGGTCCTATCTCTTTTGAGGTAATTTCTGCTTAGTCAAGTCATCCAGTTCTTTGGTGAGCAAAGGGGGTTCATCCTCCCAAGTCTCATTACCAAATAACTTGTCATTTAGCTTCATGATTGCTCCAAGGTACTTAGCAACTTGCTCTTCAGTGACATCTTCGTCCTCTTCAGAGGAAGAATACTCATCAGAGCTCATGAATGGCAGAAGTAAATCCAATGGAATCTCAATGGTCTCAGTGTGAGCCTCAGATTCCCATGGTTCCTCATTAGGGAACTCATTGGAGGCCAGTGGACGTCCATTGAGGTCTTCCTCAGTGGCAATCACTGCCTCTTCCTCCTCTCTAAATTCGGCCATATTGATGGCCTTGCACTCTCCTATTGGATTCTCTTCTGTATTGCTTGGAAGAGTACTAGGAGGGAGTTCAGTAACTTTCTTACTCAGCTGACCCACTTGTGCCTCCAAATTTCTAATGGAGGACCTTGTTTCAGTCATGAATCTTTGAGTGGTTTTAATTAGATCAGAGAACATGTTTGCTAAGTCAGAGTGGCTCTGCTTAGAATTCTCTATCTGTTGCTGAGAAGATGATGGAAAAGACTTGCCATTGCTAAACCTGTTTCTTCCACCATTATTGTTGTTGAAACCTTGTTGAGGTCTTTGTTGATCCTTCCATAAGAGATTTGGATGATTTCTCCATGAAGGATTGTAGGTGTTTCCATAGGATTCTCCCATGTAATTCACCTCTTCCATTGATGGGTTCTCAGGATCATAAGCTTCTTCTTCAGATGAAGCGTCCTTAGTACTGCTTGGCGCAGTTTGCATTCCAGACAGACTTTGAGAAATCATATTGACTTGCTGAGTCAATATCTTGTTCTGAGCTAATATGTCATTCAGAGTATCCATCTCAAGAACTCCTTTCTTCTGATTTGTCCCATTATTCACAGGATTCCTTTCAAAAGTGTACATGAATTGGTTATTTGCAACCATTTCAATGAGTTCCTGAGCTTCTTCAGGCGTCTTCTTCAGATGAAGAAATCCTCCAGCAGAGCTGTCCAATGACATCTTGGACAGTTCAGACAGACCATCATAAAAGATACCTATGATGCTCCATTTAAAAAGCATGTCAGAAGGACACTTTCTGATTAATTATTTGTATCTTTCCCAAGCTTCATAGAGGGATTCACCTTCCTTCTGCCTAAAGGTTTGGACTTCCACTCTAAGCTTACTCAATTTTTGAGGTGGAAAGAACTTTGCCAAGAAGGCATTGACTAGCTTTTCCCAAGAGTTCAGGCTTTCTTTAGGTTGTGAGTCCAACCATATCCTAGCTCTGTCTCTTACAACAAAAGGGAATAGCATAAGTCTGTAGACCTCAGGGTCAACCCATTGGTCTTGACAGTGTCACAGATTTGCAAAAATTTAGCTAAAAACTGATGAGGATCTTCCAATGGAAGTCCATGGAACTTGCAATTCTATTGCATTAGAGAAACTAATTGAGGTTTAAGCTCAAAGTTGTTTGCTCCAATGGCAGGGATATAGATGCTTCTCCCATAGAAGTCGGGAGTAGGTGCAGTAAAGTCACCCAGTACCTTCCTTGCATTGTTGCCATTGTTGTTGTTTTCGGCTGCCATGTCTTCTTCTTGTTTAAAGATTTCTGTTAGGTCCTCTACAGAGAGTAGTGCTTTAGCTTCTCTTAGCTTTCGCTTCAAGGTCCTTTCAGGTTCAGGGTCAGCCTCAACAAGAATGCTTTTGTCTTTGCTCCTGCTCATATGAAAGAGAAGAGAACAAGAAAATATGGAATCCTCTATGTCACAGTATAAAGATTCCTTGAGGTGTCAGAGGAAAAGAAGAATAGAAGGAGAAGGTAGAAGAATTTGAACTTATCAAGAGAGATTGAGTTTGAATTGTTGATAGTGGAGGAGTGTTAGTCCTTAAATAGAAGGATGTGAGAAGAAAAAGATTTTGAAACAATTAAAAGAAATTTTGAAAATTTGATTGATGATTTTCGAAAATTAAAGTTGGGAAAGAAATAAGGTGATTTTGAAAAAGATTTTGAAATTAGAAATCAAAAAGATATGATTGAAAACTATTTTGAAAAAGATGTGATTAAAAAGATATGATTGAAAAACAATTTAAAAAGATTTCATTTTTAAAATTAATGACTTGGCTAACAAGAAATTTAAAAGATATGATTCAGACATTAAACCTTTCTCAACAGAAAAGGCAACATAGTTGAAATGTTGAATCAAATCATTAATTGTTAGCAAGTATCTTTGAAAATGGAAAGAAATTGATTTTAAAATATATGATTGAAAAGATATGATTTGAAAAAGATTTGATTTTGAAAAATTATGAAAACTTAAAAAAAATTTGCATTAAAAACAAAATCTTCCCTCTTGTGCCATCCTGGCGTTAAACGCCCAAAATGGTATCCATTCTGGTGTTTAACGCCCAAAATGCTACCCTTTTGGGCGTTAAACGCCCAGCCAGGTACCTTGACTGGCGTTTAAACGCCAGTTTTCCTTCCTCACTGGGCGTTTTGAACGCCCAGCTTTTTCTGTGTAATTTCTCTGCTGTATGTTCTGAATCTTCAATTCTCTGTATTATTGACTTGAAAACACACAAATTAAAAAATTTTTGAATTTTTAATGATGAGGAATAATCAAAATGAAATTAAGATCAAATAAACAATGCATGCAAGACACCAAACTTAGAAGTTTGTATACTACTGACACTAACAAATTGAGAATGCATATTATAAATAACAAAACACTCAAGACAAGAGAATTTAAAGATCAGAGCAAGTAAATTATCAAGAACAACTTGAAGATCAATGAAGACACATGAATGAATTCAAAAAATACAAGAAGAACAGAAACATGCAATTGACACCAAACTTAAAATGAGACACTAGACTCAAACAAGGAACATAAAATATTTTTTGATTTTAAGATTTTATAATTTTTTTGTGCTTTTTCAAAAATTATATGGAAAAGAAAATAAAGAGATTCAAAATTTTTAATAAGAATTCCAGGAATCATGCAATGTTAGTCTAAAGCTGCAATCTAAAGAAATTAGACATGGCTAGCCAAGCTTCAGCAGGACATTACATTCAAGAGCTAAATTGATGAAAATCAATCAGCTTTGGTGATGATAAGAACATTACCGTGAAACTCTAGAATTCATTCTTAAAAATTCTGAAGAAAAATACCTAATCTAAGTAACAAGATGAACCGTCAGTTGTCCAAAGTCGAACAATCCCCGGCAACGGCGCCAAAAACTTGGTGCACGAAATTGTGATCATCAATGGTGCTATCAACATGGTACGCTCAATTGCAATCTCAACTCTTTATCACAACTTCGCACAACTAACCAGCAAGTGCACTGGGTCGTCCAAGTAATAAACCTTACGCGAGTAAGGGTCGATCCCACGGAGATTGTTGGTTTGAAGCAAGCTATGGTCATCTTGTAAATCTCAGTCAGGCGGATTCAAATGGTTATGGAGGATGGATAATTAAAAGATGAATAAAACATAAAATAAAGATAGAGATACTTATGCAATTCATTGGTGAGAATTTCAGATAAGCGTATGGAGATGCTTTGTCCCTTCCGTCTCTCTGCTTTCCTACTATCTTCATCCAATCCTTCTTACTCCTTTCCATGGCAAGCTGTATGTTGGGCATTACCATTGTCAATGGCTACAGTCCCGTCTTCTCAGTAAAAATGTTCAACGCGCTCTGTCACAACACGGCTATTCATCTGTCGGTTCTCGATCATGTCGGAATAGAATCCAGTGATTCTTTTGCGTCAGTCACTAACGCCCCACAATCGCGAGTTTGAAGCTCGTCACAGTCATTCAATCCTTGAATCCTACTCAGAATACCACATACAAGGTTTAGACCTTCCGGATTCTCAAGAATGCCGCTATCAATTCTAGCTTATACCACGAAGATTCTGATTAAGGAATCCAAGAGATATCCACTCAATCTAAGGTAGAATGGAGGTGGTTGTCAGGCACACGTTCATAGGTGAGAATGATGATGAGTGTCACGGATCATCACATTCATCAAGTTGAGGAACAAGTGATATCTTAGAACAAGAATAAGCTGAATTGAATAGAAGAACAATAGTAATTGCATTAATACTCGAGGTACAGCAGAGCTCCACACCTTAATCTATGGTGTGTAGAAACTCCACTGTTGAAAATACATAAGTGATAATGGTGATCATTGGCTTCGGCCCCAAAGAGGGAACCAGAAGAACCAAGATGAAAATACAATAGCAAAAGGTCTTATTTATAGAGAACTAGTAACTTAGGGTTTACAGAAATGAGTAAATGATATAAAAATCCACTTCTGGGCCCACTTCGTGTGTGTTTGGGCTGAGCATTGAAGCTTCTATGTGTAGAGACTTTTCTTGGAGTTAAACACCAGCTTTTGTGCCAGTTTGGGCGTTTAACTCCAATTTTTGTGCCAGTTCCGGCGTTTAACGCCGGGCAGTCTAGAGCTGATTTGGAATGCCGGTCTGGGCCATCAAATCTCGAGCAAAGTATGGACTATTATATATTGCTGGAAAGTCCAGGATGTCTACTTTTCAACGCAATTGAGAGCGCGCCAATTGGGCTTCTGTAGCTCCAGAAAATCCACTTCGAGTGCAGGGAGGTCAGAATCCAACAGCATCTGTAGTCCTTTTCAGCCTCTGAATCAGATTTTTGCTTAGGTCCCTCAATTTCAGCCAGAAAATACCTGAAATTACAGAGAAACACACAAACTCATAGTAAAGTCCAGAAAAGTGAATTTTAAATAAAAACTAATAAAAATATAATAAAAACTAACTAAAACATACTAAAAACAATGCCAAAAAGTGTATAAATTATCCGCTCATCATTGCCCTAGTTTGTTCACTAATCTCCATCTGTTTTTTTGCCATTAAAACTTTACAGACTTTTCCTTGATTTTTATCTCTTCTTTAACTTTTTATCTTTCTTTTATCTTTACCTTACTAATATGTTTTTACCACTCGCTAAGTGTTTTATGAAGGTAATTAGGAAAATTCTGCACTTAAAGTTGTCTTTCTAAAGCTTTTACAGAAAACTGCATTTTTTGCATTATTTTATTATTTTTATTAAAATATTATTTTTAATTAAATATTATTATTTAATATTTTATTATTATTTATTATTTTATCATTAATTTTTGAAAATTACCTTACCTTTACCTTTTCACCTTTAAAATTCACTTTTTACCCTCGATAACTTTTAATATTTCTACTTTAACCACCCTAACTTTCAGAAATTACCAAATAACCCCTCAAACACCAAAATAATTATTTCCTTGCCCTTTTATGGATCAAAAAGGTGTTCTTCAATGTTCTTCACCACACTCAAAGTGTTCTTCATGTTCTTCGTAAATTCTTCAGATTCTTTCTTTGTTTTTATCCGTTTTTCAGTCTTTTCAGCAACCGATTTTTACCATAATTTATAATAAATTCCTAGCCACTAAAACCCCATCTTTTCCAGATGATTTTAACACAAATTGAACCCCAATTTAAGTTCTAGGGTTCGTTTTTCCAGCAACCCTCAAGAACAACATTCATAGCTTGAATATCATCAAATTTCATCAAAATTTCAACAAACTTTCACCAAGAATAACTCATATAAGCAATCAATTTCAAGCATAACCAAACCATATCATAATCACACATCTCAAACACAATCAATCAAGATTAAATTCGTCACACCCTACCTGGTTTTGCTGCTCCTAATTCGGTTAGACTTTCAGGTGGTCCTTAAGCACTTTTTCCTCCTAAATCACATCAAGAACAACTTTAAATCCAAAAACTCTCAACTGACCAAATCTCACTCAGCATGTTTGGAAGGGATTTTCACCTTAGAGTTGCTGGAAATTAACGTTTCTTGGCCCTCAAGTCAAGTTAAGCATGATTCCTAAGGAAGAACATCAAGAAAACACATGTTTTGCATGGTTTTCCTTGAAAACCAAATTGAAGAGGGAGGGAGACAGCGATATCACCTTATTTCCAGCCTTGATATGTTATCTGGTTATGTAGAGGAAGAAGAGAGGATCATTTTGGTGAAATCAGAATTTTGATTTGAGTTTTAGTTCAGAAGAAATCAAGTTTTGAAGATTAAGTGTTCATGAAAGTTTCTCTCTTTTCTCTCTTGTTATTTTCGGCCAAAAGGGAGTAAATGACCAGTCTTGGAGTGTCTTGGGGGTGTAGGGTGAGTTTTGATTGGTTGGCTTGAAGGTGGATTAAAATAATATTAAAATATATCAGGTGTATAACTACTAAAACTATATGTATCGGAACACTTTTAAAAACATCTCTAAAAATTATTTTCTGAACTACTAGCATAAATGACACTAGTAACATATTTATTATGAGAATAGAACATGTATGATGAGGCCTTAGGGTGAAAAAATCAAAGACATATAATCCAGGTTGGAGGAACCATCCAAATTTTGGGTGAAAAAATCAAAGACAGAGGAATGTCAACACTCCATATCAACAAGGGTCATCTTCAACACAAATTGTTGAGAGCACCTTGGATAATTTTTCCAAAGAATTCATGCAACAAAACAAGGAGTTCATAATGGAGACAAAAGCCAATTTCAAGAATCAAGAGGCCTCTATAAGAAATTTGGAGTTGCAACTTGGTCAAATTGCCAAGCAATTGGTAGAGAAGCCTTCAAATTCTTTTCCAAGTGATACAATTCCAAATCCTAGAATGGAGTGCAAGTTTATCAATCTGAGAAGTGGGAAAGTGGTTGGCAAAGAGTCAATAAAAAGAAAGGGAAAAGAAGAACCATCAAAAGAGGAAAAAAATCAAGAAGAAAAGATCCACACACCACCACCTCAAGCTCCAAGGAAATGCACAAGGGAGAAAATGTATGCACCTAGAACTTTTTTCCCACAAAGATTACACAAGGAGACTCAACAGCAACAATACTCCAACTTTTTGAAAATCTTCAAGAAGTTGCAAATTAATATTCCATTTATTGAGGTCTTAGAGAAAATGCCTCTATATGCCAAATTTATGAAGGAGTTTCTAACCAAGAAGAGGACACTCAAGGAAGCTGAAACTGTGATCCTCACCAAGGAATGCAATGTCATTATTCAAAGGAAGTTGTCTTAGAAATTGAAGGACTCAGGGAGTTTTCAAATCCCATACATTATTTGGGACATCAATATTGGGAAGGCACTATGTGATCTAGGAGCAAGTATCAATTTAATGCCATTGTCCATGATGAAGAAGATGCAAATAGGGGAAGTTAAACCTACAAGAATTTTTTTTTCAACTAGCTGATAGATCAATCAAGCCTCCTCATGGAGTGGTGGAAAACTTGTTAGTTAAAGTAGGGGATTTTATATTCCCTACGATTTTTATGATTCTTGACATGGAGAAAAATGATAATACTTTTATCATTCTAAGAAGGGCTTTTCTAGCCAATGGACGTTTACTTATAGATATTCAAACAGGAGAATTAAAATTAAGCGTCCATGATGAGCAATTGAATTTTAATGTCTTCAAGACCATGCAACATCCCATTGAGATAGAGAATTGCATGCAAATTGATCTAATTGATGTCTTAGTAGAAGAGACCATTGGAGAAGGGCAACTCTCTGACACTCTTGAAGACCATCAACCTCTAGTGCTAGAAGCTAATGAAGAAATGGTAAAGGAGAAGGCTAATATGGGACACTTGTGGAAAAAAGTTGCATGCTTATCCCAAAAATATAGTGAAAGATTCCATGAATTTTGGAAGAGATACAAGGAGCTCCTAGAAAGAAATCCATAACACAATGTACCCAAGGAGATCTTAATCTTAGACTTTTATTGTAAAATTCGATTAGATTGTAATTAAATAAATAATAAATTAAATATGGGGAAAATGGTTAAAAAATTTTAGAATCATAATTTTAAAATTTAAACATGATATTTGGACTCAGTGATTTTTTTGAGTCAGAAAACATAGTTTTCTGCGTGGAAACGCATAATGGAAATTTGACAGGCAATACCAGTTAAACTCGGTCGGGTACTGCAGTTGAGAAAAATAATTTATGAGTGAGAGAGATTAAAAAGTTAGAATTTATGATTTAGAAAGTAAAAATATTTAAAGCACGATTTAAAACGCTAATCTTAAAGGTTTTGGCCAAAAATTGGGCCAACGGGCTAAACCAAGTGAATCGGGCCTAAGTAGGCCCAATATCCACCATATATAAACCTTAGTTACAGGAACTTTAGGTCAGTAACCCTAGAGAAAGAGAGTGGGGTGCTAAAATGGAGAAGAGAGAAAGATGAGAGAAAACCCTAATTCCATCAAAACTTCAAACAACCATAACTTTTGATCCGGAGCTCCGACTGACGAGCCATTTGCGGCCACGCATTGCTCTTCTCATCCTCTTTGACTCTATTCAAGTATTGTGGTGATTATTGGTGAACAGAATCGCAATAAAACCTTTACAACTCTGCACAACTAACCAGCAAGTGCACTGGGTCGTCCAAGTAATACCTTACGTGAGTAAGGGTCGATCCCACGGAGATTTATGGCTTGAAGCAAGCTATGGTTATCCTGTAACTCTTAGTCAGGGGATTAGTGATAAAAATTATTTTGTTTATAAAAAGTAAAAGAGCATGAAATGAATGATACTTGTTATTCAGTAATGGAGAAAAGGTTGAGAGTTCAGAGATGCTTTGTCTTCTGAATCTCTGCTTTTCTACTGTCTTCTTCTCCAAACACGCATGACTCCTTCTATGGCAAGCTATATGTTGGTGGATCACCGTTGTCAATGGCTACCATCCGTCCTCTCAGTGAAAATGGTTCAGGTACAGTTTCTGTACGGCTAACCATCTGTCGGTTCTCACTTGTGTCGGAATAGGATCTCTTTATCCTTTTGCACACTATCACTGCGCCCAACATTCGTGAGTTTGAAGTTCGTCACAGTCATCTCATCCCAGATCCTACTCAGAATACCACAGATAAGGTTTAGACTTTCCGAATCTTAGGAATGCTGCCAATCGGTTCTAGCCTCTACCACGAAGGTTCTGATCTCACGAGTTTGAATGCTCTGTTGTTAGGAGATGCAAGTCAACTCGTGGATTAGAATCCAAGGAGATATGCACTCAAGATGTCGCCCAATGGCTATGTTGAGCTCTAATAGAACGGAAGTGGTTAACAAGCACGCATTCATAAATTTGAGAATGATGATGAGTGTCACAGATCATCACATTCTTCATATTGAAGTACGAGTGAGTATCTTAGAACAGAAGCAAGCGTGATTGAATAGATGATGCACAGAAACTTGTCTCTCAACAATTTTCCCTCGGCAAGTATACCAAATTGTCGTCAAGTAAAAACTCACAATAGAGTGAGGTCGAATCCCACAGGGATTGATTGGTCAAGCAACTTTAATTGAAGGGGTGTTCTAGTTGAGCTAACCAAAAATTGAATTGAGAATTGCAGAAAATTAAATGGCGGAAAAGTAATGACAGAAAGTAAATTGCAGAATCTTAAATGGGGATTTGGGATGATAAGCATGAAAGTAAATAACAGAAAGTAAAGAGAATGGGTAAGATCAGAAATGGGGAATTCATTGGGTTTAGGAGATATTGCATTCTCCGGATCAAGTTCATTCTCATCTCTTCCTCAATTAATGCATTCATTCATCTCCTTGGCAATCTTAAGTGATTGGATCCCAATTCCTTGGCAACCCAATCTCTCTAAGCTTGAACAATTTCTCAATTTCTTGATTTAATTGCTCATGGGAAGAGATGATGTATGGTCACTGATTATACCACATGTATTTCCAAATCAAAGTGTTGATAGGATTATATGTCACTATACCTATCCAAACCCCAATTTGGTCCAACATGAGAAAGCATTTCTAGCATGATCTCCTCATCCTTTTTCCAAGGCTCAGAGGAGATCCAATTATGGAGAGATTTTTTTCCAAGACAACTAACCAATTAGATGAAGATCGAAAGCTTTCTAGTAAAATCAAGAGAAAAGAAAGAGGAAGAAGAATGAAAACTATAATTAATCCATCAAATTACAACATAGCTCCCTAACCCAATGAAAGAGGTTTAGTTGTTCATAGCTCTGGAAAATGGAAATGAAGAAGAAGAAGAGTACATTCTACTTAGAAGTTGCAGGAAAAGTAAACTATACATAGTGTAGTTCTCTAAAATTGCCCAGCCTTCTTTTCTAGTTCAAAACTACTCCTATATATACTACTCTTCTTGATCTTCTAGTCAATTCTGCAAGTCTTGGATATGGGCCTTTGATCTTAAGTTGAAGCAGTTTGGAATCTTCAGTGGGCTCAGCTTTACTTGCAGAAAAAGTGTGAAGTAGGCATGGACTTTAGCTAGGATGTTAGTGGTGTTAATGTTAAGTGAAAATGTGGGTTCGAGAACGTTAATGATGATCACCTTTTTCACTAACGTTCCAACCCAAAATGATCCACGTTAACTTCAACGTTAGTGGCACTAACATGACCACTAACGTTGCCCCTTGGTCCTTCGCACACGTTATTGGCGTTCACCTTTGCCAATAACATTGCTCTTAGCTCCCCTTTCCTCACGTTAGAGTCCACGTTAGTATAACTAACTTGGCTCTTAACGTGGGCATGCCTAAGCCTCGAGAGCGTTAGTGATACTTACCTTTGTCACTAATGCTCTAAACGCCCCTCCTTCCCATGTTAGAGTTCACGTTAATTGGATTAACGTGACAACTAATGTGGTGATGATTGCCATCTCTAACGTTAGTGACAAAGGTGAGTGTCACTAACGTTGGCTTATCATGCTTGGCTCCATGTTACTCCTCACGTTAATGGTATTAACGTGATCACTAACGTGGGTAATATTGGCTTAGTCCAACGTTAATGACAAAGGTGTGTGTCACTAACGTTGGCATTATCTTCCCCTTCCACGTTAGAGTTCACGTTAACTGAGTTAACGTGACTCTTAACGTGGCCAATCGACAATTTGGAGCGTTAGTGGTATTCACTTTTACCACTAACGCTGGAGCTCCCTTTTCTTCCACATTAACTACCACGTTAATGTAGTTAACGTGGCAATTAACGTGAGCTATGATGGCTTCGAAGACGTTACTGGCGATTACTTTTCTCATTAACGTTGCAAGCTCATTCCCACTCCACCTTAGTGGTCACGTTAATTAGATTAATGTGGCTACTAACGTGGCTCTTCCTTGCTTCCTTTGTCCTAAAATCAAGCAAATAAAGTGTTCAAAGCTCTAATCCAAGTTATGAGATCATGCATTATCCAATTTGTCATTCAATCCTTGCATAATCTTCATGAAATCATGTAAAATTCACAATATTTGCCTAAATCAAGATGTAAGCGTTCATTTACCCAAAACTTGCTTATTTCCTAAGAAAATGCATGAAACTATCCTAAAACAGTAAAGAAAAAGTCAGTGAAACTGGCCAAGATGCCCTGACATCACAACACCAAACTTAAAGCTTGCTTGTCCCTAAACAAGTACTGAAACATGAGAATGATGAATGAAATGACAAGAGAAATGAGTCATTATTATGGAAGTCTAGTCCTTGGTTTTATGGGGTTTCATGCATAGCAACTTAGGTTTATTCCTTCACTGGCTTCCAGGCCTTTATCACGCCCTAGAATATTCACTTGATTGCACCCTATGAGACTTTTATTCATTGATCCCTTTGTCTTTTTAGGGTTTATTTGTGTTCTTAGACTAGGTGCTTTGTGAGGGGGCGACTCTTTAAGATAAGCTTTCAGCCAGCACTCCCGAACCAGTTGGTTCAAGGTGCTAGGTGTTAAGACACCCCTAAGGACTTACTCCCTCAAGTCTCTTTCCCCCATACATACACATCACAGGCACATGGTTTGTTATTTTCTTTCTTGAGACCTTGGTGTCCAACACCTCTTTGGGTTACTAAGTGTTCTGTAGCAAAGGTTACTCTTGATAGTGGACTTTCAGCTGATAATTACGGGTTAGTTAACCCAAGTTACCAAGTGATAAGGCACCCCTGAGAGCTTATTCATCCAAGCATATCCCTTACACAGGAACACCACAGACACATGCCTTGAGATTCAAACCCTTGGTGCCTAGCCTTATTTCTTACTCTTTTTCTTTATTCCTCAACTTTCATTTTTCTTTTCCTTTTTCTTATTAGGATCTTGTTATTTAACTAGTCTCATGGGGTGTGTGATGAGCGGATAATTTATACGCTTTTTGGCACTGTTTTTAGTATGTTTTTAGTATATTTTAGTTAGTTTTTATTATATTTTTATTAGTTTTTATTTAAAATTCACTTTTCTGGATTTTACTATGAGTTTGTGTGTTTTTTTGTGATTTCAGGTATTTTCTGGCTGAAATTGAGAGACCTAAGCAAAAATCTGATTCAGAGGCTGAAAAAGGACTGTAGATGCTGTTGGATTCTGACCTCCCTGTACTCGAAGTGGATTTTCTGGAGCTACAGAAACCCAATTGGCGCGCTCTTAATTGCGTTGGAAAGTAGACATCCTGGACTTTCTAGCAATATATAATAGTCTATACTTTGTCCAAGAATTGATGGCCCAAACCGGCGTTCCAAATCAGCTTCAAAATTCTCGGCGTTTAACGCCGGAACTGGCACAAAAGTTGGAGTTAAATGCCCAAACTGGCACAAAAGCTGGCATTTAACTCCAGAAAAAGTCTCTACACATGAAAGCTTCAATGCTCAGCCCAAGCACACACCAAGTGGACCCCGGAAGTAGATTTTTACGTCATTTACTCATTCTTGTAAACCCTAGGTCACTAGATCACCATAAGTAGGACTTTTTGCTATTGTATCTGTATCTCATGACATTTTTACACGTTTCATACTGTACCTTCTACGGCATGAGTCTCTAAACCCGATGGTTGGGGGTGAGGAGCTCTACTGTGTCTTGATGGATTAATGCAATCACTACTGTTTTTCATTCAATCACGCTTGCTTCCATTCTAAGATATCACTTGTTCCTCAACTTGATGAATGTGATGATCCGTGACACTCATAATCATTTTCACCTATGAACGTGTGCCTGACAACCACCTCCGTTCTACCTTAGACTGAGTAGATATATCTTAGATTCCTTAATCAGAATCTTCATGGTATAAGCTAGAATTGATGGCGGCATTCAAGAGAATCCGGAAGGTCTAAACCTTGTCTGTGGTATTCTGAGTAGGATTTGAGGATTGAATGACTGTGACGAGCTTCAAACTCCTGAAGGCTCGGCGTTAGTGACAGATGCAAAAGAATCACTGGATTCTATTCCAACCTGATTGAGAACCGATAGATGATTAGCCGTGCTGTGACAGAGCGCGTTGAACATTTTCAGTGAGAGGATGGGAGGTAGCCATTAACAATGGTGAAACCCTACATACAGCTTGCCATGGAAGGAGCCTTGCGTGCATGAAGAAGAAGACAGTAGGAAAGCAGAGATTCAGAAGATAGAGCATCTCCAAACCTCAACCTGTTCTCCATTACTGCAAAACAAGTATTTATTTCATGTTCTTGTACTTTTCACAATTAAACCTGAGAATTATTGATATCTTGACTAAGAGTTACAAGATAACCATAGCTTGCTTCAAGCCGACAATCTCCCTGGGATCGACTCTTACTCACGTAAGGTATTACTTGGACGACCCAGTGCACTTGCTGGTTAGTTGTGCGGAATTGCAAAAGTGTGATTGCAATTTTGTGCACCAAGTTTTTGGCGCCGTTGCCGGGGATTGTTCGAGTTTGGACAACTAATAGTTTATCTTGTTGCTTAGATTAGGAATATTTTATTTTTGTTGGTTTAGAGTCTTTTATTTGAGTCTAGTTTCATATTTTAAGTTTGATGTCTTTTGTGCTTTTATTTATTTAACAATTTTTTTGAAAATTTGTGATGCAGGTGGAAACTGTCTCTCAACAAATTTCCTTCGGCAATTGTACCGAATTTGTCATCAAGTAAAAACTCACAATAGAGTGAGGTCGAATCCCACAGGGATTGATTGATCAAGCAACTTTAATTAGAAGAATGTTTTAGTTGAGCAAATTCAGAATTTGGGTTGAGATTTGCAGAAAATAAAATGGCGAGAATGTAAATAACAGAAAAAGTAAATGCTAGAATTAAAGGGCTGAAAGTAAATGACTGAAAGTAAATTGCAGAATTGTAAATAGGAATGGGGTGTTTGCTCATGAAAGTAAACGCAGAAATTAAAGAGAATGGGTGAGATCAGAATTGGGGAGTTCATTGGGCGCAGGAGATGTTGCAATTCTCCGGATTAAGTTCATTTTCATCTCTTCCTCAATCAATGCACTCATTGATCTCCTTGGCAATCTTAATTGATTGAATTACAATTTCTTGCAATTCAATCTCTCAAATCTTGATCAATAGCCAATTCCTTGGTCAATTGCTCATGAGAAGAGATGAAGTATGGTCACTGATTATACCACATGCATTTCCCAAATCAAGTATTGAGAGGATTATAGTCACATATCCATCCAAACCCAATTTGGTCCAGCATGAGAAATTATTTCTAGCTTGATCTCTTCATTCCTCTTTCAAGGTTCAGAAGAGATCCAAGTTTAAATAGCTCCTTTTCCAAGATAACTACCCAATGGGATGAAGATCGAAAGCTTTCAAGTAAAATCAAGAGAAAAGATAGAAGAAGAATAATTAAAATTAGTATTGATCCATTAACTTACAACAGAGCTCCCTAACCCAATGAAAGGGGTTTAGTTGTTCATAGCTCTAGAAAATGAAAACAAAGATGGAGAAAACATCATGGAACTAGAAGAGCAGAGTAAAATACAGAGAGTAGTGCTATTTTCCCCACTTTCCATCCCCCTAAATAATTCAAAGCTACTCCTATATATACTACTCTTCTCAGCTTCTAGTTGGCTCTTCAAGTCTTGGGCCATTGGATCTTGAGTTTGAAGCAGTTCTCTTCTTCATTTGGGCTTGGTTTTACTTGCAGAGAGAAAGTGTGAAGTGGGCAGAGACTTTAGCTCAGGACGTTAGGGGTGTTAACGTTTTAGTGAAAGTATGAGTTCGAGAACGTTAGTGACACTCAACATTGTCACTAACGTTCCAATGTACCCCTTTGCCTCATGTTAGAGCACACGTTAACTAGGTTAACGTGGCTTCTAACATGGCCTTGCCAACCTTCGAGAACGTTAGTGACACTTAACATTGTCACTAACGTTCCAATGTGCCCCTATGTCTCACGTTAGAGTCCACGTTAACTAGGTTAACGTGGCTTCTAACATGGCCATTCTTAGCCATCCCCAACGTTAGTGACAATGTTGAGTGTCACTAACATTGGCTCATCTTTCACTCATCATCGTTAGCTTTCCACGTTAACTAAGTTAACGTGGAAGTTAACGTGGCTCCTTGGGGTTTTGTGGATGCTTCCAACGTTAGTGACAATGTTGGGTGTCACTAACGTTGTCGACCACCCTTGCCTCTTACGTTAGCTCCCACGTTAACTAAGTTAACATGGGAGTTGACGTGGTACATTGCACCTTAGGCCAACGTTAGTGACAATATTGAGTGTCACTAACGTTGGCTTCCTTCCCCCTTTTAACGTTAGCTCATTAACTTTGCAAGTTAACTCCCATTCCACATTAGTGGTAACGTTAATTAGATTAACGTGACTGCTAAGTGGTTCTTCCTTGCTTCCTTTGATCCTGAAATCAAGCAATAGAGTGCATCAAAGTTCTAGTCCAAGTCATGGGTAATGCAACATACAATTTGTTATTAAACTCATGCAAAATCCTCATAAAATCATGTAAAATTCACAATGTATGCTTGAATCAAGGTGTAAGTGAATATCTACCCAAAACTAGCTTATTTACTAAGGAAATGCATGAAACTACCTTAAAAACAGTAAAGAAAAGGTCAGTGAAACTGGCCAAGATGCCCTGGCATCACAACACCAAACTTAAAGCTTGCTTGTCCCTAAGCAAGTACTGGAACAAGAAAATGATGAATGGAATGCCAAGAGAAATGAGTCATTCTTGTGGAAGTTATGGCACTGATTTTATGGTGGTTTCATGCATAGCAACTTAGGTTCATTCCATTACTGGCTTTCAGACCTTTATCATGTCCTAAAACACTGATTTTGCTTACATCCCATGAGACTTTTATTGATCCTTTTATTGTCATTCCAGGGCTTATTTGTGTTCTTCAAGCTAAGTGCTCTGTAAGGGGGCAACTCTTTAAGATAAGCTTTCAGCCAACACTCCCGAACCAGTTGGTTCAAGGTGCTAGGTGTTGAGACACCCCTAAGAACTTACTCCCTCAAGTCTCTCCCCCATACATACACACTACAGGCATCTGGTTCATTTATTTTCTTTCTTGAGACCTTGGTGTCCAGCACCTCTTTGGGTTACTAAATGCTCTGTAGTGAGGGTTACTCTTGATAGTGGACTTTCAGCTGATAATCCCGAGTTAGTTAACCCAAGTTACCAAGTGATAAGGCACCCCTAAGAGCTTATTCATCCAAGTAAATCCCTCACACAGGAACACCACAGACACATGCCTCAAGATTAAAACCATTGGTGCCTAGCCTTATTGCTTACTCTTTTTCTTTTATTTTTCACTTTAAGTGTTCTTTCCCTTTCTCTTATTGGATCTTGTTATTTACTTAGTCTCATGGGTATATTCAAAGTATAGTATTCAGGCCAGATAGTTGTCATTCCCACCTTATGGTTGAACCAACTTAGCTAACTTATGATCACACCAAAGACTCATGAATGCACTTCCATATTATGAACTCCACTCTGGTATATTTAAAACACAATCATTCTCTTTTTCATTTGATTTTACAAGATAAGCATACAATAAGTAAAGATATGATACAATAACATCAAGACTAGCAAGCATAGACTTTTTCAATAGAAAACTTAAAATGCATAGTTGAACTAGGTTCAAACTAACGTGGAAGCATGTTCTATTTCATACAAGATCTTCCTTATTTAAAAATGGAAAAAGAGAGACCAAAGAAGGATCTTCACCACCTTTTACTCATGTGGTTGCCCATGCTCTCCTTCTTGCTTGTCCTCTTGGTGTTTTTCTTGAGTGCTTGTGCTCCCACTTCCTTTGCCTTTCCCAAGCAGTTTCTTCCAGAAGCCAGCATCTTCCATCTTCTTCTTTAGTGTGTCTTTCTGCTGTTTCACCTTCCTTTCTTCTTGTTCAACAAACTCTTTTTGGACCTCATCAAATGTGGGAATGGCATAATGTAGATGATGCATATTGCTGGATATGTAGTTCAACCTGGCCTGAGTGTTTATGTTGAACTCCTCCCTATGTAACTGCCTTCCTTCATTCAGCACATTGAACTCATTGAATGATTTCATTTGAGCTAGTTGCCGCTGGTTGAGTTCTTGAAGGCGTTTATCTTGATGCTCTTGCCTCTCAGTAACTTGGTGGATGGCTTGAGTGAGTTGGGAGTATTGCTCCTGTTGCTGCTCCATGTGTTGTTTCTGCCAATCTTCTTGTTGTCTCATCCAGTTGGACTGAATGTGAAGTATTTTCTCTTGTCCCTCCATATGTCTCATTCCCAAATCCTCAATGGCTCTTAGAAGGTGAGTCAAATTTAGGTTTGCTGGGTCATGATGCTCTTCTTGTTGATATTCTTCCTGATGATATTCCTCTTGATAAGCTCCTTCCTTGGCTTTTTGCTTTCCTATATGTGGCCTTCTTTGTTGCTGAGCAGGTGTGGTATAGACCAATCGCTCGAGTGTAACTGGCCTCCCTAGGTTAACCCAGTCTGGATTGCTGTCCTCAAATACCACCCTTGCCTTGTTGCACAGGCAGAGAATGGTGCTGGGGTACCAAAGCCTGGCATCTGAATCAACCTTCTCAGCTGAATCTTGAATCCCCTCGACGATGAGCTCATGCACATTGATTTTCCCACCCTGTACCAAGCAATGCACCATAGTAGCTCGATTGATGTTAACTTCTGAATTATTTACAGCTGGTAGGATGGACCTCCTTACAAGTTCAAACCACCCCTTGGCTTCAGGGCTAAGGTCTCCCCTCTTGATGAACTTGGGCCTCCCATCTGCGTACCTCTCCCAATCAGCTGCTATAACACAGATGTCTAGCACTATCTCTGAGAGCTCATCATTATCAGGGCTTCTACTTATCCTTGCCTGATAACTGGCCTCATCAAAATGAGGTGATTTCAGGTGAAGAGCTCTTGTTATGGCACTTGGGCTGAAGTCCACCTCCTTGCCTCTCACGTAGCTTTTGAAGGTTGGGGCCTTGGTCTTGTCTTCTCTAACTACATTTGCATAGAATTCTTTGATGAGGTTTCCATTGATCTTCCCCTCTAGACTTGTGAGCAATTGCCACCCCCTCTGTTAGATTTTCTCCCGAATCTGTGGTGATTCATTTGCATTGATTTGGAATATTAACTCTGGCAATATCTTTCTGGCCCTTATCCGCTCAAATTCACGCTCATGAAAGGCAATTTTGAATCTCTTCTCATCGAAAGGAACACTCTCCATGGGTTCCTTCCTCTTTTGCCTCTTTGAGCTTGATGATGCCATGAACTTGGGTTGCTGTTTTTGAGGGGGTTGGAGGATACGGATAGATGAAGAGTGGGTTGGTTAGGACAAAGTATGATGAAGGGTTTTAGCAAGCCGAAAGTGTGAAGTGTGAGAGTGGGGGTTTGAATGTGAGGAGTGAGCATGCACTAAGGTTCCCTTATATAGGGAGATCATGAGAGAATGGAAGGTGTGGATTGCAAGAATGGTTGCTTGATGGACGGTTGGGGTTGTGCATGAAGGAAGGACAAGGATCATCACTTAATGAGAGTGAATGTTTCGGTCTTCAAGGGTCTCCTTTCTTCAATGTTGCATGGCAACGTTTCCCCATGCGTTCCTTCTTGAGACAAGTGTGTAGTTCTCTTCATGAAGTGGCCGAATCCCCCCATTTAATTGTCCAATCAATCCTCATCAATGCTCCTTTTCTTTTCCCTGTAAAGATAAAATAAGAAAAGTAAGAAAAGATATCAAAATGACAATATGAACTTTAGGGCTAGAATTAAAAAAAATAAGAAAAGATTAGATTGTTTATTTATGAATTCCAACTAACTAACTAACTGTGGGTCCTTATATGCATATTGGTGGCACCATGGGGTGACACCAAACTTAGTGTGGAGCATTGTGGTGAAGAGTTCTGTTCAAAGCTCCACGACTAGCATGCACCTTGGTTTGCTTTGAACACCAAACTTGTTCCTCACTATATACTACACAATAAGGATTTCACCAAGTGTTTGTCAAGTTTGGGTTGGACTTCATAAACATTGACTTATTTACTTTTCTAAAAGCATATAAAACATGGGTTGCCTCCCATGAAGCGCTTCTTTAGCGTCACTAGCTTGACGTTTCTCCTTCATCAGGGTGGTTGGTAATGCTTGAAGTCTTCCCCTCTTACTGTGGACTTGTATCCATTGGTTGTATCAATTATCTCGACATGTTCCAGGGAGAGAACTCTGTTGATAGTGAAGACCTTAGGTAACTGAGATGGTACAGTGGGGAGATTAGGGGGAATATCTGGGAAGTAAGCTGAGATCACTCTATCCCCTGGAGAGAAGTCTTCCGTAGGGATCTTTTTGTTCCTCCACTTCCTTGGTACCTTCTTCCTTGTGTCTTTTGACATTGCCTTGCTCTTGATGACTCCTTCCTCTAAGGTGGTTTTGTTGCTTCCTTCACATATCTCTGGTGGTTGAGGTTCCTCCAGTTTTTCCTTGAGTTGTGACAACTTCCTATTTCCTTGTTCCTCATGCATGGGTTTCCCTAGATGGGTTGGGTGTGCTTCAATGCTTGCTTCCTCCTTCAACATCTCATTGTGATCTTTGCTTGGTTCCTTGTGCTCTTGGTCTGCTTCTTGTGAGAGTTTGAAGACATTAAAACTGAGTCGTTCATCATGGATCCTCAATATTAGCTCCCCTTTCTTCACATCTATGAGTGCTCTGGCTGTAGCTAGGAATGGTCTTCCCAATATGATTGGGTGAGTGTGACTCTCTTCCATTTCCAGAATGACAAAGTCTATTGGGAGAAAGTATTTTCCAACTTTTAGCAACACATTTTCCACCACTCCTATTGCTTGCTTTTGAGTCTTGTCAGCCAGTCTGATGACCACATCTGTGAGCATTATCTCATTGATCTGCAGCCTCTTTACCAAGGATAATGGCAGTAAGTTGATGCTTGCCCCCAAATCACAGAGTGCTCTATCGAACATTGTTTCTCCTATGGCACAGGGGATGTGAAAACTCCCTGGGTCTTTTCTTTTTGCAGGCAACTCAGGTTGAATAAGGGCACTACATTCCTTGTTCAACACTATAGTCTGGCCTCCTTTGAGTGAGCTTTTCCTGGGAAGAAGTTCCTTCATATACTTGATAAATGCAAGCATTTGTTGGATGGCCCTGATGAATGGCATATTCACATGCAGAGATGCAAACAAGTCTAGGAACCTTG
The DNA here is from genome assembly GCF_003086295.3 of Arachis hypogaea. Lineage (NCBI taxonomy): Eukaryota > Viridiplantae > Streptophyta > Magnoliopsida > Fabales > Fabaceae > Arachis > Arachis hypogaea. The sequence goes on from NC_092044.1 coordinate 99,900,717, forward strand.
AGTATATTCTCTTCCCCACAGCACCATTGAGTAGTTGGGGAAATGGTGCATAGAGCTTAAGCAACTCTTGTTGTGAGATTTCTGGTTCTTGGTGATCTCTATCCTCCTCCTCTGTTGAGTTGTCTTCAGGTTGTTTGGAGAGTTTGCCTTGCTTGTCTTCAGCTTCTTGATCACTTGTAGTGACCATTTTGCAATCTTTCCATCTTACTTTCTTTGCTTCTCCTCTTGGGTTTTTCTCCGTGTCACTTGGGAAGCTATCAGTAGGTTTGGGAATCTTCTGAGCTAAGCATCCCACTTGGAATTCCAGCTTCTTGATGGTCTCTCCCTGGTTCTTAATATTGGCTCGCACCTCCTCTTTGAACACCTTATTTTCTTGAATCTCTTGGCATATTCCTTCAAGTAAGGTTTCAAGCTTAGAGAGTCTGTCATCAATTGATGGTAGATTGGGATTAGAGGTGGAAGGATGAGAGGTGTTGTTGTGGTTTTGATATGGGTGTGGAGAAGTGTTATTGTGGGGGTGTTGATATGTCCTCTGTGTGAATTGTTGATGAGCTGCATTGTTGTTGGAGTTGTAACGTCTCTGGTCTTGGCTTTGATCTTGCTGATTCCCCCAACCAAAGTTTGGGTGGTTCCTCCATCCAGGGTTGTATGTCTTGGAGTATGGATCATGATTCTGTCTAGGTGAATTTCCAATGTAGTTGGCTTGCTCAAGGTTACCCTCTGCTTCTTCTTCAACTCCTTCTTGGGTTGTTGAGGAGGTGGTGATTGCTACTACTTGGTTCCTCTCCATCTTCTTGGTGAGGTTAGCTAGCTGCTTGGTAATGAGCTTGTTCTGAGCCAACGGAGCATCTACATTGTTTAGCTCTATCACTCCTCTAGTGTTCCCTCTTTCAGAAGCATAGAAGTAGTGATTCTCAGCTACAGTCTCAATTACATCTATGGCTTCTTCAATGGTCTTCTTCTTGTTCAATGATCCTCCAGAGGAATGGTCTACTGCCTTCTTTGATTCATATGACAAGCCTTCATAGAAGATGTGCAACTGCACCCATTCATTGAACATATTTGGTGGACACCTCCTTGTTAGGTCTTTGAACCTTTCCCAAGCTTCATAAAGTGTCTCCCCATCTTGCTGTCTGAATATATGTACTTCAGTTCTCAGCCTATTGATCCTTTGAGGGGGGTAAAACCTTGCCAAAAACTTATTCACTACCTCCTCCCAATTTGTCAGGCTTTCTTTTGGGAAGGATTCAAGCCATTTGGATGCCTTGTCCCTGAGTGAAAAAGGAAACAAGAGCAGCCTATAGACATCCGGGTGGACTCCATTGGACTTCACTGTGTCACAGATCCTCAAGAAGGTGGTCAAGTATTGATTCGGGTCTTCTTGAGCACCTCCTCCAAATGAGCAATTATTCTGCACAAGAGTGATGAGCTGACGTTTTAGCTCGAAATTGTTGGCATGTATGGTGGGCTTCTGAATGCTACTTCCACAGTTGCCTGGGTTTGGATTGATGTAAGAGCCTAACACTCTTCTATCTTCCCCAGCATGATTTGCTCTACCTCCTCCCCCATGGTTATTAGCCTCTTCTTCATGTTGGTTTTCCATGTTGCCTTCCATGTTTAGTTCAAAGTGTTCCTCCTCCTCTTCAGCACCGATTGCACGTTTTCCTCTTGCTTCCCTCCTTAATCTAAGGAGGGTCCTCTCTGGTTCAGAATCGAAGGAAGTTGAAGCCCCACTTCTTCTCCCTGTCATACAACCAACAAGTACAAGCAAGAAACAATATACGCAGATAGTATTGCTGTCAGAATTACTGTTAGTTGTGAGTGATGCAATATATCAAACAGTTAGTGGGTTAGCAAACTGAATGGTAAATAACAAAGGAACACGAAAGAGTAGAGGGGGAAGGGGAGAGGTTAACTAAGACAGAAAGTAAATTACTCAAAGAGAAAATTAAATCAACAAAACAAAAATGCTTAATCTAGTGATCTCCTAATTTAATCATTGTTGATGCACAATCAATCCCCGGCAACGGCGCCATAAACTTGATGCAGGTGGAAACTGTCTCTCAACAAATTTCCTTCGGCAAGTGTACCGAATTTGTCGTCAAGTAAAAACTCACAATAGAGTGAGGTCGAATCCCACAGGGATTGATTGATCAAGCAACTTTAATTAGAAGAATGTTCTAGTTGAGCGAATTTAGAATTTGGGTTCAGATTTGCAGAAAATAAAATGGCGGGAATGTAAATAACAGAAAAAGTAAATGCTAGAATTAAATGGCTGAAAGTAAATGACTGAAAGTAAATTGCAGAATTGTGAATGGGAATGGGGTGTTTGCTCATGAAAGTAAACGCAGAAATTAAAGAGAATGGGTGAGACCAGAATTGGGGAGTTCATTGGGCGCAGGAGATGTTGCAATTCTCCGGATCAAGTTCATTTTCATCTCTTCCTCAATCAATGCACTCATTGATCTCCTTGGCAATCTTAACTGATTGAATTACAATTTCTTGCAATTCAATCTCTCAAATCTTGATCAATAGCCAATTCCTTGGTCAATTGCTCATGAGAAGAGATGAAGTGTGGTCACTGATTATACCACATGCATTTCCCAAATCAAGTATTGAGAGGATTATAGTCACATATCCATCAAACCCAATTTGGTCCAGCATGAGAAAGCATTTCTAGCTTGATCTCTTCATTCCTCTTTCAAGGTTCAGAAGAGATCCAAGTTTGAATAGCTCCTTTTCCAAGATAACTACCCAATGGGATAAAGATCGAAAGCTTTCAAGTAAAATCAAGAGAAAAGATAGAAGAAGAATAATGAAAATTAGTATTGATCCATCAACTTACAATAGAGCTCCCTAACCCAATGAAAGGGGTTTAGTTGTTCATAGCTCTAGAAAATAAAAACAAAGATGGAGAATACATCATGGAACTAGAAGAGCAGAGTAAAATACAGAGAGTAGTGCTATTTTCCCCACTTTCCAGCCCCCTAAATAATTCAAAGCTATTCCTATATATACTACTCTTCTCAGCTTCTAGTTGGCTCTTCAAGTCTTGGGCCTTTGGATCCTGAGTTTGAAGCAATTCTCTTCTTCATTTGGGCTTGGTTTTACTTGCAGAGAGAAAGTGTGAAGTGGGCAGAGACTTTAGCTCAGGACGTTAGGGGTGTTAACGTTTTAGTGAAAGTATGACTTCGAGAACGTTAGTGACACTCAACATTGTCACTAACGTTCCAATGTACCCCTTTGCCTCACGTTAGAGCCCACGTTAACTAGGTTAACGTGGCTTCTAACGTGGCCTTGCCAACCTTCGAGAACGTTAGTGACACTTAACATTGTCACTAACGTTCCAATGTGCCCCTATGTCTCACGTTAGAGTCCACGTTAACTAGGTTAATGTGGCTTCTAACGTGGCCATTCTTAGCCATCCTCAACGTTAGTGACAATGTTGAGTGTCACTAGCGTTGGCTCATCTTTCATTCATCATCGTTAGCTTTCCACGTTAACTAAGTTAACGTGGCTCCTTGGGGTTTTGTGGTTGCTTCCAACATTAGTGACAATGTTGGATGTCACTAACGTTGTCGACCACCCTTGCCTCTTACGTTAGCTCCCACGTTAACCAAGTTAACATGGGAGTTGACGTGGTACATTGCACCTTAGTCCAACGTTAGTGACAATGTTGAGTGTCACAAACGTTGGCTTCCTTCCCCCTTTTAACGTTAGAGGCCACGTTAACTAAGTTAACGTGGACTCTAACGTAGCCACTTATGATCATTGGCCAACGTTAGTGATAATGTTAAGTGTCACTAACGTTGGCTCAAAGTCCCTTCTTCACGTTAGAGTTCACGTTAACTTAGTTAACGTGACTCTTAACATGGGCAATGATGGCTTCGAGAGCGTTATTGGCAATCACTTTTCTCATTAACTTTGCAAGTTACCTCCCATTCCACGTTAGTGGTAACATTAATTAGATTAACGTGACTGCTAAGTGGTTCTTCCTTGCTTCCTTTGGTCCTGAAATCAAGCAATAGAGTACATCAAAGTTCTAGTCCAAGTCATGGGTAATGCAACATACAATTTGTTATTAAACTCATGCAAAATCCTCATGAAATCATGTAAAATTCACAATGTATGCTTGAATCAAGCTGTAAGTGAATATCTACCCAAAACTAGCTTATTTACTAAGGAAATGCATGAAACTACCTTAAAAACAGTAAAGAAAAGGTCAGTGAAACTGGCCAAGATGCCATGGCATCAATTTGTTATTGGTGTTCATCTTGAACTTCAAAGTGTTCTTGGTGTTCATCTTTACATTCAAAGTTTTCTTGTTTGTTCTCTTTGTTTTGATCTAAAATTTCTAAGTTTAGTGTCGTTTTGTTGTTTTTCTCTCTTTCCTCATTAAAATTTAAAAATAAAAAAATATATTTTCCTTATTTTACTCATAACTTTCGAAATTTTGCATTAAATTAGTCAAAGATTTTCAAAATCATATCTTTTTTTTAGTCAAGTCAAAATTTTAATTTCAAAAATTGATCTTTTCAAATCTTTTTCAAAAATCAAATCTTTTTAATTTCTTTAATCATATCTTTTCAATCATTTTTTAATTGCAATCATATCTTCTCAATCATATCTTTTTCAAAATAATTTTCAATCATATCTTTTTATTTGCTAATTTCAAAATCTTTTTAATTAATTAATTAATTTAGTTTTCAATTTGTTTTGATTTTATTTTCTTTTAGTTTTCGAAATTTTATTTTATTTTTCATTTATTTCATTTTATTATTTTCGGTCACTTTTAATTAAATAAAATAAAAAAAATAAAAATATAATTTACTTGCAATCCACATCATCTTCCTTTCTCCATCATGGACCTAAGTGGAATTGAGTAGTCCAGAACGACTCTGGGGTCATATGCTAACCCCGTTACAGCTGCATATGGGAGTAGTATCTGTATACCTCCCATTAAAGCAAGCAGCTTTGAGCTAAACCCTCAACTCATTATCATGGTGCAGCAAAATTGTCAGTATTCCGGTCTTCCACAGGAAGAACCTACTGAGTTTCTGGCACAGTTCTTACAAATTGCTGACACAGTACGTGATAAAGAGGTGGATCAAGATGTCTACAGATTATTACTGTTTCCATTTGCTGTAAAAGATGAAGCTAAGAGGTGGTTGAATAACCAACCCACAGCAAGTATAAAAACATGGAGACAGTTATCAAACAAATTCCTGAATCAATTTTACCCTCCAAAAAGGATGACACAGCTAAGGCTGGACATCCAAGGCTTTAAACAAGAGGATAATGAATCCCTTTATAATGCCTGGGAGAGGTATAGAGGTATGCTAAGGAAATGCCCCTCTGAAATATTTTCAGAGTGGGTACAGTTAAACATCTTCTACTATGGGCTTACAGAAAAAGCTCAGATGTCTTTAGACCACTCAGCTGGTGGATCTATACACATGAGAAAGACGATTGAAGAGGCTCAAGAACTCATAGATACTGTTGCTAGAAATCAACATTGGTACTCTAGCAGTGAGCCCTCTGCAAAAGAAGAAGCCATGGCAGTAACTACTGATCCTAATCTTCAAGAACAGGTTGTTGAGCTTAATCAGCAATTACTCCTGATGACAAAACAATTAGCGGAATTTAAAGAGATGCTCCAAAAAACTAAAATTGCTAACAAGAATATAGAATCACAGTTGAATCAGACAAAATAGCAGTTATCTAAACAGATAACTGAAGAATGCCAAGCAGTTCAACTGAGGAGTGGGAAGACATTGAAAAATACTACTCAAAGTGGCAAAAAGCCAAGAAAGGAACAACTGACAGAGGATAACCAAACCACTGCTCAAAATCCCTCTGAGGACAGTAAGAGCCCAGAGAGGAATACTCCTGGCGTTTAAATGCTAGAAAGGGGGAAAAGTTGGCGTTAAACGCCCATTCCTTGCCCAGTTCTGGCGTTCAAACGCCAGAAAGGAGGGAAAAGTTGGCGTTAAACACCCATTCCTCACCCAGTCCTGGCGTTCAAACGCCAATGAGGAATCAAACACCTGAGAGTGCTGATAGTAAGCCCTCTAAGAAGGCTTCTCCAACCACCTCTATACGGAATAAACCTGCAGTAACTAAGGTTGAAGAATATAAAACCAAGATGCCTTATCCTCAGAAACTCCGCCAAGCAGAACAGGATAAACAATTTGCCCACTTTGCAGACTATCTCAGAACTCTTGAGATAAAGATCCCGTTTGCAGAGGCACTTGAGCAAATACCTTCTTATGCTAAGTTCATGAAAGAGATCTTAAGTCATAAGAAGGATTGGAGAGAAACTGAAACAGTTTTTCTCACTGAAGAATGCAGTGCAGTCATTCTGAAAAGCTTACCAGAGAAGCTTAAAGACCCTGGAAGCTTTATGATACCATGCACATTAAAGGGTACTTGTACCAAGAAAGCTCTATGTGATCTTGGGGCAAGTATCAACCTAATACCTGCATCCACTATCAGAAAGCTTGGCTTGACTGAAGAAGTCAAACCAACCCGAATATGCCTCCAAATTGCCGATGGCTCCATTAAATATCCATCAGGCATAATTGAGGACATGATTGTCAAGGTTGGGCCATTTGCCTTTCCCACTGACTTTGTAGTGCTGGAAATGGAGGAGCACAATAGTGCAACTCTCATTCTAGGAAGACCTTTCCTAGCAACTGGACGAACCCTCATTGACGTCCAAAAAGGGGAATTAACCCTGAGAGTTAATGAGGATGAGTTCAAGTTGAACGTTGTCAAAGCTATGCAGCATCCAGACACATCAAATGACTGCATGAGCGCTGATATTATTGACTCTTTGGTGGAAGAGGTCAATATGACTGAAAGTCTCGAATCAGAGCTAGAGGACATCTTTAAAGATGTTCAGCCTGATCTGGAGGAACTAAAGGAAATAAAAGAACCTCTAAAAATTCCTCAGGAAGAGGAGAAACCTCCTAAACCCGAGCTCAAACCACTACCACCATCCCTAAATATGCATTTCTGGGAGAGGGTGACACTTTTCCAGTGATCATAAGCTCTGCTTTAAATCCACAGGAAGAGAAAGCACTAATTGAAGTGCTAAGGACACACAAGACAGCTCTTGGGTGGTCCATAGGTGATCTTAAGGGCATTAGCCCAGCATGATGCATGCACAAGATCCTATTGGAGGACGATGCTAAGCCAGTGGTTCAACCACAGAGGCGGCTAAATCCAGCCATGAAGGAGGTGGTGCAGAAAGAGGTCACTAAGTTACTAGAGGCTGGGATTATTTATCCTATTTCTGATAGCCCCTGGGTGAGCCCTGTCCACGTTGTCCCCAAAAAGGGAGGCATGACAGTGGTTCATAATGAAAAGAATGAACTGGTTCCTACAAGAACAGTTACAGGGTGGCGTATGTGTATTGACTATAGAAGGCTCAATACAGCCACAAGGAAGGATCATTTTCCTTTACCATTCATAAACCAGATGTTAGAGAGACTAGCAGGTCATGAATATTATTGCTTTTTGGATGGCTATTCAGGTTACAACCAAATTGCAGTAGATCCTTAGGACCAAGAGAAAACAGCATTCACATGTCCTTTTGGAGTGTTTGCCTACAGAAAGATGCCTTTTGGTCTGTGTAATGCACCAGCAACCTTTCAGAGGTGCATGCTCTCTATCTTCTCAGATATGGTAGAGAAATTTTTGGAAGTCTTCATGGATGACTTTTCAGTATTTGGAGACTCATTCAACTCCTGCCTTAACCATCTAGCACTTGTTCTGAAAAGATGCCAAGAGACCAACCTAGTTTTAAACTGGGAAAAATGTCACTTTATGGTGACTGAAGGGATTGTCCTTGGGCATAAAATTTCAAACAAGGGAATAGAGGTGGATCAAGCTAAAGTTGAAGTAATTGAAAAATTACCACCACCTACCAATGTTAAGGCAATCAGAAGCTTTCTGGGGCATGCAGGATTCTACAGAAGGTTTATAAAGGATTTTTCAAAAATTGCCAGACCTCTGAGTAATCTGCTAGTTGCTGACACGCCATTTATCTTTGATAAGGAGTGTCTGCAGGCGTTTGAGACTCTGAAAGCTAAGCTGGTCATAGCACCAATCATCTCTGCACCAGACTGGACATTACCATTCGAACTAATGTGTGATGCCAGTGACCATACCATAGGTGCAGTGTTGGGACAGAGGCATAACAAGCTTCTGCACGTCATTTATTATGCTAGCCGTGTTTTAAATGATGCATGGTGGACGAAATTGTGATCATCAATATTGGCTCTTTGGCATATACACAAAAACTATTGTGTCTCTTGGTTAAATTCACAACTTCGTTCAACTAACCAGCAAGTGTACTGGGTCGTCCAAGTAATAAACCTTACGTGAGTAAGGGTCGATCCCACAGAGATTGTTGGTATGAAGCAAGCTATGGTCACCTTGTAAATCTCAGTTAGGCAGATTAAATTTGTTTATGGGTTTTCGAAAATAAAAATAAGAAAATAGATAGTAAAAAGGATAGAAGACTTATGCAGATTCATTGGTGGGAATTTCAGATAAGCGAATGGAGATGCTGCATGGCTCAAGGACGCCTGCTCTCCTACTGCTTCTACTCAATCCTTCTTACTCCTTTCCATGGCAAGCTTTGTATAGGGGTTCACCATCAGCTGTGGCTACTTTCAATCCTCTCGGGAAAATGATCCTATGCGGTTGTCAGTCGCACGGCTAATCGTCTGGAGGCATCACCCATGGTTGATGGCTACATCCCATCCTCGCAGTGAAAACTAATGCTCACGCACTCTGTCACAATACGGCTAATCACCGGTTGGTTCCCGCTCCTACTGGAATAGAATCCCTTGATTCTTTTGCGTCTGTCACTAACGCCCAGCAGGTTGCAAGTTTGAAGCACGTCACAGTCATTCATTACCGGAATCCTACTCGGAATACCATAGACAAGGTTAGACTTTCCGGATTCCCAGGATCCTACTCGGAATACCACAGACAAGGTGAGACTTTCTGGATCCTCATAAATGCCGCCATCTATCTAGCTTATACCACGAAGATTCTGTTGGGGAATCTAAGAGATACGCATTCAAGCTCTGTTGCATGTAGAACGGAAGTGGTTGTCAATCACGTGCGTTCATAAGTGAGAATGATAATGAGGGTTACTTATCATCACATTCATCATGTTCTTGGGTACGAATGAATATCTTGGAATAAGAAATAAGAGAGATTTGAATAAAAGAAAATAGAATTGCATTAATACTCGAGGTACAGCAGAGCTCCACACCCTTAATCTATGGTGTGCAGAAACTCCACCGTTGAAAATACATAAGTAAAAGGTTCAGGCATGGCCAAATGGCCAGCCCCCCCTAACGTGATCAATGATCTCCTAAGATGAAGAACAAAACAAAACTGAGACCAAAGATGTCTAATACAATAGATAAATGTCCTATATATACTAGACTAGCTACTAGGGTTTACATGAGTAAGTATTTGATGCATAAATTCACTTCCGGGGGCCACTTGGTGTATGTTTGGGCTGAGCTTGATCAATCCACGAGCTAAGGCTTCTCTTGGAGTTGAACTTCGAGTTATGACGTGTTTTGGGCGTTCAACTCCGGATCATGACGTTTTTCTGGCGTTTAACTCCAGACAGCAGCATGAACTTGGCGTTCAATGCCAAGTTACGTCGTCATTATTCGGATAAAGTATGGACTATTATATATTGCTGGAAAGCCCTGGATGTCTACTTTCCAACGCCGTTGAGAGCACGCCAATTGGAGTTCTGTAGCTCCAAAAAATCCATTTTGAGTGCAGGGAGGTCAGATTCCAACAGCATCAGCAGTCCTTTTGTCAGCCTTCTTCAGAGTTTTGCTCAAATCCCTCAATTTCAGTCAGAATTTACCTGAAATCACAGAAAAACACACAAACTCATAGTAAAGTCCAGAAATGTGAATTTAACATAAAAACTAATGAAAACATCCCTAAAAGTAGCTTAAACTTACTAAAAACTACCTAAAAACAATGCCAAAAAGCGTATAAATTATCCGCTCATCACAACACCAAACTTAAATTGTTGCTTGTCCCCAAGCAACTGAAAATCAAATAGGATAAAAGAAGAGAATATACTATAAATTCCAGAATATCAACGAATATTAATTTAATTAGATGAGCGGGACTTGTAGCTTTTTGCTTCTGAACAGTTTTGGCATCTCAGTTTTTCCTTTGAAGTTTTAGAGTGATTGGCTTCTCTAGGAACTTAGAATTTCGGATAGTGTTATTGACTACCTAGTTAAGCATGTTGATTCTTGAACACAGCTACTTATGAGTCTTGGCCGTGGCCCTAAGCATTTTGTTTTCCAGTATTACCACCGGATACACAAATGCCACAGACACATAACTGGGTGAACCTTTTCAGATTGTGACTCAGCTTTGCTAGAGTCCCCAGTTAGTGGTGTCCAGAGCTCTTAAGCACACTCTTTTGCTTTGGATCACGACTTTAACCACTCAGTCTCAAGCTTTTCAGTTGGACCTTCATGACACAAGCACATGGTTAGGGACAGCTTGATTTAGCCGCTTAGGCCTGGATTTAATTTCCTTAGGCCCTCCTATCCATTGATGCTCAAAGCCTTGGATCCTTGCCACCCTTGCCTTTTGGTTTTAAGGGCTATTGGCTTTTTCTACTTGCTTTTTCTTTTTCTTTCTAATTTTTTTTCGCCAAATTTTTTTTTTCGCAAGCTTTCTTTTTCACTGCTTTTTCTTGCTTCAAGAATCAATTCATGAATTTTTCAATTCATCAATAACATTTCTCTTTGTTCATCATTCTTTCAAGAGCCAACAATTTTAACACTCTTAAACAACAAGATCAAAAATATGCACTGTTCAAGCATTCATTCAGAAAACAAAAAGTATTGCCACCACATCAATATAATTAAATTAAATTCAAGGATAAATTTGAAATTCATGTACTTCTTGTTCTTTTGAATTAAAACATTTTTCATTTAAGAGAGGTGAAAGACTAATGGATTTTATTCATAGCTTTAAGGCATGGTTACATACTAATGATCATGAAGTAGAGACACAAAACATAGATAAACACAATAATTAAAAACCGAAAACATAAAGAAATAAAGAACAAAGAATGAATCCACCTTTAGTGGCGTCTTCTTCTTGAAGGACCAATGATGTTCTTCAACTCTTCTATGTCCCTTCCTTGCCTTTGTTGCTCCTCCCTCATTGCTTTTGATCTTCTCTTATTTCTTGGAGAATGATGGAGTGCTCATGATGTTCCACCCTTAATTGTTCAACATTATGGCTCAAATCTTCTAAAGAGGTGCTGAGTTGCTCCCAATAGTTGTTGGGAGGAAAGTGCATTCCTTGAGGCATTTGTTGATGATGAACTTCCTCATGTTCTTCTTGAGGGCCGTGAGGAACTTCTCTTGTTTGCTCCATCCTTTTCTTGGTGATGGGCTTGTCTTCTTCAATGGAGACATCTCCATCTATGATAACTCCAGCTGAGTAACATAGATGGCAAATAAGGTGAGGGAAGGCTAGCCGTGCCATAGGTGAAGGCTTGTCAGCTATTTTGTAGAGTTCATTGGAGATGACTTTATGAACTTCCACTTCCTCTCCAATCATGATGCTATGAATCATGATGGCCCGATCCACAGTAACTTCAGATCGGTTGCTTGTAGGAATGATAGATCTTTGGATGAACTCCAACCATCCTCTAGCTACAGGCTTGAGGTCCAGTCTTCTTAGTTAGACTGGGTTGCCTTTGGAGTCTATTCTCCATTGGGCACCTTCCACACATATGTCCATTAGGACTTGGTCCAACCTTTGATTAAAGTTGACCCTTCTTGTGTAGGGGCGTTCATCACCTTGCATCATGGGTAGGTGAAACGCCAACCTCACATTTTCCGGACTAAAATCTAAGTATTTCCCCCGAACCATTGTGTTCCGGGGGTTACCTGAAACGTGTAGCTCGGTCGTCTTTGGAGAGGCCCGAGGTGGGGGTCAGAGACCCGAGCTTGATATGTGGAGTGGTTGGTGGTTGTACCTGCAATGACACTCCGATGCTTAAGTTAGCATGGGTTCAAGCAGATATGTATAGAGTGTGGAATGTGTGTCATACCTGGGTGTTCCAGTGTATTTATAGTAGTTGGCCGTGATCTTCCCTAGATAAGATATTCTTATCTTATCTTATCTTTTGGGAGTTTTTATCTCTATCTTTGTGGAACCGCCTTTCCTAGGCTTTTTCGGCCTTTAGGTTTTGGGCTGCGTTCCTTTTGATAGGCCTTCTTAGCTTTGTTGTCCGAGGTCCGACCTCAGGCGTGGGCCTTGGGACGAGGTCGGACCTTTCATGGATTTTGCCGATTTGGTGGAGCCCGGTCCGGGTATGAACAGTGCCCCTGCCCGAGTTCGTCCTTTTTGGGAGGTCGAGCTCGGGCATAGTAGTTTTTCAAAATTCAAAAATGGCCGTTCCTGCATTTATTGCATTTTACCGTTTCTCCTCGGTTTCCGTTCGGGCTCTGTGAAGGCATTATTTATTTGCCCTTTCCCCCTTTTCTTCATTTATTCTGTTCCCTTCCTTTTTTCTGAGTTTTCGCCATTCTCCTTTTTTGAGCACCGCTTCCTTTTTCTTTATTCTTCTTCCCCGAATCTTTCCACGTGTCTTTCCGGGGTCTCCTCTGCGTCGCCGTTCCGTTCTCTTTGCTTTGGAGCTCGTCGTCTTTGTTATTCTTTCCAGGTTTGTTCCCATCTCTTTTCTTGTGCACATATGCTTCTGTTTCTTTTGTGTGGCTCTTTGTTTGTTTCTTTTTTCTCTATTCCTGGGTTGCCCCGAAAAGAGGCGCCGCCATTGCTTTGTTTGTTTGTACATGGGGGGGACTCTTTTTTGTTCTCTGGTATTTTGCTCCGGGTTGCTGTATTTTCTTCTAAAAGATCTTTGTTTCTTGCTTTGCTGAATGGGTTTTCGCTGTCTGCTTTTATGTGATTTTTGCTTGCTGTTGTATTCTTCTTTGTAGGTAAGAATTTTATGTCTCGAAAGGTTCTTCAAGCGATGTCGACCAAGATTCCAAGTGGTCTTGGTTGGGTAGATCATGTTCCTCTAAGAGTCCCTTCTGTGGTAGATTCTGAGTATTTAGCTAGGTTTCGTAGGCAATGTAGCATATGTGAAGATAGAGAGTCTGAGAGGGATTATGAACTAGTAGCCCGGATTCCGAGCAGAGAGTTTGCTTCCCGCTTTTAGATAGTTCCGAGAAGCTCTTCTTTTACGCTTATGATTGTTTTTTCTCTAAGCTGAGTGTCCGACTTCCTTTTACCGACCTGGAGTCCGAGGTGTTATGGTCTTGTAACCTTGCCCCTACGCAGCTCCATCCAAATTCTTGGGCATTTTTAAAGCTGTTTCAACTTTTGTGTCAGTTTTTGGGCGTTGCTCCCTCTATTTCTCTTTTTTCCTACTTGTTTGTGTTGACGAAGCCGGGGTCGGGTGGAGGTAAGGTATCTTGGGTCTCTTTTAGGGCTAACCAGGGAAGAAAGTTTTGTACCCTGTATGATGAGTCTTTTCACGATTTTAAGAACTTTTATTTCAAGGTCCGGGCTACTGGAGACGTCCGACCTTTCTTTCTAGATGAGAGTGGGGAGCCTTCTTTTCCTCTTTGTTGGCAGGAGAATGTAGTGTCTGCTAAGTATACCTTTGAGAGTCTAGATGAGGTGGAGCAGGCTTTTGTGGGTGTGGTGAGCAGTTTATGGGGTCGGGCACCTCACTTGGATACGAAGAAAATGTTGGGAGATCCAAGCCTTCTCCGTTCCGAGTTAGGTAGTTCCCGACCTCTTCCCGAGATTCATCTTTTCTAGTATTTTGGTTTTGCTTATTTTCGGTGGGATTTCTGTTGTGGTAATCCTTTTCTTTATTTCTTGCAGAGATGTCTTCTCAGGCGGATTCCATGAAGTTCCTTCGTCGGACGAAGAAGTCTGTGGCTGCTCGGAATATCGAGGCTAGGGAGGCTTCTGCCCGATCTTCTCCGCAGAAGACTACTGTGGGTGTTCAGACTCGGTCGAAGACTATTCCGACTCCCCAGTTCTGAGCTATAAGTCAGGATCCTCCGACCTCTGGGCCTGCTACTTCTTCTCCTCCTCCGTTCTCGGGTCCTCCTCCCAAGAAGCAGAAGACCTCTCAAGAGCTTGCCGGTTTCAATGATAAGGACTTTGACGCTCTTGGTTGGATTGAGCAGCATATTCTCCCTCAGACCTTTATTTCCACTGATGATGTATCTATGGAGCATCATTTTCAGTATATGGCGCGGAGCTGTGTCCGGATGGCTAGTCTCCATGCCGCTATTGCCCGGGAGTTCAAGAAATCCCCCTTGGGGCGACCAGCTCCCGACTTGAGAAGGCTCAGTCCGAGCTTGATAGGATTAGTCAACTGAAGGCTGCCAGGATTACTGAGTTGGAAGCCTCTTTGGAGAAAGAGAAAACTAAAGCTACTGCGGCTGTGGCGGCAGCGAAGACATCTGAGGAGATGGCGAAGGCGGCTACAGAGAATTATACTCGGCTGTATACCGAGCTTGTGGAGACAAAGGAGAAGTTGCAATCCGCGCAGGATGAGTTTTACGAGCTGGAAGGTCATGTGGCCAAGGGTATAGATGCTATGTTTGAAAATTTGAAGGCTCAGGTCCGGGTTCTTGCTCCCGACCTGGATCTGAGTTTATTCAGTACGGACAACGTTGTTGTGGAGGGAAAGATTGTTCCTGCTCCTACCGAGGATGAGGTTCCGATGTCCGACCCCAAAGTTCCGGTTGAGAACCTGACTTCACCTTTGGTCGGGGATGGTTCTGGCGTGGAGGTTTCAAACCGGGATGACGTTGCCGTTGATGCAGTCCCGATATCTATGTTTCCTCCGCAGCCTTCTGTTGATGTGGAGTCTGGAAAGGACCTTGATCCTCTGTAATCTTTTTGGTGTTTTGCCCGGCCTGTGGGCTTTTTGGATGGTGTCTGTGAACGCTTTGGACACCTTTTGCTTATTTAGCTACTTGTAGTAACTTTATTATGCGGTGTTTTTGTTCGCGTTTTGACTTTTTGTTTCCGCTTTTGTGCTTTTTAGTTTGTTTTTGGATAACAACTTTTTAGCTAGCGTTTCGAAACTTCCTTTGCTTTCGTTCTTTTGCTTGTACTTTTTAGCTGCTTTTTGTAAAGCAACTTTTTAGTAAGCGTTTTCGAGGCTTCCTTTGATTTCGTTCTTTCGCTTGTACTTTTCAGTTGTTTTTTGTAAAGCAACTTTTTAGTAAGCGTTTTTCGAAATCTTGGTTCTCGCCATTTTAAGGCTTCTTTCTTGGATCCGAGCTTTTTCTCGGACCTCGGGCGCTCGAGTACCCCCTTTTTGTTGGGTCCGACTTTGTCGTTGGTCGGCCTTTTTAAGTTATTTTTGTAATCTCTTTTTATTTGGCTTTTTTGAGCCATTTCAGAGTTACTTTATAACTTTCCCTTTGTTGGGTCCGACCTTGTTGTTGGTCGGCCTTTTAAGTTATTTTTGTAATCTCTTTTTATTTGGCCTTTTGAGCCTTTTCAGAGTTACTTTATAACTTCTCACATTAATTTGAACCTCGTCGCTTTATCTTTGCCGACCTTGTGTGGTCTCTTGGCAAATGATTTTTTGCGTTTTGCCGAGCATAAATTAATGCGCCTTGGTGGGGTACTTTCCAGGATTTGTTTCATCATGAGGAAGAAGAAAAGAAAATAGAGAAATTTGATTAGTATTAAAAAAGAAAGAATATTTACAGAGTGTTTACCCTTTGACTAGGTCGGGTGTCTTACTTTAACCGGGTGTCTCATTAAAAAACCCTTGTAGGGAAAAAGAGTACACCTCGGGTTAAGTTTTTCTAGCTGTAGTACCGCCTTAGATTACAGGCGTGCCAGGCCCTGGGCAGCTCATTGCCTTCTAGGTCGGATACTTTGTAGTAGCCTGTCCCTAAGACTTCTGTTACCTTGTAGGGTCCTTTCCAATTTGCAGCTAGCTTTCCTTCTCCCGACCTTTGTGTTCCGATGTCATTTCGGATTAGAATCAGGTCGTGAATGGAGAAGCTTCGCTTTATTACTTTCTGATTGTATCTGAGGGCCGTTCGTCGTTTTAAGGCTTCTTCTCGGATTCGGGCTCTTTCTCGGACCTCGGGGAGGAGGTCGAGTTCTTCCCTTTGTGCCTGTGGGTTGCCTCCTTCGTTGTAGAAGATGACTCTGGGTGACCCTTCATCTATTTCGATAGGAATCATTGCCTCCATCCCGTAAGCTAGTCGGAATGGGGATTCTCCCGTTGTAGAGTGTGGGGTTGTTCGATATGCCCATAGTACCTGGGGGAGTTCCTCGGCCCATGCCCCTTTGGCCTCTTGGAGTCTTCGTTTTAGCCCTGCCAAGATGACTTTATTTGCAGCCTCTGCTTGTCCATTGGCTTATGGGTGCTCGACTGATGTGAATTGCTCTTTGATTTTTAGTTCGGCCACCAAGTTCTGAAAACTTGTGTCCGTGAACTGTGTTCCATTGTCTGTTGTGATGGAGTAGGGGACTCCGAACCTTGTGACAATGTTTTTGTATAGGAATTTGCAACTTTTCTGAGCCGTAATGGTGGCTAAGGGTTCAGCTTCGATCCATTTTGTGAAGTAGTCGACCCCTACTATGAGGTATTTGACTTGCCCCGGTCCTTGGGGGAATGGGCCGAGTAGGTCTAATCCCCATTTTGCGAAGGGGCCATGGTGCGGTGATGCTGATAAGGTCTTCGGGTGGTGCCTTGTGAAAATTTGCGTGTTTTTGACAGGGGGGCATATTTTCACAAATTCCGTTGCGTCTCTTTGCAAGGTCGGCCAGTAGAACCCGGCCCGGACTACTTTCTTGGATAATGCCCGAGCTCCGAGATGGTTCCCACACATGCCTCCGTGGACTTCTTCCAGGACGCTCTTTGTTTCTGAGGTCGGGACGCACCTAAGGAGGGGGTTTGAGAATCCTCTTCTGTATAATACGTCGTGAATTAGTGTATAATTCTGGGCGTCTTTCGTGAGTCTTTTAGCTTCCTTTCTTTCGGTGGGGAGAGTTCCCGACTTCAGGTAGTTGAGTATGGGGGTCATCCATCCTTGCTGTTGGTTGGATATATTTAGCGTTTCTTCCTCTTTTATCACGGAGGGGGATTGTAAGGTTTCCTGGAGGAGACTTCTGTTGTTGCCTCCGGGCTTGGTGCTGGCGAGTTTTGAGAGGGCGTCCGCCCGGGCGTTTTGCTCCCAAGGTATATGCTGGACCTGTATTTCTGAAAAGTGGCGTAATTGTGCCTGTGTTTGGTCTAGGTATTTTTTCATAGTTGGGTCTTTGGCCTGGTAGCTTCCATTTACTTGTGATGTGACGACCTGGGAGTCGCTGAAGATCGTGATTCTCTGGGCTCCGACCTCTTCGGCTAGTTTTAGACCTGCTAGTAGGGCCTCGTATTCGGCTTGGTTGTTCGAAGCCTGGAACTCGAATTTTAGGGATAGTTCTATCCGTGTTCCTTGGTCGCTTTCGAGTATAACCCCGGCTCCGCTTCCTGTTTTGTTTGAGGACCCGTCGACATACAGGTTCCATGAGAGTGGGGTTCCAGGGGTCTCAGTGTATTCTGCGATGAAGTCGGCTAGGTACTGAGATTTTATGGCAGTCCGGGCTTCATAGTGGAGGTCGAACTCGGACAATTCCACCGCCCATTGTAGTATTCGTCCTGCCAGGTCTGTTTTTTGTAGGATGTGTCTCATGGGTTGATTTGTCCAGACTTTGATGGTGTGGGCTTGAAAGTAGGGACGGAGCCTCCGAGCTGTGAACACTAGGGCGTAGGCGAATTTTTCTATTTTCTGATAGTTTAATTCGGCCCCTTGTAGTGCCTTGCTTACAAAGTATATGGGGTGTTGTCCCTGGTCATTTTCTCGTATTAATGCTGAAGCGACTGCTCGATGTCCGACCGAGAGGTATAGTACGAGCTCTTCCCCTTTTAAAGGTCGGGTTAGGATTGGTGGCTGCCCGAGGAATTCCTTGAATTCTTGAAAGGCTTTTTCGCACTCCGGGGTCCACGAGAAGGGTTTCCCTTTCTTTAGGAGTGAGTAGAGAGGTAGTGATTTTATCGCTGATCCTGCCAAGAATCTTGATAGGGCGGCCAGCCTTCCATTCAGCTGTTGTACTTCTTTGACACACGTCGGGCTCTTCATATTGAGTATCGCTTGGCATTTGTCCGGGTTTGCTTCGATGCCCCTTTGAGTCAACATGAAGCCTAAGAACTTTCCGGCTTCTGCGGCGAAGGTGCACTTCGTCGGGTTGAGTCTCATGTTGTGTTTTCTGAGGGTGCCGAAGACACTGGTGAGGTCGGTCAGCAAGTTTCTGTCTTTTTGTGTCTTTACCAGCATGTCGTCGACGTACACCTCTAGTTGTAGTCCGATGTGCTCTGAGAACACTTTGTTCATTAGCCTCTGGTAGGTTGCCCCTGCGTTCTTCAGCCCGAAGGGCATTACTACGTAGCAGTAGTTTGCCCTTGGGGTTATGAACGAGGTCTTTTCTTGGTCGGGTCCGTACATCGGGATTTGATTGTATCCTGAGTATGCGTCCATGAAGGAGAGATATCTATAGCCTGAGGCTGCGTCTACTAAGGCGTCGATGTTTGGTAGTGGATATGGGTCTTTGGGGCAGGCTTTGTTGAGATCCGTGTAATCGACGCACATCCTCCATTTTCCATTGGGCTTTTTTACCAGGACTACGTTTGCGAGCCATAGGGGGTATTTTACTTCCCTAATGAACCCTGCATCTAGTAGTGCTTGTACTTGTTCTTCTATTGCTTGCATGCGTTCGGGTCCGAGCTTCCTGCGTCTTTGTTGGACAGGTCGGGATCCCGGGTACATTGATAGCTTATGGCACATTAAGTCGGGGCTTATGCCTGGCATGTCGGAGGCTTTCCAGGCGAAGAGGTCGGAATTTTCTTTTAAGAGGGTTATGAGTTCCTCTTTTAGGCCCGCTTCGAGGTTTGCTCCTATGTTTGTTACCTTTTCAGATGTGTTCCCGATCTGGACTCTTTCGGTTTCTCCCTCTGGTTGTGGCCGAAGATCTTCTCGGGCTTGAACTCGCCCGAGTTCTATTGTGTTGATCTCTTTTCCTTTTAAGCTCAGGCTTTCGTTGTAGCATCGCCGTGCCAGTTTTTGGTCGCCTTTCAGGGTAGCGATTCCTTTTGCGGTAGGGAACTTCATACAGAGGTGTGGGGTCGAGACTATAGCTGCCAGTTTGTTTAGGGTTGGTCGCCCAATGAGGGCATTGTATGCTGAAGTGACGTCGACTATAATGTAGTCGATGCTTAATGTTTTAGATTGCTCGCCTTTTCCGAAGGTAGTGTGTAGCGAGATGTATCCTAAGGGATGGATCGGGGTATCTCCTAGCCCAAACAGGTCGGTGGGATAGGCCTTTAGTTCTTTTTCTTCAAGTCCGAGTTTGTCGAAGGCCGTTTTGAACAGGATATCTGCAGAGCTTCCCTGGTCAATCAGGGTTCGATGTAAGTTGGCGTTTGCCAGGATAATGGTGATTACCATTGGATCGTCGTGCCCGGGTATTATCCCTTGAGCATCTTCTCGGGTAAACGAGATAGTAGGTAGTTCGGGCAGGGGATTGTCTTCTCGGACGTGGTAGACTTCTTTGAGGTGTCTTTTTCGCGAGGATCTGGATGTTCCTCCGCCTGCAAAACCTCCATTTATCATGTGAACGTGCCTTTCAGGGGTTCGCAGGGTTTGTTCAGCCCGATCTTCGTTATCTCCCCTCCTTCTCTTCTTGGTCTCTTCTCCTTTCTCTGCTATGTATCTGTCGAGTTTTCCTTCTCTGGCTAGCTTTTCTATAACATTTTTTAGGTCGTGGCAGTCGTTAGTAGAATGACCGTAGAGCTTGTGATATTCGCAGTATTCGGACCGATCTCTCCCCGCTCTCTTGTGTTTTAGCGGTCGAGGTGGTGGGATCTTTTCGGTGTGGCATACTTCTCTGTAGATGTCTACCAAGGAGACTCGGAGGGGGGTGTAACTGTGGTACTTCCGTGGCTTGTCCGAGTTGGTTTCTTCTTTCTTCCTTTGTTCCCGATCTCGATCTCGGAGTGGGTAGGTCGATTCCTTCCTAGAAGAGTCTCTTAACTGGGAGGTTTCCTCCATGTTGATATATTTTTCTGCTCGCTCCTGCACCTCGTATAGGGAGGTCGGGTATCGTTTGGATAGGGATTGGCTAAACGGTCCCTCCTTTAGGCCGTTTGCTAGTCCCATGATGGCTGCTTCAGTGGGCAAGTGTTGTATGTCCAGGCAGGCTCTGTTGAATCGCTCCATGTACTCTCAGAGAGTTTCTTGGTTACCCTGTTTGATTCCGAGTAGACTGGGGGCATGTTTCGTTTTGTCCTTTTGAATAGAGAACCTTGTCAGGAATTTTTTGGTTAGGTCTTCGAAGCTGGTGATTGATCTTGGTGGCAGGTTGTCGAACCACTTCATGGCCGACTTGGTGAGGGTGGTGGGGAAGGCTTTGCATCGAATCGCGTCGGAGGCGTCGACTAGGTACATTCTGCTTCTGAAGTTGCTGAGGTGGTGACTTGGATCGGTGGTGCCGTCGTAGAGATCCATATCGGGTGGCTTGAAGTTTCGTGGTACCTTCTCCTTCATGATCTCTTGCGTGAAGGGATCATGGTTGCATTCGGGGGTGGTGCCGCGTTCTGTCCGGTCTTTCAGATTGGCCTCTGTTTTCCGTAGTTTTTCTTCTAATTCTCTGCGGTTTCGAGCCTCCCTTCTCAGATCTTGTTCAGTTTCTTTCTGCTTTTTTATGTCCTCTTCGAGTTGTTTCAGTCGGTTTTGTTGTGCCCGGACTGCTTCTAAAATTTCCGAGTTCTTTTCTTTTTCAGAATTTTGCGGATCTTTGTTTGGGAGTGATGTCTTTGGGCGATTCTGTTTGTTTCCTCCTGGAGTGCGTGGTGATAGAGGGCTGTCCGGTCGTTCTCCGGTGTCAACTTCGTCCTCTTGTTCTGATGCAGCGTGGTTATTGTTGGAGGGGTCGTCCGCAATAGTAGAGGGATGACTTCCAGGTCCCCGGCAACGGCGCCAATGTTCCGGGGGTTACCTGAAACGTGTAGCTCGGTCGTCTTTGGAGAGGCCCGAGGTGGGGGTCAGAGACCCGAGCTTGATATGTGGAGTGGTTGGTGGTTGTACCTGCAATGACACTCCGATGCTTAAGTTAGCATGGGTTCAAGCAGATATGTATAGAGTGTGGAATGTGTGTCATACCTGGGTGTTCCAGTGTATTTATAGTAGTTGGCCGTGATCTTCCCTAGATAAGATATTCTTATCTTATCTTATCTTTTGGGAGTTTTTATCTCTATCTTTGTGGAACCGCCTTTCCTAGGCTTTTTCGGCCTTTAGGTTTTGGGCTGCGTTCCTTTTGATAGGCCTTCTTAGCTTTGTTGTCCGAGGTCCGACCTCAGGCGTGGGCCTTGGGACGAGGTCGGACCTTTCATGGATTTTGCCGATTTGGTGGAGCCCGGTCCGGGTATGAACACATTGTGATATAGTTCTTTGGTTTCGGGTTCATACTTTGATCATGGTTCCTAGTGATCCATGCATTGGCATAGAACTCTTGAACCATCAATATTCCGACTTGTTACATGGGGTTGGTTATGACTTCCCACCCTCTTCTTTGAATTTCATGTCGGATTTCCGGATACTCATTCTTTTTGAGCTTGAAAGGGACCTCGGGGATCACCTTCTTCTTTGCCACAACATCATAGAAGTGGTCTTGATGGCTTTTGGAGATGAATCTTTCCTTCTCCCATCACTCGGAGGTGGAGGCTTTTGCCTTCCCTTTCCCTTTTCTTGAGGATACTCCGGTCTTAGGTGCCATTGATGGTGATGAAAAACAAAAAGCTTAGGCTTTTTACCACACCAAACTTAAAATTTGCTCGCCCTCGAGCAAGAAAGAAAAGAAAAGTAGAAGAAGAAGAAGAGAATTTGGTAGAGGAGGAGAGAGGTGGGTTCGGCTATAAGAGAGAAGAAGGGGTTTGTGTTGTGTGAAAATGAAGAAGAAAGGAGAGGTTTTTATAGGGAGAGGTAGGGTGGGAATTCGGCCATTTTGGGTGGGAATGGGTGGGAAATTGAATTTGAATTTTATGGAGGTAGGTGGGGTTTATGGGGAAGAGGAGGTTGATGTGAATGGTGCATTGGGTAATTGGGAAGATGAATTGAGGTGATTGGTGAAGGTTTTTGGGAAGTGTGATCTGGGAAAGGGTGAAATGAGGTTTGGATTAGGAGAGTGTGATTAGGATTAAAAGAAAAAGGTGGGAATATGGTAGGTAGGGATCCTGTGGGGTCCACAGATCCTGAGGTGAGGATCCTGTGGGGTCCACAGATCCTGAGGTGAAAAGAAATACCATTCCTTCACCATATAGGCATGTAAATTGCCTCCATGCATCATTCTGGCGTTCAAACGCCCATTGGTGCATGTTCTGGGCGTTAAACGCCCATGTAATGCATGTTTCTGGCGTTGAACGCCAGTTTCATGCTTGTTTCTGGCGTTCAGCGCCAGTTTGTCCTCTGTGTGCACATCCTGGCGTTAAACGCCAGGTTGTTGCTTGTTTCTGGCGTTCAGCGCCAGAATGGTGCTCTGTTCTGGCGTTGAACGCCAGCCAGATGCATCTTACTGGCGTTGAACGCCAGTCTGCGCTGCCTCCAGGGTGAAAATTTTTTTCTTCTGTTTTTGACTCTATTTTTAATTTTTTGATTTTTTCGTGACTCCTCATGATCATGTACCTAATTAAACACAAAAATAACACTAAAACAAAATAAAATAAAATTAGATAAATAAAATTGGGTTGCCTCCCAACAAGCGCTTCTTTAATGTCAATAGCTTGACAGTGGCTCTCATGGAGCCACAAGGTGATCAGGTCAATGTTGTATAGTTGCCAACACCCAACTTAGAGTTTGGATATGGAGTTTGAACACCAAACTTAGAGTTTGGTTGTGGCCACACAACACCAAACTTAGAGTTTGACTGTGTGGGCTCTTCTTGACTCTGAACTGAGAGAAGCTCTTCCTGCTTACTCTCTTTTGTCATAGAGGGATGGCCATGTGCCTTAAACACAAGGTAGTCCCCATTCAGTTGAAGGACTAACTCACCTCTGTTGACATCTATCACAGCTCCTGCTGTGGCTAGGAAAGGTCTTCCTAGGATGATACATTCATCATCTTCCTTCCTAGTGTCTAGGATTATGAAATCAGCAGGGATGTAAAGGCCTTCAACCTTTACTAGCACGTCCTCTACTATCCCATAAGTTTGTCTTACTGACTTGTCTGCCAATTGTAATGAGAACAAGGCAGGTTGTACCTCAATGATCCCTAGCTTCTCCATTACAGAGAGTGGCATCAGATTTATCCCTGACCCAAGATCACATAGAGCTTTTTCAAAGCTCTTGGTGCCAATGGTGCAAGGTATTAAGAACTTGCCAGGATCTTGTTTCTTTTGAGGTAGAGTTCTCTGAATCCAAGTATCTAGTTCACTAATGAGCAGGGGAGGTTCACTTTCCCAAGTCTCATTACCAAACAACTTGGCATTCAGCTTCATGATAGCTCCTAAGTATTGAGCAACTTGCTCTCCAGTCACATCTTCATCCTCTTTAGAGGAAGAATAGTCTTCAGAGCTCATGAATGGCAGAAGGAGATTTAATGGAATCTCTATGGTCTCTGTATGAGCCTCAGATTCCTCAGGATCCTTAATAGGAAACTCTTTCTTGCTTGAAGGACATCCCAGGAGGTCTTCCTCACTAGGATTTTCGTCCTCCTCCTCCCCTATGCATTCGGCCACTTTGATTAAATCAATGGCCTTGCACTCTCCTTTTGGATTTTCTTCTGTATTGCTTGGGAGAGTACTGGGAGGAGTTTCAATGACTTTCTTACTCAGCTGGCCCACTTGTGCCTCCAAGTTTCTGATGGAGGATCTTGTTTCATTCATGAAACTGAAAGTGGCCTTTGACAGATCAGAGACTATATTGGCTAAATTAGAAGTGTTTTGTTCAGAATTCTCTGTCTGTTGCTGAGAAGATGATGGATATGGCTTACTATTACTCAGCCTGTTGCGTCCACCATTGTTAAAGCCTTGTTGAGGCTTTTGTTGATCCTTCCAGGAAAAATTTGGATGATTTCTCCATGATGGGTTATAAGTGTTTCCATAAGGTTCACCCATGTAATTAACCTCTGCCATGGCAGGGTTCTCAGGATCATAAGCTTCTTCAGAAGCTGCCTCTCTAGTACTGTTGGATGCATGTTGCAATCCATTCAGATTTTGAGAGATTATGTTGACCTGTTGAGTCAACATCTTGTTCTGAGCCAATATGGCATTCAGAGCATCAATTTCAAGAACTCCTTTCTTCTGAGGTATCCCATTATTCACGGAATTCCTCTCAGAGGTATACATGAACTGGTTGTTTGCAACCATGTCAATGAGTTCTTGAGCCTCTTCAGGCGTTTTCTTCAGGTGAATAGATCCACCTGCAGAATGGTCCAGTGACATTTTCGAAAATTCAGAGAGACCATAATAGAATATATCTAATAAGGTCCATTCTGAAAACATGTCAGATGGACATCTTTTGGTCAACTGCTTATATCTCTCCCAAGCTTCATAGAGGGATTCACCATCATTTTGCTTGAAGGTTTGAACATCCACTCTTAGCTTGCTCAGCTTTTGAGGAGGAAAGAATTTATCCAAGAAGGCAGTGACTAGCTTATCCCAGGAGTCCAGGCTATCCTTAGGTTGTGAATCCAACCATATTCTAGCTCTGTCTCTTACAGCAAAAGGGAAAAGCATGAGTCTGTAGACTTCAGGATCAACTCCATTCGTCTTTACAGTCTCACAGATCTGCAAGAACTCAGTTAAAAATTGATAAGGATCTTCAGATGGAAGCCCATAAAACTTGCAGTTTTGTTGCATTAAAGCAACTAGTTGAGGCTTAAGCTCAAAGTTATTGGCTCCAATGGCAGGAATGGAGATGCTTCTTCCATCAAACTTGGACGTTGGCTTTGTGAAGTCACCAAGCATTCTCCTTGCATTATTATTATTATTTTCGGCTGCCATGTCCTTCTCTTGTTCGAAAATTTCTGAAAGGTTGTTTCTGGATTGTTGTAATTTAGCTTCTCTTAATTTTCTCTTCAGAGTCCTTTCAGGTTCTGGATCAACTTCAACAAGAGTGCCTTTTTCCCTGTTCCTGCTCATATGAAAGAGAAGAAAACAAGAAAAGAAAAAGGAATCTTCTATGTCACAGTATAGAGATTCCTTTATGTTAGTAGAAGAAGAAAGGGGTAGAAGAATCCAAATACAAGGGATATAAAAAGTTCGGATTCTTAGATGAAGAGAGGTGAAGAGAAGTGTTAGTAATTAAATAATTAAATAGAAGAATAGAGGAGAAGGAGTGGATTTTCGAAAATAATTTTTGAAAATAGGTTAGTGATTTTCGAAAATCAAAGACAAAATATAATTAAGATTAAAATTTAAAACAAAAAGAATTTTTGAAAAAGAGAGGGAGAATTTTCGAAAATTAGAGAGGGAAAAGTAGTTAGGTGGTTTTGAAAAAGATAAGAAACAAACAAAAAGTTAGTTAGTTGATTGAAAAAGATTTGAAATCAAATTTTGAAAAAGATAAGAGGATAAGAAGTTAGATAAGATATTTTGAAATCAAATTTTGAAAAGATAAAATTTTTGAAAAAGATAAGATAAAAGATAAAAAGATAAGATAAAAATTTTAATAAAAGATATTTTGAAAAAGATTTAATTTTTAAAAAGACTTAACTAACAAGAAACTACAAGATAAGATTCTAGAATTTAAAGATTGAACCTTTCTTAACAAGAAAGTAACAAACTTCAAATTTTTGAACCAATCACATTAATTGTTAGCATATTTTCGAAAATTTGATATAAAGATAAGAAAAAGATTTTTGAAAATATTTTGAAAAATAATTTTGAAATTTTCGAAAATGATAAAAAAAATGAAAAAGATATGATTTTTGAAAAAGATTTTGAAAAGATAAGATTTTTAAAATTGAAATTTTGTCTTGACTTGTAAGAAACAACTAATTTTGAAAATTTTTGACCAAGTCAATCCAAAATTTTGAAATTTTGGAGGGAAATAAAGAAAAGATATTTTTTTTGATTTTTGAATTTTTAATTAAGAGAGAGAAAAACAACAAAAATACTTAATGCATGAAATTTTTAGATCAAAACAATGAATGCATGCAAGAATGCTATGAATGTCAAGATGAACACCAAGAACACTTTGAAGATCATGATGAACATCAAGAACAAAATTTTGAAAAATTTTTGATGCAAAGAAAACATGCAAGACACCAAACTTAGAAATTTTTAATGCTTGAAAAATATGAATGCAAAGATGCACATGAAAAACAAGAAAAGACACAAAACAAGAAATCATCAAGATCAAACAAGAAGACTTGTCAAGAACAACTTGAAGATCATGAAGAACACTATGAATGCATGAGATTTTCGAAAATGCAAGAAAAATTTTTAAAGCATGCAATTGACACCAAACTTAAATTTGACTTAAGACTCAAACAAGAAACACAAAATATTTTTATTTTTATGATTTTCTAATTTTTTTGTATTTTTATTAATTTTTTCGAAAAACATTTTTTGGAAAAACGAAAAAAAGAAAAGAAAAATTTTGAAAAAGTTTTTTTTTAAAGAAAATTACCTAATCTGAGCAACAAGATGAACCGTCAGTTGTCCATACTCGAACAATCCCGGCAACGGCGCAAAAACTTGGTGGACGAAATTGTGATCATCAATATTGGCTCTTTGGCATATACACAAAAACTATTGTGTCTCTTGGTTAAATTCACAACTCCGTTCAACTAACCAGCAAGTGTACTGGGTCGTCCAAGTAATAAACCTTACGTGAGTAAGGGTCGATCCCACAGAGATTGTTGGTATGAAGCAAGCTATGGTCACCTTGTAAATCTCAGTTAGGCAGATTAAATTTGTTTATGGGTTTTCGAAAATAAAAATAAGAAAATAGATAGTAAAAAGGATAGAAGACTTATGCAGATTCATTGGTGGGAATTTCAGATAAGCGAATGGAGATGCTGCATGGCTCAAGGACGCCTGCTCTCCTACTGCTTCTACTCAATCCTTCTTACTCCTTTCCATGGCAAGCTTTGTATAGGGGTTCACCATCAGCTGTGGCTACTTTCAATCCTCTCGGGAAAATGATCCTATGCGGTTGTCAGTCGCACGGCTAATCGTCTAGAGGCATCACCCATGGTTGATGGCTACATCCCATCCTCGCAGTGAAAACTAATGCTCACGCACTCTGTCACAGTACGGCTAATCACCGGTTGGTTCCCGCTCCTACTGGAATAGAATCCCTTGATTCTTTTGCGTCTGTCACTAACGCCCAACAGGTTGCAAGTTTGAAGCACGTCACAGTCATTCATTACCGGAATCCTACTCGGAATACCACAGACAAGGTTAGACTTTCCGGATTCCCAGGATCCTACTCGGAATACCACAGACAAGGTGAGACTTTCCGGATCCTCATAAATGCCGCCATCTATCTAGCTTATACCACGAAGATTCTGTTGGGGAATCTAAGAGATACGCATTCAAGCTCTGTTGCATGTAGAACGGAAGTGGTTGTCAATCACGTGCGTTCATAAGTGAGAATGATAATGAGGGTTACTTATCATCACATTCATCATGTTCTTGGGTACGAATGAATATCTTGGAATAAGAAATAAGAGAGATTTGAATAAAAGAAAATAGAATTGCATTAATACTCGAGGTACAGCAGAGCTCCACACCCTTAATCTATGGTGTGCAGAAACTCCACCGTTGAAAATACATAAGTAAAAGGTTCAGGCATGGCCAAATGGCCAGCCCCCCCTAACGTGATCAATGATCTCCTAAGATGAAGAACAAAACAAAACTGAGACCAAAGATGTCTAATACAATAGATAAATGTCCTATATATACTAGACTAGCTACTAGGGTTTACATGAGTAAGTATTTGATGCATAAATTCACTTCCGGGGGCCACTTGGTGTATGTTTGGGCTGAGCTTGATCAATCCACGCTAAGCTTCTCTTGGAGTTGAACTTCGAGTTATGACGTTTTGGGCGTTCAACTCGGATCATGACGTTTTTCTGGCGTTTAACTCCAGACAGCAGCATGAATTGGCGTTCAATGCCAAGTTACGTCGTCATTATTCGGATAAGTATGGACTATTATATATTGCTGGAAAGCCCTGGATGTTATTTCAACGCCGTGAAGCGGCCAATTGGAGTTTTGTAGCTCCAGAAAATCCATTTTGAGTGCAGGGAGGTCAGATTCCAACAACATCAGCAGTCCTTTTGTCAGCCTTCTTCAGAGTTTTTGCTCAAATCCTCATTTCAGTCAGAATTTACCTGAAATCACAGAAAAACACACAAACTCAGTAAAGTCCAGAAATGTGAATTTAACATAAAACTAATGAAAACATCCTAAAAGTAACTTAAACTTACTAAAAACTACCTAAAAACAATGCCAAAAAGCGTATAAATTATCCGCTCATCAATGCACAGAAGAATTACACAACCACAGAAAAAGAGTTACTTGCAGTGGTTTATGCCATTGACAAGTTCAGATCCTATCTAGTAGGATCAAAAGTGATTGTGTACATTGACCATGCTGCTCTTAATATCTACTCACAAAGTAGGATTCAAAACCCAGGCTCATAAGATGGGTGTTGCTTCTGCAAGAGTTTGATATAGAAATAAGAGACAGAAAGGGACAGAGAATCAAGTAGCTGATCACCTGTCCCGGATAGAACCAGTAGCAGGAGCGCCCCACCCTCCTACTGAGATCTCTGAAACCTTTTCGGATGAGCAACTCTTCGCCATTCAGGAAGTACCATGGTTTGCAGACAGGAAAGGGAAGAAGCATGAAAGGCTTCTTTCAATACAGAGTCAAATAAAACCCCGACATTCAAACTCTAAGTTTGGTGTTGGGAGGCCCAAAACCAAACTCTAAGTTTGGTGTTGAGAGGCCATCATCATGCCTCTGAGTATCCGTGAGGCTCCAAGAGAGCCACTGTCAAGCTACTGACATTAAAGAGGCACTTGTTGGGAGGCAACCCAATGTTATATTTATCTATTTTCCATTGTTATTTTATGTTTTCTGTAGGTTGATGATCATGTGAAGTCACAAAATCAATTGAAAAAACAAAACAGAATGAAAAACAGAAAGAAAAAACAGCATACCCTGGAGGAAAAACCTGCTGGCATTTAAACGCCAGTAAGGGTAGCAAATGGGCGTTTAACGCCCAGTCTGGCACATTCTGGGCGTTTAACGCCAGAAAGGGGCACCAGACTGGCGTTTAACGCCAGGATGGGCAAGAGCTGGCGTTAAAACGCCAGAAATGGGCAGCAGTCTTGCATTTAACGCCAGGATTGGCAGAAAAGGGCAATTTGCACGCCATTGGTGTAGGGATGAGCCATCTTGACACCTCAGGATCTGTGGACCCCACAGGTCCCCACTTACCCCACCCTCTCTCTCTCTTCTTCACTCCATCACCATCACCTCAATACACTCCACCCCTTATAACCATCTTCACCACCTCATTTTCACACCCTAAACACTACTTCTTCCCCTTGGCCGAAACATAAAGCCCTCCATTCCTCTATTCCTTCTTCTACTCCTTCTTTTTCTTTTTCTCGAGGACAGCAACTTCTAAGTTTGTGTGGTAAAAGTGTTGCTTTTTGTTTCTCT